>NC_090646.1:678560106-678876234 GCF_040937935.1 Hyperolius riggenbachi
GTTCCGGCTGCGCAGGGCTCGGGCGGCTGGGGGGACCCTATTTCGCCGCTGCTCGCGGCGGATCGCCGCAGAGCGGCGGCGATCAGGCAGCACACGCGGCTGGCAAAGTGCCGGCTGCGTGTGCTGCCTTTTTATTTTATCAAAATCGGCCCAGCAGGGCCTGAGCGGCACCCTCTGGCGGTAATGGACGAGCTGAGCTCGTCCATACCGCTAAGGTGGTTAAGAAATCTTCAGGGTTGTTCTCCACTAACGCCTGCATCAAACGCACATCGGAGCCTTTTTTTTTTAATTTGGTCTTTTATTAATTAGTCTCCTCTTCATCAACAACTATGTATGCGGCTAATGCCAGTCTCAATTTTTGTTTCCGGAACTCTGAAAAAAACATTTTACCCGGAATTACTCTTCAGCAACAGAAAGACTACAAAAATAATAAAAAAAACTGGTGAGTGAATGATTCTCATTGCGTGCCCCTGCCTGACTCTCCGCCCCTGGTCTGCCCCTGCCCAGTCTGCCCCTGTGTTCTCGCTACCACAGGCATTCGTGGCTGGTTTTAATCCTGAGGAAGACGGCCTGGTCCGTTGAAACATGTAGATCTGTACCCGCTTGGACCGTCTGTGGTACTATATGAGGCTCTGCGTCCATCACCTCTTCACCTTGCCCCAGTGTAAACCAGTGTGGACCACATGGAAGACCGAGTGTAACACACAGGCAGAAGCTGACAATACCCATGGGAATGCAGGGAAATACTGCAGACCCATCCGCAGGAACTCCTTATTGTTGTTTTTAAAGGGGACACAGAGGCCTTCAGTGAGTATTAATGGTGAGTGTGATTGCTATTAAGGCATGCCTATTTTAAGCTTATAATCAATAACCAGAAAACTGTTTTACATTTATAAAATAGACTCCAGCGCTCCTTGTTTTAATATAGCTTTTTGAATTGTTTTTTTCTGTGGGTAGGGGGTTTATTCCCTCTTTATGCAAGGTAGCAGCAGGATATAAATAATTATACAGCGGCCTCTATTTTGGCTGTATAACCTCCAGCTGTATCCCTTGTGATGCCTGTTGCATTGCGGTTGAAGCACTCACTGCACTCAGCGCAGACGCAGTACTATTCTCCGCTGAGCGCACTGCGCTTGCACAGACTGGCCGTGGCTGGCCAAAGTTATGGGACCCGGTTCAGAAGACAGAGAAGACTGAGAATGGCGGTGTAAGAGCGATCCATACGGAAGGGGCTGGAGAAAGCCCCCAGATATGTAAACATCTTTTAATGTGGTTTATTTCTGGTTTTCCTTAAAAACAAAAACAAGTGATCGAGGTCTTTGCTTATGCAGATTATCTATTGCTGATGCTGACTGACACAGCCAAATCTATTGCAAAATGTCAGGTACTCTTATCTAAGCATTCTAATTTTCAATTCGATCAAAAGAAAACTACGATCCTCAATTTAGCATGCTCTCCTAAAACTGAATCCAATATCAAACAATTTTGCAATTTCAATTGGAATTCACACAAAATAAATATTTGGGATTCAACCATCCTAGGGACCCAGACAACCTGTTTAGGGCAAATGTTTCCAGAATTGTAAAGGAATATAAAGAGAAGCTTCATTCATGGGACTGTCCCTGTTTTAATGTAATTGGCCAAATCAACATTATCAAAATGCTGGTGTTGCCCAAACTCATCTTTTTATTGAGGAGCCTCCCGTTGACTCTCCCCAGTGCATGGTTCCAAATCTGGCACAAAAATCTTCCAGAATTTTATCTGAAACAATTCTAAATGCACACTAAACTACAGTATAGGCTTACTGCATTTGGCCAGAATTCTGGATTGGAGGATTGGGACATCTCCCAACAAGTCCAATAAAATATGGCCTGGGTTGGAGGAGGAATGTGATTTTAACCTAGGCAAAAATTATTTATATTATATATATATATATATATATATATATATATATATATATATATATATATATATATATATATATATATATATATATATATCGCTAATGGAAAAAAAGGTTATGAAAGCTGTGGTGTGCAATCCAAATACAAACTGTCAGTTTTGTACAAGGCAAATCACTCAAAGTATGGCCGCGCTCATAGATAAAACAGCAAAGCAGATAAAGTCACTTATCCACAGTTCAAAATATTCCCGGTCAATCCAAGTTCCAGGATGAAATGGGATAATGACCCACGGTCAGGACCAATCTCTTTATCCAGATCCACACATCATATATGCAAGAGAAGAAAAAAAGCACATAGCGTAATCAAAATTAAAAGAGCTGTTCCCGTCACTGCGCCAGTGTGAAACCAACACCTTCCGCGATCACCTCCACACATGGATCCCCCCGTTTGACCCACACTCACCCTCACTGGCCTCCACAACTCCGGAGGTAGGGATTCAAAACATGCGGGGGGCAATCAAACACTGTGTATGGGAGCACTCGCGGTGACCAGTATGCAGCTCCACAGTCACGCAGACACTATGGACTGAGAGGCTCCAAATAGTGTAAAACCAATTAATACAAGTAAAAGTCATTACAATTTACACACGAGTAGAGAAGTAATGCGCATTGTACAGGTAGTAGTGGTTGTCCCGAGCGCCGCTCGCTAGCATGCCACTTCGGAACCTAGTTTTCTCTTGGATACCAAACATCCACACGGTGCATTCTGCCTCCCACCACCCATTACTAAAACTGATCTTTAAAACATTTCTTTGGCTTTGGTATGCATAAGAAGTCTGTAACTCAATAAAAAAAAAACATTTGGCTGATACACTACAAAATAGGAGATGCATTTACATATGTGTGATTATCATTATAAGGTTAAATCCTCACTAAATAAGCAATACTAGAATGACTAAAATCAATCATGCTAATATACTGTTAAGTTCATAATCTCTATTTAGTGTAAAGGATTGCGGAGACGCCGCCGCGCGGTTTGGCGGCTGTCTCCGCGTTCAGACCGGCGGTTTCCGCACAGCAGCATGCGTCTCGTTTGTCTGAGCCTTCTAGTGCACAACAGATGGAGAGCTACGGGCGCGCGCGCTGGGAGGCAGGACCTTTATGCCAGGAGGAGAGGGATCAGCTGATCAGTGGCGCTGGGTGGCGCTGAGGAGCGCTGCACTACATATAGATCTCGCCGGTCTGTCTCAGGTTGTCTGCCGTTGCGAATACATACGTGAAAGCACTCAGACCATAGTCAGATCCCACAGTGTGTTAAAACCAGGTGGACCTGGGAATTTACACTTAGCCAGATTACGCTTGTGTCATTACTGTGTTATACTTTAGACCAGTTCCAGGGTGTTGTGACCAAGGACCTCACACCCAAGCTGAGGAATACTGTGTCAGAGCTGTGTTATTCTTTAGACCAGTTCCTGGGTGCTGAGACCACGGACCTCACACTCTAGACTAGGCCTCTGCTTTATCTGTTATGACCCATTGCTCTCTCGACCTCTCTCTTGCTTTCTGATTCGGTACCTATGCATATCTGCCTACCTGTTGCCAAACCCTGCCTGTACCTGGTCACCGAATCAGCCTTCTGTCTCTGTACCTTATCTGCCCGTGTGTTGCCGACCTGGCCTGGCCGACCCTTCTGGCTGTCACTCATTCCTTGAGTGTTCAGTCTGTCTGTATTACCTGTGACACTACCCCGCCAAGTGTCAGGTAGCTGCAGAGACCTCCTGTTCCTCAGAGAGGCCTCTCTGCAGTCCAGTCAGGGGCTCTATCCCTTAGGAGTCTTTGGCTGCAGTATAGTCTGATTCCCAGTATTGCAGGGAATCACTGGCTCGCAGGTTATCTCTATCTCCTTTCCTAGGAGATAGTTCACACACCGCCAAGGGCCACCTGCTCCTCAGGTGGTCCATGCTCATTGTTATCTGCGTCTCCTGCCCCACGGGAGACAGCCTACTGTTGCACCAAAACACATACACTTTATCAGGTGTCCAGAGGTTAGTCATACTTGTATTGTTGGTGATTCTGCAGATCATCAATAATCAGGTATATATCTGTATTGTTGGTGATACTGCAGATCACCAATAATCAGATTCTCTCTGTGTGCTGACACCGATCGTTACATGTATGTTATTATATGTTAGAGAATACATGTTATGGGCCTGATTCACAAAGCGGTGATAACTCAGTTATCACGCCTAAAAGACTTTAGGCGCGATAACCTTTGCACTAGCAAAGTTATCACCGCTTTGTGCTGCAACGCGCGCAAAGTCCCATAGGGCTTAATGAGCGCTGCACGCGCAAAAGTTTGCGCGCGGGAGCTTCGCGCGAGTTACTTAAGATCACGCCTAAACCAAGTTTAGGCGTGATAAAGGGCTTTTCACAGGCGTGCAAAGTGTTTGCACCGCTTTGTGAATCAGGCCCTATGTATGCAAAATTTGTATTTGAAATAATTCATAATTCTTTATTTTGTAAAAAAAAAAAAAAAAAAAAGTAAATGTTATCTTTTTGCCTATCGCTCCCTCTCTGTGATCTCTCAACAACTTCACAAATGTGTTGCGCACTTGTATAAAGCAGTCCCTGGCTGTGGACGAATGCACACTTCAAATGACCATGCTGACTTGGGGCAACCATAAGCAGAGGTGACCGGCTAGTTAGAGGTGAATTATAGGCTGACAGTGGGGAACGGAGTAGAGTGGAGGGAGCGGTGGGCATTTTGACTAATCATTATTATTATTTATTGTATTTATAAAGCACCAACATATTACACAGCGCTGGACATTAGTTCGGTTACAGACAATATTTAGGGTGACATACAGCAATAAGACAATACAGGAATACAAGAAAACCAGATCACACAGCACAGTATGAGTACAAGGCAATGCTTAGTCAGTCACTGGAGGGGAGCATGGAGATTAGGCAAGTCATTTTCACTCAAATGCATAGCAAGGGTTCATAGTAATGGGGGTGCATGATCAGGTAGCACACAAAAGAAGGACCCTGCCCAAAGGGACACGAGAGGTGGGGACAAGAGTTCAGCTGTGGGTTTAGGGCAATTGTGAGGGGCGGTAGGCCAGAGTGAAAAGGTGAGTTTTGAGGGCTTTCTTGAAGGTGTTGAAGGAGGGGGCTGCCCTAATGGGTGGAGGTAGGGAGTTCCATAGTGTTGGAGCGGCTCTTGAGAAGTCTTGGAGGCGTGCATGGGACTGGGTGATGCGGAGTGAGCGGCTTGGTGTGTATCTCTGAGTAAGATCAGATATGTAGGTTGGACAGGTTTTATGGACAGATTTGTAGGTCAGACACAGTATCTTGAATCTGATTCTGGACTGGATAGGAAGCCAGTGGAGGGATTCATGGAGGGGAGCCGGCCTGGTGGAGCGATGGGAGGAGTGGATAATTCTGGCTGCCGCATTCATGATGGACTGCAGTGGGGCTATTCGGGTCAATTGGAGACCAGACAGAAGGGCATTGCAGTAGTCAAGGCGGGAAATTATGAGGGCATGGATGAGGAGTTTGGTGGTGGCAGAGGTTAGGAAAGGGCGAATCTTACAGATGTTACGAAGGTGGAAGTTGCAGGACTTTGTGAGGAGTGAAGGAGAGTGTGGAGTCCAGGGTGACACCCAGACAGCGGGCTTGAGAGGTAGGGTGAATGGTAGTGTGGTTAACAGTGACCTGCACATCTGGGAGGTCCAGGGATGACCGGGGTGGGAAGATCATAAATTCCGTTTTGTCTAGATTTAGTTTCAGGAACCTAGCGGACATCCAGGAGGAGATGCCAGATAGGCAGGAGGAGACTATGTCAGGGGTGTGGAGGTAGATTTGGGTGTCATCTGCATACAGATGATAGTTAAAACCCATGGAGGAGATAACCTTACCAATAGAGGATGTGTATAGGGAGAACAGTAGGGGGCCAAGGACCGAGCCTTGGGGGTGGACTAATACGCAAACATGAATGTTCCCCCCTTTACTATACTTATTTCCGCTCTGTAAGCCTTTCACATTTCAGGACTCCTTTCCACATACAACTAAAATGAAGTTGTAAGTATTATGGCTGTTACTTTAAAACATGGACGTGTCGATGTGGTATAGTTATTGAAAATAAGAATATTGTAACCAAATTTACCAATAATGATTAACCAACAATCAAAATGATGATTTACTTTCTGAACAAAAGACTATACAATAGCAAAGTACTTTTAAAAATTCAAAAAGATGACCCAAAACGTGATTGATGACAGCTTAGTATTTCTGATTTATCTGGTCTTGGAATCTTAGCAATGTTCAATGGTAGATCATCAGACTTTGACTTCCAATTTGAGGTTACACTGCTGGCAGTCCAAGTATATCTGTAACAATTATTTGCAGGTAATCATATTTTCGCTTTTTGTAAACAGAGTTTGTACACTAATTGTTCCTTCCATTGGGTGCCGCAAATTTCACACTCTTACTGCCCAACTCATGTTTTTTCACCTAGTCCTGTTCTCTTTCTGCATTATGATTGCTGGATAACGCAGCAAGGATGGTCCCGGGTACACATACTATCCATTCCTCAATGAAGTCTCTTTGTTCGATACTTCAGTACAGAACTGTGGTATACCTCCATTTGCCCTGTGTGACATGACCATATCAAGTGAGGAAAATCTCTGATAAGATCTTTGTCCGTTACAATACTTTTCAATGTTTTGAAAGCCATGGTATCATCAAGTAGTCAATGTGAATTCTGAATTTGAGATTCAGATAAGGGAGAATGTCTGCATCTTTGCACAACCCCATCCTCCCTCCATTTGTGCTCGTTAATGATGTGGTGATGTGTTAATGATGTGGTGAATCAGTTGTTCAAGAATGTCGACATTGTTTTTACAGTGCTTTATGCTCCTCCATAATTGATTATTGATCTCATCTATCCAGTGTTTGAGGGGGGCACGACCAGCTCTCTTGCCTACAGCATAGATCTTTTTCAAGTTTTTGACAAAGTGCCACACATCAAGCTGATGGTCTATTTCTGGGAAATCTTCTCTCAAACATTTGCTTATGCTGACATGTCTGTCAGAAGCAAACTGCTTTATTCATAAATTTTTGAAATACAAATTTTGCCATGGTGATAAACTACAGTGAGTGACTTGGACCACCTCAAAGTCAATAACTTTTAGTAAGCATGTCATGAATGTACAGTATACGCTAACTACTTTTCACTATGGCCATGACTGTCGCATTGTCCATCACCGGCTATTGTAACAGGCCTGTTAGAAAGTTTTTTTTCTCCCATGCATTATGCGGTGCTGGAAAGCAGAACCGTTTTTGATATTTTTAAAAAACAAAAATGAGCTATGTTAGAATAGTTTGAACCAGAACATACAATCAATACCACAGAGGATGTTTCCAACATAAAACTTGTAATTTTTGGTTGTGACTTGAACATTGAAATAAGGGAAAATGTCTGCATCTTTGCCCTCAATCCATTTGTGCTCGTTAATGATGTGGTGAATCAATGTATTCGTTTTGTTCAAGAATGTCGACATTGTTTTTACAGTGCTTTATGCTCCTCCATAATTGGTTATTGATATTATCAATCCAGTGTTTGAGGGGAGCACAATCGGGTCTCTAGCTTGCAGCACGGATCTTCTTGTTCAAGTTTTTGACAAAGTGCCATACATCAAACTGATGGTCTATTTCTGGGAAATCTTCTCTCAAACATTTGCGTATGCTGACATGTCTGTCAGAAGAAAACTGCTCTATTCATACATTTTTGAAATCCACATTTTTCCATGGTGATAGATGAACTACAGTGAGGGACTTGCATCACCTCAGTCATTAACTTTATAATAACTTTTTTACTTTTTAGCTTTTCTATAAAATAAATCGCTTATCTAATAGGCGAAAATAATCGCCTTGCAAAGATCTAAGAAAAAACCTCACTATGACTAGTGATGTTGCGAACCCCGTTCGTGGAAGGTTCGGTTCGCGAACCGCAATAGACTTCAATGGGGATGCGAACTTTGAAAAATAGAAAAAAATATGCTGGCCACAAAAGTGATGGAAAAGGGGTTTCAAGGGGTCTAACACCTGGAAGGGGGCATGGCGGAGTGGGATACATGCCTAAAGTCCCGGGGAAAAATCTGGATGTGACGCAAAGCAGCGTTTTAAGGGCAGAATTCACATTGAATCCTAAATTGCATGCCTAAAGTGCTTTAAAACATCTTGCATGTGTATACATCAATCAGGGAGTGTAATTAGAGTTCTGCTTCACACTGACACACTAAACTCACTGTTTGCGTAGTGACGGCTGTGCTGGACTGGTGCGCACCGTGGCGAGAGTGTAGGCCGTGGCGGTTTTCAAGCCCATATGGTCGCCGGGCTGTGGTAGCTCAATGATAGAACAACAGTGACTGTCCAGCTGATCAAATTTGGTTTGACCACAGAGAAGCAACGACCTTATTATCTTTTGTGTCCCACCCCCACCCGAGACACTCAAATAGCCGGAGGTCATTGCTTCGTTGTGATACGCAAGCCCCTTCACCGCGGCAAGGTAATGACGAAAGGGCATGGGCACATGTACATGTCTTGTTTTTTGTTGCAGCCGCCCGCAGTGCAGCCAGAAAAATTAGGCAGGCATGTACACGCACCAGAAAAATTAGTGTAGCGGCCGCTGCTAGCAGCGGCCTTAAAAATTCATGAATCTGCCTAGAGTCCTGGACCCTGTTGGTGGTGGCGGAGAAGGCAAGTGGCCTGCAGGCAGAGATGCTGTGTGTGGGGACTGACTTAATCTTCGGTCATGCAGTAGCCCTCCGTGATCCATGCCTCATTCATTTTGATAAAGGTCAGGTACTGAAAACTGTCGTGACTTAGGCGACTTCTCTTCTCAGTGACAATGCCTCCAGCTGCAATGAAGGTCCTTTCTGACAGGACGCTTGCGGCAGGGCAAGAGAGAAGTTGGATGGCAAATTGGGACAGCTCTGGCCACAGGTCAAGCCTGTGCAACCAGTAGTCCAAGGGTTCATCGTCGCTTTTCGCAGTGTCTACATCCACACTCAAGGCCAGGTAGTCGGCTACCTGCCGGTCCAGGCGTTGGTGGAGGGTGGATCCGGAAGGACTATGGCGAGGAGTTGGACTAAAGAATGTCCGCATGTCCGACATCACTCTGAGATCGCTGGAGCGTCCTGTCCTTGCCTGCGTGGACTTGGGAGGAGGAGGGTTACTGCCAGTGGTACCTTGATTGCGTTGTGCAGTCACATCACCCTTAAACGCATTGTAAAGCATCATCGACCGCTTGTTCTGCAAGTGCTGCATCCTTTCCGCCTTCTGTTGAGTTGGTAACAGGTCCGCCACTTTGTGCCTGTACCGAGGGTCTAGTAGCGCGACCACCCAGTACAGGTCATTCGCCTTAATCTGCACAAAGTTGGATGCAGACGTACTCTCCATCTCCTCTTGCTCTTCCTCAGTGACGGGACGCAACTCCTCTTCCTCCCCCCAGCCACGAACAATACCACGGGAACGTGGAGCAGCAGAAGCCCCCTGTGACAGCTGCCGCAGTTGTTCTTCTTCCGCCGCCTCTTCCTCCTCCACAGAAACACCTTCTTCATCATCATCATCAGAGTCTGACTCCTCTCCTTCCCCACACGACTCCTCTTCTTCCTCCTCCTCCTCCCCCCTCTGTGCTGCCGCAGGTGTTGTGGAAACATCTGGTTCGGATGTAAGTCGCTCCCATGACTCCTGCTGCCATAACTGTTCTTGTTCACACTCCTCCACAGCTGTATCCACCACACTACGCACGGCACGCTCCAGGAAGTAAGCGTAGGGGATCAAGTCGCTGATGGTGCCCTCAGCGCGACTCACCAGTTTGGTCACCTCCTCAAAGGGCTCCATGACCCTGTATGCATTTCGCATCAGTGTCCAGTTGTTGGGCCACTACATCCCCATCTTCCCAGATTGTGTCCTTGTACTGTAATGATACAGGTACTGGGTGACGGCTTTCTCCTGGTCTAGCAGGCGGGAGAACATCAGCAGGGTGGAATTCCAGCAAGTCGGGCTATCGCAAATCAGGCGTCTCACCGGCAAGTTGTTTCTACGCTGAATGTCTGCAAAACGTGCCAAGGCCGTGTAAGACCGCCTAAAATGCCCACACAACTTCCTGGACTGCTTCAGGACGTCCTCTAAGCCTGGGTACTTGGACACAAATCTTTGCACGACCAGATTCAGCACATGTGCCATGCAGGGTACATGTGTCAGCTTTCCCAAATTCAACGCGGAAATGAGATTGCTGCCGTTGTCACACACCACGTTGCCGATCTCAAGCTTGTGTGGGGTCAGCCGTTGCTTCACCTGTTTAAGAGCAGCCAGGAGAGCTGCTCCAGTGTGACTCTCCGCTTTGAGGCAAGACATGTCTAACACTGCGTGACACCGTTGTACCTGGCATGCAGCATAGGCCCTGGGGTGCGGGGGCTGTGTAGCTGGAGAGGAGATCGCGGCACCAGCCAAGGAGGATGACGACAGCGGAGAGTATGTAGCAGGCGGAGAGGAGGTGGCTGGACGCCTGCCTGCAAGCCGTGGAGGTGTGACAAGTCGGTCCTCTGCGCCGCCACGTACTGCCTGCTTGCTGCCATCGGTCACCAGGTTGACCCAATGGGCTGTGTACGTAATGTAGCGGTCCTGCCTGTGCTTGGCAGACCAGGCATCCGTGGTCAGGTAGACCCTTGACCCAACGCTCTTCGCAATAGATGACACCACTTGCCTCTTAACTGCACGGTACAGTTTGGGTATGGCCTTTCGTGAAAAATAATTGCGGCCTGGTATCTTCCACTGCGGTGTACCAATGGCCACAAACTTACGGAAAGCCTCCGACTCCACCAGCTTGTATGATAATAGCGGGCGAGCTAATAGTTGCGCCACGCCAGCTGTTAGACGCCGGGCAAGAGGGTGACTGGCAGACATTTGCTTCTTACGCTCAAATAATTCCTTTACGGACAGCTGGGTACTGCTGTGGGCAGAGGAGAAGGAACCGCTTAAGGGAAGAGGCGGTGTGGAGGAGAGTGGCTGTGAAGGTGCAAGGGAAAAAGCGGATGAAGACGATGCACCTGAAAGAGTAAGAGGAGAAGGAGGGTGGCTTGTCTTTTGGGTGCTGCTTTTCCTCAGGTGTTCTTGCCATAGCTGTTTGTGTCTTTTCTCCAGGTGCCTTCGTAAGGCACTTGTCCCTACGTGAGAGTTGGCCTTTCCACGGCTCAATTTTTGCTGGCAGAGAGAACAGATGGCTTTGCTCCGATCTGAGACACACGTTAAATTTCCAAACCGCTGAGCCCCCCTGGGGTGATGGCGCTACGGTGGCATCAGCAGCTGACGTTGAAGGGCATGTTGGCTGGCTGTCCATAGCTGGTGATAGATGGCGCCGGACACTGCCCCCAGCTGTTTCTGAGGACGAGCTCCTTCTGCTTCTATCATGGAGTCGTCTCCTCTCTGACTCCCCCTCTGAACTGTCCCCCTGGTCATCTCCTCTACTGGGAACATACGTGGCATCCGTATAAACGTCATCATAATCCTCCTGCCCAGCTTCACTTTCCTCAGACACCACCTCAACTGCACCAACTTCAGGTGGTTCATCATCCCCCTCCTTACATGTTACGTCCATACTATTGCCACCTAACTCAGACGTATGAGGTGGTGTACCTGCGCCTTCTTCTTGTTGCAGTAGTGGCTGTGAATCAGTGATTTCACCACCACCACCATATAACTCCTGCGAAGTGTCAAATGCAGCGGATGTGGTGCTTGTACTAGCGCTGGTGGCACTGGCTGCGGGAGGTAAGGTTTTCTGTGTTAAATACTCAACCACGTCCTCACAATTTTGGGAAGTGATGGCACGTGCCTTCTTGTGAGCACTGGCTGCGGGAGGTAAGGTTTTCTGTGTTAAATACTCAACCACGTCCTCACAATTTTGGGAAGTGATGGCACGTGCCTTCTTGTGAGCACTGTATTTTGGGCCAGATCCGCACGAAATCATGGCAACACCACCTCGCACAGACCTGCCGGTGCCTGGTAGCCTTCCTCTGGGTCTGCCTCTACCTCTTCCTTGACCTTCTTTGTCCATTTTGTCCATCTCGGGGGGATGCTAGGTATATGCAGTGAGCTGGGTTCACTGAACACAACAGGTAGTTAGATGCAGTGAGGTGGGTTCACTGAACACAACAGGTAGTTATGTGCAGTGAGGTGGGTTCACAGAAGACAACAGGTAGTTAGATGCAGTGAGCCGGGTTCACTGAACAATAAAGGTAGTTATATGCAGTGAGGTGGGTTCACTGAACAGTAAAGGTAGTTATATGCAGTGAGGTGGGTTCACTCAACACAACAGGTAGTTATGTGCAGTGAGGTGGGTTCACAGAAGAAAACAGGTAGTTAGATGCAGTGAGCCGGGTTCACTGAACAATAAAGGTAGTTATATGCAGTGAGGTGGGTTCACTGAACAATAAAGGTAGAGAGATGCAGTGAGGCGGGTTCACTCAACACAACACGTAGTTAGATGCAGTGAGGTGGGTTCACTCAACACAATAGGTAGTTAGATGCAGTGAGGTGGGTTCACTGAACAATAAAAGTAGTTATATGTAGTTAGTTGGGTTCACTCAACACAACAGGTAGTTAGATGCAGGGAGCTGGGTTCACTCAACACAAAGCTAGGTATATGCAGTGATGAGGTGGGTTAAGTAAACACAACGTGTACTGGGTATATGCAGTACTGTGTAGTACAATGTGCAGCTCCCTGTCACACACACAGGTAGTCACTGAATGTGCTGGGCTGTTGGCAGTGGCACACACACTATGAATTAGCTGTGCATGCAACAAAAGTGTCAGTAAAAAAAAAAAAAAAAGTACAGGATTAGCTCTGATAAGAGCGGTTGAGGGGTGCTATAAAAGCAATAATAATCAGCCAGGAGCAAGCTAAGCAGCCAAGAACCTAACTAATCTGTCCCTAGGAGAACAATCTGCAGCAGCTCGCCCTAGTCTGTCTAATAGCAGGCAGACGAGTGACTGTAATGGCCGCCGGAGGCTGCCTTATATAAGGGGGGGGGGGGGGGGGGGCTCCAGGGCTTAGTGTAGCCTGAATGGCTACAATGTGCCTGCTGACTGATGCAGAGGGTCAAAGTTGACCCTCATAGTGCATTATGGGGCGAATCCAACTTTTGCAAAAGTTCGCCTGATGCAGGTGAACGCGAACCACCAAAGTTCGCCTGGAACCGTTCGCCGGCGAACCATTCGTGACATCTCTAACTATGACCCTGTTAACTTTTTGTAAAAAAAAAAGTGTGTAACCAAAATGACCAAATGGAGATCACATATACCTCGAAATAATTTAAATAATAAAAATTTACATTAGGAAATAAACGGTGAAGAAAAACAAATCCCTTATGTCCCCAATTCTAATTTTACCTGGGTCATTACCTCCAGCATGAATATTCACAAATCCAGCAATGGGTGAGTCTCCATAGACTTGCATTCCCCTCACAATGAGCTGCAGAGCGGAGAACATGACACAACGCGTGTCAAGTGTGAAAGTAGCCTTGCCCATACATCTAGGGAATTGGCAGCCAATTGATCTTCAGATTCGATAATTATAAAATCTGATAAAAATTGGTAGCACAATAAACATGTCTGACAATTTGACATATTTTATGCCAAAATTGGTTGAAGGCATTGATTGGACATGCTGTGAAATCTAGATCTTGCATGTTTGTTCAGGAGAGTCGCGTAATCTGAGGAAGATCTACTTTGTAATTTTGGCCTTGTACCAGGTTGGTGAGGGCTTGGTGTAGAAGAGCGCAACGGATGCTGTATTTGTAACAATGGGGCATGTGGGCCTTCAGAGTAGAAATGAGAAGGTGACCATGGGAAGGTGGATAGTTGGGATATTAAAAGAAAAAATTGGGGAAAGTGTGTAAATGGTACATTGCGAGGAATAGAAGGTTCAACAATGTTTTGAGTAGGAGAATATGAGGGAACATCAGGGTCAGTATGTTGCGAAATTGTGTTGAAAATGGCTTGTTTTGCCAATAAATGTTTAGCTTGTTTAACTTGATCTAAGAAAAGAACCATACTAACTAAAAGTGGTAAGTAGGACTTTTTTCATTTCTACGCTCTATTTCTCTTCCTCCTCTTCTCTCTGTCTCCTCTCCTTATTTCTCTGAGGAGCTAGGCCATAGCTTGAGCATCTATCTCCCTTTTTGTCATTGGGTTTTATTGCCTTTTTTATTGCTGGAAGGTGAGTGTACCGCCTGAAGCTCTCGCAGTGCCAGGTGCTGTTAAGGTCGAGGGGGCAGGGTTTATGGTAGGAGCTGAGGAGGTAGAAGGGGCTGTAGAGAATGAACGGTCTTCTATTGATCCTAAGAAACTTCCTCCATTGTGTTGTCCTAAATCATTATTCTTTACATCTGAAAAGTTATTTTCAGTTACCTTTGTAAGAATCCCTGCATTTGCGTTGTGTAGGAGGTGCACAGTCTCATCTCACAACCTGCTTGTAATCGGAATCTCTCCTCTTTTGCACCTCAGGTGTTCCATGCCATGCTCTGTATGCAGGCAACCATGAGTGGCTTCCACGTAGTTGTTTCTGCAGTCCATGCCTGTCGGCGTGCATTCATACACCGACCACCATCTCCCACAGACCCCAATGCAATCACGACTGAACCAAGCTGAGCAACGACTGAATTTCTGGGATGAATTATGGTGTGATGGCATCCAGTGCCACTTCCAAATCTGGAATAGGGACAAAAGCCAGAGCTGCTATCATGCGAGTAGGAAGAGCAAACTCTGGGTCAGAAGAATACCTCTGACAAAGTCCCAGGTCATCTAATTCAAATTTGATGTTCGATGTTAGATGAAAAAAAAAACATTAATGTGGCACAAGTGGAAAACTGCTTTGGAAGCGGTAATGTCGGCTACATCAAAATCTGTGGAATAGTACTCAGGGCTCAGATGAGGCCACAATTGGTTGATTGCGTCAAACATTTTTTTGAATGTTACTAGCATTTTGTTTGGCAGCAGGCAGTACAGCGCAGGGACAACATAGTTTTCTCTCCTTGCCAAAAGTACAAACGCTTCCCTGAACAGTACGGGAGCGATCTTAAAAACTATTAATATTTTTGCATCATTTTGCATTTAGCATTTGTACTTTTGCCAAAAATCTGAATTCTGTTCATCATGTGGCTCATAATCATAAAGGAGGCATTGCACCGTCTCTAAGACCTGTATTGATCAGGAATGATGTGGTCAGCTAGAGACAGTGGTAAAGGAGGAGGAGCCATTACCCGCTTTCTGGCATTCTGGACCAAATGACGCAAACAGTCCCTGGGAGGTAATTCAGGAATGACTGCTGAGCTAATGTTTCTGAGGTCCAAATTAAGAATTGTGGATGGACCTTCTTCCAAGCAAATGGCCTTTTCTTTGATTTCATGCCTGATGCAAAATACCTCCACAAGCCCCAGAGATTCCCCATGATTGAGCTGTTCTACAATCTTAATGACGTCACCTGTGTTGTACAATCTTAATGTCACCTGTGTTGTTCAATCTTAATGATGTCGCCTGTGTTGTACAATCTTATGGACGTCGCCTGTGTTGTACAATCTTATGGACGTCGCCTGTGTTGTACAATCTTATGGACGTCGCCTGTGTTGTACAATTTTATTGTAACGATTTGCAGTGTATAGCTCAGCACTTAACTGACGTCAGTATTTTTTCAAAGTGTAATACGGGTGATTGGTGCACACTTTATAAGGATAATATACACAGGCACCTATTAGGTGCTGCCTCCCAGTGGTAAAGGCCCACTGGTGGGATCCCAGTCGTACAGACAGAGGTCAGCAACAGATCAGATTGGCGAAGAGAGTAATCAGAGGTAAAGGCAAGAGGTCATACACAGAAATAATCAAAATACAATAGTAATAATAATCCTAGGCTAAGTGCGAATACCCGGGGTCCTGCCGGTTCAAACACACAAGGATCTGACTAAGGTCTGAGCGCTAGCACCAAAGTATTCATAACAGACAAGGAACAACTGCCAAATCCAGCCTTAAATATCATAAGGCAGCTCAAACAGCCCGCCCAGGAGTGTTCCAACCAATCAGCAGAGGAATGCATGGAGTCTGGAGTCAGCTGACCGGCATGTCAGCTGACCCGTCTCCTAAGATCATAAAGATGCGGGCGCGGGCTGTCCTTGCCCTGTGGAGAACTGAGAGCCCCGTCCTGCTGGAAAAAGCCGCCGGACCCTGACACGCCGGGACGGCGGCGGGGATGACGTCAGACACGGGCGCGGCGATCGCGCCGCTGCCTGCAGACGAGGTAAACCTCTCCATCCTGACACTTATTGAGGTCACCTGTGTTGTACCATCTTATGGACGTCACGTGTGTTGCACCATCTTATTGACGTCACCTGTGTTGTACAATCTTATTGACGTCATCTGATCAGAATCTTTTTGTGACCACTCCAAAAGTTCATTTTGCAGGCTTAACTTCTCTAATCAAAAACAGAGGTAACCCTCATGGTCTAATTTGGGTTTCCACTTATTACTTGTAATAGGTTCCCTTCTCCCCACTACAATAAGAAAAGAGAAGAAAAGAAAAATCGTAAAGCTTTACACTGGAATTATCTTTATAAAAATGAATCAGATTTGTATTTATTTTTCAATATTTTTTTAATCAAAATTCATTAATTTTTTTTTTTTTTTTTTGCAAAAGAGTAATTTGGAATAGGAGAGGTGCCCTTTACACTGAAATGAGAGGCGTGGCAAACTGTTCCACCAGGTACAAATAGGGTGGGGAAGGCTCAGGGGATTGATTCTGATGAAGATGAGCAAGACCTTCGAAACATGTTAATCTAAGAGAGGCGCCCCGGTAACACCTGCCTACTGCAATGGAACACAGGAAGAACCAGGACACTGACTGGAAGATACTTCACAATCTGGCTTACTGACTTAAAGTGGGATAAAACTCTGACATAAAAATTACCCATACAGTTCTTGTATTTGCTTTTGTGCGCAAGTAATATTCTGTCTACAAATAGCAAATTCCAAAAGTACAGTTTATCTGCTCTGAAAGCTGATATTGCATTTTATTGCATAACTGTTGTATTAGTATATTAACCTCATTTTTAGTGATCACGTCTCAGCTCTTTTTGCTTCTCAGCTCACTATACCTCAGTTTCAGTTTGCTAATGTTTACTAAATGTATCTCAGAAGGAAGGTGAACAAAAGATAATATATTCAGATGTGGCCCAAATTGCCCTCTGTGTTTAAAGAAAACCTGAACTGAAAATTAAAAGTCAAGATAAAAATACACAAGTCATACTTACCTCCCGTGTAGTCTACTCATCAATCTTTCTCCTCTCCCGCATCCTGTTTATCCACTGTGATCGACGGAATTCTCCGTCCTCCATTTTGAAAATGGCCATTACCTCATAACAGCTTTCTGGTCAGCACACAGTTAAACTGTAACATCGCCCACTTGAGCCATAGGGAAACATGGACATTACCGGGCACATCAGTTGTCCTCTCAGCTATAACTGACAGCAACTGACATAACTGACAGCAACTGATATATTTCAGTTCTGACAAAATGTTATCAGAACTGGAAGGGATTATTGTCAGAAGAAAATGGTGAGCTTCTGAGAGGAACTGATGGCAAGGTAACTATGTAATGTTCATTTGAAGTTACCTCATGTGTTTATTTTAAATAATTTTACTCAGTACAGGTTCCCTTTAAGGGCTAGTTCACACTGACAATCACTAAACGCAATCGCCTATTGCTTTTGAACACTTTTTTTAGTGATTTTCCAGCGCTTTTCTGTGCGATTTTGTTTTCAGTAAAAAAAGCGTTTTTTGAGCGTTTTGAGTTTAGTGATTAACCAGTGATTGGTGAGCAGTAGTTTTTATTTGAAAAAATGTGACACTGTTTTTTCCCTTGTTGTTGATTGGTTGCTGGAAGTCATGTGAGCTGGTTTTGGCTGCTCAGACACGTGTTTATTATAAAAAGCCAGATCACATGATGAGGGTTACAGAGGAGAGAGGAGACAGAAGTAAGCAGAAGAGAGGTGCCAGAATTGGTTGTGCTATTTATTATAGCAGCTTTGAGCCGGCACAGTGTCAGGCAGAGAAGATATTGGGTCCATCCTATGCTGGTAGAAAGAGAGAGAAAAGGACAATTCCGGATGCTATACAGAGAATTAAGTGCTCACCCGGAGACTTTCTGTGCCTACACAAGGATGTCCATTGCCAGGTACAGAAACAAATGGGCCCACACAGGAAACTGACACCTTCTTTAGCTTGTTCAAGAATTGTTCTTTTTTTTTATTAGCAATCCAGACAGTGCAAAAAAAAAAAAAAAAAGCTTTCTTATATTAAAAAACAAAGTGTTTTCTATTGAAAGTGGAAACATATGCTATTGCCCACTTTAGGGGCTGTAGAATAGTTCTCTTCACAATTTTTTTTAAAATCTCTCAGATCTGACAGACAGTTAATATAAATTGCACTCTCTTTACATAAAAAAAAACCAAAACAAAACAAAAAAAAATAACACTGTTCTCTGAATTTACTATCTGCAGGACAAAATACAAGCAAACAAACAAACAAAAAGACAAATGCACTACTTAATAGTACACCACAAGTACACACCTTTTACTTTTTTTTTTTTTACCATTTGCCTCTTTCTCCTTAGCACTCGGCATCTCCCAATCTCCATTGAATACTTCTTTTGCCATTTGCTCCCACACCCGCTGCACCTTGTGGTTCTTCTAATATGTGCTGCTTCCTTTGTCATACAACCCAGGATGGCTCTCTCTTTTTGTTAAAAGGTTCTCTGTACAGAACCAACTCTTCCCAGCCATTTTTGACATCACACAGCACTCCAGCAGTCTGCTCCCTTCTCCTCCTCTGTTTGCACAAACAGGAAATGACAGTTCACAGGAAACGCTGCTTCTTATGGGTAAAATTTAGCAAAGGGTGCTGGGAAAGCGCTCAAAAACCACTGCACAAAAAAAGTGATTTGGGAAGCGCTTATATACTTTAAATGGAAGCGCTATCGCTTCAAAAACACTGCATGCATTGCATTTGTGATTCCTAAAGTCCCACAAATCGCTTGAATGAGAACAGTTTTATTTAAATACATTGCTGTAGCACTTTTCCAGCTATTTGCCTGATCGCCAGTGAAACGCTAGAAAAGTGCTCAGTGTTAACTAGCCCTGTTTAAATGCTGTTCTGCTGTAAAAAAAAATTTGTGGAAGTAGAAAGTTTTCATTTTTTTTTTACATACCATACTTTTTATTGAATTTTCCACGTACCAAATAGTGAGGTCCCCACACAGTGCGTATGTTTTTATACATACAATCAGTATCTATACAGAGTGCAGGGTACAGATTGCATAGCATACAGTGATTCATTATTAAGATGTTAAGACACTGTGTAGATTACAACCAATGATTACTTGTTGCAACCCAGTATAGTCAAAGGAATGTTGGTACTGACCCTGAGCTAAACAGAGAGACATTGGTATAGATAGTTAAACTCCTACTGAATTTGTATAGTGGAAAAGTGAATTACTCTAAACTAAACTTATAATTAGTATGATGGAATAACAAGTAAAACTAACAACAATAACCATAACCCCCTCAATTGACTAAACCAGTGCTAAGTGAATTTATGATAATTAAAATGTTGTTGTTTAGCCATTCTAGAGGACTTAGTGGTTGATTAAATGCTCTGGTTTGAATTGGTGCCACATGCATCAGACCGCCTCAAACAATTTGCAGTAGGTACTACGCTTGTTTTGGAAGCAGGCAGTACAAATTGGGAATTATATTATTTTAGCAAGAAGCACAGATATCGGTGCAAAAAGCACTGGAGTGATTTTTGAAGTCCCATCCCCGTATACATACTTCACTGTATGTATCCACTCCACATTTGAACTTCTTCCAAATGAAGACGATGTACTTCATCTGTCCCAGAATCATAAAGAAGAAATGGCTCCCACACACCTTCAGATACAAAATGGGTGTTGTACCGGTCAGGTGTCATGAGTTCTGGAACACTACATGGTATAGGTAGGGAAATGTTTCCTTATGTACGGGACCATCTGACACGTCAATTTCCAAGCGGACAAATCACCCAGGACTGCCTGAGAAACAGGTACAAGTGTTCCATTAATAATTTGTGCAGGCGCTACTAGGGATTGAAAGGAGTTGTATCTATTTAAATGTCAGATATCCGATGCTTTAGACTACTTCATTTCCTGGCGCCAGGACATGAAATGGTTAATCAGAACACACAGACACAGGAGATGTGAGCACAAATTATGCTACTTTTTACTTCAGCTGCTTTCCTTATATCCTACTCAATACAGGGTTTTGCTCATGCACAGTATATCATCATATGTCACCATAATTACAGAAAGTCATGTGATTTACGAGAATTAACACAGTTCAATGATCACGGGGAAAACATGTTATTTATGACCTTCCAGGTGTCCCCATTTGGGGCACTTATGGGTTTTGCCCAGCAAGAAGAATTTGGCTATTCTCTATTCCATGCCGCCAGCTCTTCCTGCACAGATGTGTGTGGGTGGCTGATTGTTCTATAGACACATTAATATCACACTGATTAGATACATGTATGCTTGTATATGAAATTGATCTATATACTATACTATATACTAATGTATATATACATATATACCTAAATATCCTTTCAGTCCCCCCTTTGGTCATTTCTTCCAAAGGAAGAAGATGACCATACTAAAGCCAATACCTAAAGCAGGCAGAGCTAGCATCACAGTGGGCAAAATTTTGGTCGAAGCCTCCTAATGGTCAAAACACGAATAGCTATTTGGTAAAGTATTTCTAACACAGAAAATGATTAACCAACCTGTAACCTTAAACAACCAATTAAATAATGTTGGCCAATCTAATGGTCAAACAAATCAGAAAAGAACCCAATCAGAAATTAATCAGGAAAAACCAAATAATTATTTTTCCTGATGCAGATCAGAACTAAGAACATTTCTCTTTCCTGATGTGATCTAGTAAAGATCTTATGCGGACTACATGTGAGGGTACACTCATGTGTTTAACTTAGCCTGCACCAGGGATATTTCTCTTAGATCAATATAAGAAGCTTTCTTATCTCAGCACTTACTCCAAGAAAAACTTCCATCTGCTCTATTTTAGAAAAGGCTTTTCTAAATACTAGGCCTTAGGTAGGCCAAGGTCAGAAACCCATATGGTAGCAACTAACTCATACATAAGGTGGCTATATTTGGGAGAGGGTGGTCTTGACTCTACAATTTAGTTCACAAACCGTTTGTGAGGCATGGCAAACTTCTCACCTTCCATCAGCCATTGTACTCTAAGCTATATCTGTATCCTTTACTCAAAGTCACACACTCCTGTTAACCCAGGGGGTGGACACCAACCCAACTACAATCATACTCAGGCCTTAATGCCCAGAGTACAGAGGCTGAGATCAGAAATACAGGAGTACTGCCAGAACTCACTAAGCAAGTCAAAACGTAGCTACAGGCCTCAGGTACAGGACAGATTTGTGAAAGGGAATACACAGATCACAGCAGAAGGCTAGGGAACAAGGCTGTATGAGACCATCAACATCTCTGGCCTTCCAATTATCCCATATTAAATATACCAATCCGGTTGCTCAAGGCAACTGTGTTGCTGTGAAATTGTAGTCCATCACACCAATCATACTGACCAAAGCCTGTTATGCTTGCTTCAGACAAACAGATACAGCTCTGATTTAACAAGGGAAGGGAATGTTAACTAATTGACTTTTTACCACAGTAGTGGTGAATATCTATACAGACATACTACAAATCAAAGCAGAAAAAGATGTAACTAATAGCAACCACTGCCAAAGATACTCTTTCTAGGTCAGGACTAACAGGACAACTGTAATGATGGCTACCTTCAGATTTAACCATACTAGAAGGACTCTGCTTATCACACAAATGGACACTCACCAACTATATTCACAATCAGGATAGGACACAACACAATAGCAACATGGACCCTTCACAAAACAATTATGGCCAGATTGAATCTACTGAAGACCAAGGTATCAGAGAATAGGAGACTTGTTCCCTGAAAATTGCCCACTGAGATCAGGCCTGCTGAATTATATGTGTAGTAACACATATGCGTATGTAAGTATATATATATATATATATATATATATATTTTACTGTCTGATAAATATACAATTTTATAGTTATCTGGGTTGAAGAAAGATGTGTGTACATAAAGTTTAACCAAAAACAAAGCACCACACCGGCCCATTTCACTGCTGATCCAGAGGAAGGCAAAAACCCCTATAGGGCATAGTGTAATTAGCCCCAGAAAGGGAAAAATTCCTTCCCGACTCCAAAATGGCAATCAGAAAAAATCCCTGGATAATCAGCACTTGGCCTAAAAATATCAGCTTATTACATATCAACCCATTTTCTAACTTACAAAAAAACCCTAATCCTAATCGTTACTTAAAGAATGATATAGCAAAAATAAAGGCTTTTTACTATTCAGAAAGCAGTAACCCATAATGGGACTTCCAACTAACTCTCCATCTAGAATATCCTTAATATCGTAGCCCACCCCTCTAGTACTGAACCAATAGAAGTTATTTTTAGATAAACCAAGGTTTTCCCCATAGCTACTATTAATAGCTTTCCTACGAGCCCAATACACATAAGAATGTCCCACAATCCATACAATCTTCCTGGGTCTGAGATCCAGATCTTGTTCCATTCTTCAACAGATGACACAAGCAACCTTGAAACTTTTATCAGAGCACGCGTTACTGTCCACCTGATGAATAGTCTTTTTTCTTTGGGATTCAGGACTTAGTTGAACTATTTCACCCGATACAGTGGATCCAGTAGGAAATCCTTCTGTAAAGATAACCTCAGGATAGCCTCTGGTCAGACTCCCACTGGATGGATTACCTCCGGATGGACTCTGGTCAGGCAGTCTTATCCTCCTCAGGATAGATGTCTGGCAAGTTGTTTCTGAAAGAATAAAGAAAAATGTGCGAGCATCATGTTTTTCCCAAAAATCCAATAAGTCATTTATTTTTCCTAGTACTTGTAATACTACTATGATTCATACTCTCCACCATGAACTTCAAAACATACTTAGCGGATCTTTCTATGATCCTAACGGATCTCTCGCAATACCCTGTTCGCATGACGTCGTGTCGCTGTACCCGTGCGAGTATGTGACTCCCTACATGGCAGAGAGGATAAATTCCCAATGAATTTTTACACCATAATGAATTCCCATTTTTCCATTACAAGTCACACTCTCATTCCATCATACCTTCCACAACCATACCACAAACCCTAAATAGTGATGTATTTAAAGAACTTGGGTGGCCCTAGTGCAATATCTACCTCACTACCCCTTCCTAATGGAATGACATTACACAGACCAGTAGGCCCATATTCCTCTTTTCCCCCATTTGACCATACATTAAAGTTATTTTAATGTCTGGTCAGAGTTAGTAAAAGGCTATATGGCATAATATGAGCAGGGTCACAGTACAGCGGAACAGTGGCCAGCACGGTCTCCCTGTAGTAGGGTTGGATCCCCTTTCAGATTTAAAGCTACAGACATACAAAGAACATCTATAATGTCCTTTTCCCCATAGTGCGCTTAAGGTAGACACACTTCTATAGGCACACATACAAAGAACAGCACTAGAGAGACTAGGCTGAGGCCTCCTTACTAAACAGACACTGAACTACAGAACTGAAATTAAAATCCTGTCAGAGGTAAAGCTTCTAATCAGTACACTATAAAATTAAACAGTGTATTTTTTCTCTCTGGAGTCTTCAGAACAGTGAAAAATCCATAAAATAATTGTCATACCAACATCAAATGATTCTGCAGTTCGTCAAAAAGTTCAAGCAAACTAAAATAAACTATTTTCTTAAGGATGAAAACATGTACTTATTTTCCTATGCTGAGTGCAAGGATTTTGGGCTTACAAAAAACCATATATTCTTACTAAAACCACGAGTGACTTAGAGTCAGAGCCTTAAACAACTCTCTGCTAATATATGTCATTAATTACATACACACACAGATGTTGTGTCACCCGGAGAGGAGATATTAATTTAAAGGAGATGGATTTATTAACAGGAAGAGGGGTTATTAAGGTCAAAAATCCCACTATTGGAAAAAGAATTCCCATAATCTAAAGGGCGATATGAAATAAACAGCAAGTGTGACCCAGAACTACACATGCGATCTTAATTGACCTAAAACTGTATACCTGTCCTGACTATTTAATATGTCCTCAATGTTTTCCATAAATTTTCCCAAATGAATATGGCTGTCACAGTTTCACAATATCCACTAAAATATAAGTACAAACAGTATACAATGCATTATTTTTTCAATAGTTGCATGGCATTTAGAAATATTGAAGTTACAATAACTGTGCTTTATCAGTGTGGCTTGGAGGAGGAGCAGTTTTCTTATCAACCTCCTAGACGGCGAAGAGGCTGAGAACATTTCTTCAACTGGTTGACCAGGCCAGTGAAGAATTAAATCAGACACAACTTAGTTACAAGAGCTAGTAACATTTCAAATGAGTTGCAAACAACATTTAATGCCTTCTCTGCTGCGATTTATATAAAAAATACAGCCTACCAACTATGATACAATATTCAAGAAGGAACTTATCCATGGGAACCTATTGAGTAAATCATTTGAATCTATATGCTTCAAAGTTACAAGCTATATAAATTCTGTTCAAATATGAACATTATTCTAACAAACTTATGGCAAACTACCATGACATGGGGAAATGTGGGTACTGATTTAACTCTACTCACTTGTATAAGTCTGGGTGACAAATGCCATTACTTAATTAACCCACTTTAAATCAAGGGAATTATGGTTGTACTAAAAACTCAATTCACTTTACACTATAAAACTTAAGGCAACACGGTGACGTAGTAGCCAGTGCTCTCGCCTTGCAATGTTCTGCATGGGTTTCCCCCAGGCACTCCGGTTTCCTCACCCAAAAAAAACACAGACAAATCAACCGGCTCCCTTCCAAATTGACCCCAAACTATGATATATGATTTCACTATACTACCTATGAAAAAATATCAGAACCTCATTTGGACACGATATAAAAATTCCAAAAATCTATTCTGCAATATGGGAAACTTCGTTCACATACATATAGACCTGGGTGCCAGGTGGTATCAGTGAATTAATCTAATCTAATTGAAGGATACTAAGTTTCAGGAGAAAATAATGACTGCTATGTCTAACATCTAACTAAGAAAAAACCTAAGATGTTGTGTAGATAAATATGACATTTAAACTTACATTTTAAAATATTCCAAAAGGAATATATATATATAAATTATTCACTGTTCCAAATAGTCTAATAATATAACTCATAAAATTCCTTTCTACTCCTATATACGTATATATACATATATACATATGTATGTATACATGTATACAGATATACTGTATATTCAGAAAGCCTTTTAAATGCATTTTTTTTCTTCTGCAAGAAAGAAACGTCAAAGTAATTAGTTCCTCATTTCTCTTGCTGGCAGAAGAAAAAACCCACAAGCAGGTGTCTCGCGCAGCCACCCGGAAACACCAATACAAAATGAATCCCTTGTCAAAGAACCGGACATATCTCGATACTTTTATTTCTAACTATTTCAAAATTACATCTGCATTTATCTAAAAATCATTACCCATAGGAGTGTGTATCTGTCTAATTAACTACTTGAGAATAAATAAATAATTTAAAGAAGTAATCTCCTTATAAGAAAGAAGAAAAGCTATTTTATGAGGCAGATATACCCAAAGTTTCAACACATACTTTCACGGGTGCCCAGTGACGTAACTAAGGATAGATTAAGGGTAGGTTTTACATCAGGGCCTCCCCCCAAGAATTCTATACATAGCAATTGATACAGCACATTAAAACTTGCAAAGGACAAACACAGTGTCCGAGGTACAAGAAGGGGAACAGTGTGTTAAGGATTGTTACTGTTCAAAACATCTATAGAAGTGATTATTACCACTACAGGACCAATAGAGTTAATACTGTGATAGAGATTGGACCCCTCGGGGCCCCTCTGAACCAAGGGCCCTGGTGTGGCCACTACCTCTGTACCCCCTATTGATACGTTCCTGCGGGTATCACCTCTCTACCATACATATCACAAGCATGTATTCAATACAATCTCTCAATTTGCACACATATGTGTCAATTTGTACACAATAGATATGAATACAATATGATACATGTTATTCTATAACTATATCCAAGTTTGCAGGAACATTACTGTATTTCTGAAATGTTTCTCTTACAGAAAGGCTTATATTAAATGACACATGCATAATTCAGATAATTTTAATGGTCGGTCATCTACAAAAACTCAGTATAACAGATTTTTCCAAAGATGGTATCTGAAACCAGTTTGTACGTACATAGAATTTATACTGGCGATTTTTTGCAAGTGACCGCTCTCATCTGAATTCCATGAGTGTCCCTAATATTAATTTTACTAATCATCAGAAATACAGTAAGGATCTTATAACATCGCTGGCGCAAGTTATAGACGGAGAACATACATAAAACACACATTACTAGTCAAGATTAACACACAAACAAGACAGAATTGGACATATATAATTCTAATCACCGTTAGACATGGTTCTTTAACCAATTATATATGGATTGAACTATTACTCCTCTCTCCCCCCCAAGGGAATGACAGCCCAAGACTAATATACTATATTATATTCTAACCAAGAATGAACAAAATATTTTTCTTCCAGATATTCTGGCAACACAAAGGTTCATAAGTTTCATCTATATTAGGGATTGGGATAGGAAACATTTTGACAATATTTTGACCCATTGATCTAATTCCAGTTTTATACTGTAATTTATTGGCCCTCTATTAAATCTATGTGTCAACTACAAATATAAGATATTGCCGTACCAATAGACAATTCTTATCTACATAAATTATAATTTATATATTTTTCAAATTTATCAACACTTTTTTATCAATAACTAATATTTATCAATAATTCTATCTATAATTCTCATCTCATGAGAACAAAACAAACTTTGTCTAGGGATTTTATCGTTCTACAACCTCACTAAACCCAAACTGTTTATTAGAATTTAATAACTTTTTTCTTTCCTTTAACCTTACTAATAAAACAGATTATTATTTACAAAACAAACACAGACAAATAACCTAAAACATCTGAATCTTATCTGACATTATAAAAACCTTACAAAAATAAACTATAATAAACCCATTCAAAACCTAAGAAGAACTACAAGTACCCAGAAATCCATACCATATGGTGCCCTGTTCATTTCCCAAATGAACTCTATTTTCTTGCCAAAAGAAAATAATTTATTGAAGTTGATCAGACTTCAAATTTGCTAGATTTTTCCCAAAAAATCTATATTTCCCTTAGACCTACTAAGAGAAGTGTAATAGACTTACCAAAAGTCTACCTTCTCCCTAATAATATTTTTTTTTTTTTTTAACTAAGGCCTTCTAAAAACCTTATAATCTATATAATTAAAATTATACTATCAAAAAACACAAACTCCAAAACCGGATTCGTTTTGGTATCAACAGAAATTTCACATTAATAATATAGACACCTCTCTCCTTAAAAAAAAATAAAAAGAGAAGTATAGTCATATTACTTACGTGAACTCTGAAGAAGAACATCCGCGGCGAGCCCTCAGCTGAAAGGAGTCGTATCTATTTAAGTTCATGTCAGATATCAGATGCTTTAGACTACTTCATTTCCTGGCGCCAGGACATGAAATGGTTAATCAGAACACACAGACACAGGAGATGTGAGCACAAATTATGCTACTTTTTACTTCAGCTGCTTTCCTTATATCCTACTCAATACAGGGTTTTGCTCATGCGCAGTATATCATCATATGTCACCATAATTACAGAAAGTCATGTGATTTACGAGAATTAACACAGTTCAATGATCACGGGGAAAACATGTTATTTATGACCTTCCAGGTGTCCCCATTTGGGGCACTTATGGGTTTTGCCCAGCAAGAAGAATTTGGCCATTCTCTATTTCATGCAGCCAGCTCTTCCTGCACAGATGTGTGTGGGTGGCTGATTCTTCTATAGACACATTAATATCACATTGATCAGATACATGTATGCTTGTATATGAAATTGATCTATATACTATACTATATACTAATATATATATACATATATACCTACATATCCTTTCAGGGATTGTATTGCCTTTCCCTTGATAAGGTTTCTTGCAAAACAAAACTCCACTTGTTATGGTCCTTAAAGGGGTTCTTCCGCGAAATAGAAAAAAAATAAAAAGTGGTTTATTTATAAACTATTAAAAATCCTCTTCAAATAGTGCGAAAAGTGTTTTTAAAAAATGAATAGTTTCATCAAAGTAACACGTAATGTAATCAGTGACAGATGTCGGCCAGGGAGGCCAATCCATTTGTTAGGGTTTTTTTTTTTTGTACTATAATATCACAAACATAACTGCTGCGTACCTAGTTGACAGTTCTGTAGTCCGTTGCTGTCAGGAATGGCTCTTACAATTAGAATAACGGCTGTTATCTCCGAGGAGCTCTGCGCAGTTATTTATTTTAGTTTCACGGAGGGAGAGCGAGGACCCCGGAAGCAATGAATCAGGCAGAGAGAGAGCAGCTGATCAGTGAGAACGTAATTTGTTGACGTCGTTGCCCGGCAACCAGACTACGGCGTGTATGCAGAATCCTCTTTATCTCCTGAAAGCGAGTGATCTCTTTGTCGCTGCAAGATTTATGGGTTTGTGTTTTCTTATTAACTTTTAGCTGCCTGGAGAACTCAACACAAACCAATAAATCTTGCAGCGACAAAGAGATCACTCGCTAGAGGATTCTGCATAGACACCCTACGTTCTCACTGATCAGCTGCTCTCTCTCTGCCTGATTCATTGCTCCGGGGTCCTCTCTCTCCCTCCGTGAAACTAAAATAAATAACTGCGCAGAGCTCCGGGAGATAACAGCCGTTATTCTAATTGTAAGAGCCATTCCTGACAGCAACGGACTACAGAACTGTCAACTAGGTACGCAGCAGTTATGTTTGTGATATTATAGTACAAAAAAAAAAACCCCCTAACAAATGGATTAGCCTCCCTGGCCGTCATCCGTCACTGATTACATTAGGTGTTACTTTGATGAAACTATTCATTTTTTAAAAACACTTTTCGCACTATTTGAAGAGGATTTTTAATAGTTTATAAATAAACCACTTTTTATTTTTTTCCTATTTCGCGGAAGAACCCCTTTAACCATGTGAATCATTGCACCTGAATGGATGGAAGTGTGGACTCTTCCCAGACATGGTGGATCGCTGGATTTCCTCTCACAACTCCACTGTCCATTTGGAGGAAGGAGAGACAAGAGGGGGTTGGCACTCAAGGCTAGCTACCAGCAATCTGTCCTCTGGGATCGTAGTGTGCTCCAGCAGCAACAGTGCCACTGCTAGCTAGCTTGGGCCTCTGCTTATCTATGTTCCAGTGAAGGCAGCTAGATACAGGGACTGTGTCTTAAGCTGAGAGAATAAATTGCATTTCTTTTCTTTTTTCATTTTCTTTTCATTCCAAATTATTTGATTTAACTTAATTCTACATTTTTGGGGGGTGGATTTATTAGAAGTATATTTAATTTCTCCAGTCCTCTCATTTATTTTATTGTAATTTTTTGTTGATTTAATTGCTTTTATTTCCTTATTTGAGCTTACTTTGCTAAACTGTGCATTTTTCACCTTCCCCTACACTTTTAATAAACATTAGTTTTGTCAATTGTGATTATATTCTCTACAATGTCCAGCAGAGGTGGAGCAGGGCAAGGTCAAGGCAAACAAAGCTCTGCAAAACAAATTTTGTTTGGCACCTCGACAGGCAGGGATCTGCAGCCAGCAGCCAGAAAAGGACATTCCATGTCCACAGCAGGAAGGGGACACTCTGCACCAGGCAGGGGTCAGTCCACAACTGGCAGGGGACAGCCAGCATGTAGTGCTCAATCAGTGCCAGGTGGCCACTCATCAACAGGCACAGACAGGGTTGATGATGGAACTCCCAAAAAATACAACCTTATGCGCTGTTATTTTAATTTAAAGGGCCCACGCCCCATTGCGGATAACCTGGTTGATGATGATGTAGACTGGGTGACGAGAGACAGTGGTACTCAGTCCCCCAATGTTAATGCACCAGAGAGTAGCAGCAGTACCAGCAGCAGCACACCCACACCTGCTCCCAGATCTGCCCCCAATATCCACAAGGAGCCTTCAATTCCATATACGGAACGTATTTCCAACCTTGTGGATGAAGCTCTGGGGCAGTGTGACATAAATTTGAAGTCTGATGCCCAGGTTTTTTGTGATGATGCGCAGGATTTTGTTGAGGAGGTGGTGGATGAAGCCATCATCCAAGTATCAGCGGGCCAGGATAATGATGATGACTTGCCCCATCCCCGCAATCTGTCCCAGTCCTCAAGGGGAGAATCTAATAGTCAGATGGAGGGTTCTCCAAAACTTTTTTCTCACACTGTTGGTGATGATGTTGAGGAGCTGGGTTTTCATGAGGAATCAGTTGATGATGATCATGGGGATGTAACTTATGAGCCACCTGCCCATTATGAAGATGCCAGCTCAGATGATTCAGAGCAGCAGAGGCTGCATCACCATACTGGGGAGCCTAGTGGAAGCAGAGGCTCCTCTGGTAGTCGATTTCAGAGGATGCAGCAGCCACAGCCTGAGCCTGGAGCAGAAAGCACCTCCTTCCAAACTGTAGGGCCTGTGCCTGAAACATCAGGTCAAAATTTGTCCAGTTTGGAAGTACTTCATCACGGATGAACGTGATCTCCTCGTAGTCATATGCCAACTTTGCGGGGCCAAGGTGCGCAGAGGGAAGGTTTTGGCAAAAGTGGGAACAGGTGGACAACTCTCCCACATAAAAAATAAGCACAGGAGGGAGTATGAACTTATTGAGCATGCAAAGAGCAGCAGAAGTAGCACACAGTCTCGTCCTCCTTCCCATTCAGCTTCAGGTCCTGATATTGGAACCCCTTTTCCCTGCCTTCACACCGCAACACAGTCTGGCAGTAGAGGCCACAGTTCAGCTACCTCAACTGCACGGTCCTCGTCAGTGGCTCAAAGCACCCAGCCATTAATCAGTGAGTCAATAAGGTCGACAAAGGCACTGCCTTCCCATCACCGCAGGATCAGGAGGCTAAATGGGCTAATGTCACAGGGTATGGTGCAGCAGCTGCTGCCCTACAGCCTTGTGGAGGAGGGAACAGCCATTCGCCAGCTGCTACAGTTTGGCATACCGGAATGGCGGATCCCCAGCCGCCATTATTTTTCTAAAACAGCCATACCTGACCTGTATCGCCACACTGTGGATAATGTGACCCTGTCGCTGGATCATTCTGCAGGCAACAGGGTACATCTTACAATGGATGGCTGGAGTAGCAGGCATGGCCAGGGACGTTATATGTCCTTTACAGCACATTGGGTTACCCTCCATTGTCAACAGGAGTGTTCCGGTCCTGAGGCGGCCAGTGAGCTGGTTGCGCCGCCCCGTGGGGTCAAGGGAAACAGTACCATACCCCCCACTACTGATGTTACAACTGGCACAGCTGCGCCCCCCAGTAAGCGGGCCCGTGGAAGAGTGGTTCACCAACGCTGTCAGGCATTGCTTAAGTTAGTGAGCATTGGGGAGCAGAGACTAAATGCAGTAAATGTCCTGGCCATCCTACAGGCACAGGTGCAAAAGTGGCTGACCCCAAGAGGACTCCAGGCTGGTCATGTTGTGTGTGACAACGCAGCAAATCTGCATGCCGCCCTGAATGATGGAAACATACCTCACGTGCCATGTTTTGCCCACATACTCAACCTGGTGGTGCACCGCTTTTTACGCACCTACCTAGGTTTGAGTGATGTGGTGAAGCATGCACGGAATGTAGTTTTAATTTTCCGTCGCTCCGCAATTGCCTTTGCATTGCTCTCTAAATTGCAGCGGAGACATGGCCTGCCACCCCACAAGCTGATTTCAGACAGTGCAACGCGGTGGAACTCCACACTTCGCATGCTGGAGAGGTTGTGGGAGCAAAAAAAGGCAGTTGCAGAGTACCTCCGAGTACATGGCATCCAGGGGTCAACAACAACACTTGCCTTCTCGCGGGAAGAGTGGCGGCAGATGCATCAAGTCTGCCGTCTGTTGGCCCCATTCGATCAGGCTACAACATTTGTAAGTGGGGCACAAGTCAGTATCAGCAACGTGCTCCCTCTGGTGTTCATGCTGGACGAGACTCTCAGTAGCCTGATGAAATTAGGAGAGGATGCCCTTGATGAGCTCGAACAGAGCTCGCTCCAAGCCAGCCAGACTCAGGCACAGGAGGAGGAAGATGTTCATGTAATGAATTACTTCCTGGAGGTGCCTGACCATTGTGAGGAGGGAGAGCAGGCCAGTGCAGCATCTGTGGTTCGTGGGTGGGTAGACACTGGAAGGCAGGACCAGCAGCAACAGGCCGAGGATTTTGATGTGTTTAGCAGACATGAGGAGTTGGAGGAGCAGGCTCTGCTCTTCCCCATGGCTTCTCATATGTTAAAATGCTTCCGTGGGGACCCCCGGATCAAAAACATTAAGGAAAGGGATGACTACTGGTTGTCTGCCCTTTTAGACCCACGATGGCAAGGGGAAGCTGGGTCAGTTCATTCCAGCCAGCCGGCAGGAGGAGAGAATGAGTGAGCTGCAGCAGGCACTCATCCGTCATCTGCAGGAGGCCTTTCCACAGTCTCACAACCCAGCTATCCCCACACATCGCTCCCAGCAAGTGGCTGCACCCAGCAGACCCAGTCTTCCAGGAGACCTATTTGGGGCAATGAGAAATTTCTATAGCTCTGAGCGGACAACACCTGCAGCAACAGTAGAAGGAGGTCAGTACCAGCGACTGAGCTGCATGGTCACTGACTACATGGGGTCACTTGGTGCATCTGACAGCATGCACACTGAGGACCCCATGGAGTATTGGGCCGGCAGACTGGAAATGTGTCGCGAGCTTGCCCAGTATGCGCTTGAACTTTTGTCATGCCCGGCTTCCAGCGTTATTTCTGAGCGTTCATTTAGTGCGGCAGGTGGGGTGGTGACTGAAAAGCGATCTGTTTGTCCACAGATGCAGTGAACAGACTGACTTTCTTAAAAATGAATCAGTCCTGGATGGATGGTAATTACTTAGCCCCGGTCCTCAGAGACAGGGACTGAATGAGATAGGCCTAAATTTCCTCTCCTATCCTATACCCTTAAACGCCTGTTCTCTATTAAATAAGTTTATATCACGTTAACATGTATGTTTTATAATGTTCAGTGGTGTTTCCACCGTTAGAATGCAATGCACAATTTGTTTTTTTTTTCCTCTGCTTGCTGCAAAACTACAGCAGTGTTCCCAGCCTCATGGAGCACAGTTAAAAAAAAAACAACTCTCCACCTGTTATTGATATCGGTGCTCCCAACGTTAGTGTGCACTGCACAATTTGAATATTTCTCCTCCTGCTGCCAACTATAGCAGTGTTCCTACCCCCCATGGAGGACTATACTAAAAAAAAAAACCTGCTGCTGCTACGTTTACGTGTTGTCCAACTACCAACGTTTACGTGCACTTTACTTTTTTAGTAATTTTCCATCTTCTGTTGGTGATAGAAAAGAACCTGCTGGTGTTTTGTTAATTTGTGTCTCCACATTTCAAGTGACGTTGCCTACTTACTGCCCAAAAACTGACTTGTGCTCACTGAGGGTGATGGTCATCTGCATGACTGAGCCTCTGCTCCTCTCAGAGCTACAAGGTATGACGTTGCCTTCTTACCGACAAAAAATGTGACTTGTGCTCACTGAGGGTGATGGTCACCTGCATGACTGAGCCACTGCTTCTCTCAGAGCTACAAGGTATGACGTTGCCTTCTTACCGACAAAAAATGTGACTTGTGCTCACTGAGGGTGATGGTCATCTGCATGACTGAGCCGCTGCTCCTCTCATAGCTACAAGGTATGACGTTGCCTACTTACCGACAAAAATGTGACTTGTGCTCACTGAGGGTGATGGTCATCTGCATGACTGAGCCGCTGCTCCTCTCATAGCTACAAGGTATGACGTTGCCTACCTACCGACAACAATGTGACTTGTGCTCACTGAGGGTGATGGTCATCTGCATGACTGAGCCGCTGCTCCTCTCATAGCTACAAGGTATGACGTTGCCTACTTACCGACAAAAATTTGACTTGGTGCTCACTGAGGGTGATGGTCATCTGCATGACTGAGCCTCTGCTCCTCTCATAGCTACAAGGTATGACGTTGCCTACTTACCGACAAAAATGTGACTTGTGCTCACTGAGGGTGATGGTCATCTGCATGACTGAGCCGCTGCTCCTCTCATAGCTACCAGGTATGACGTTGCCTACTTACCGACAAAAATGTGACTTGTGCTCACTGAGGGTGATGGTCATCTGCATGACTGAGCCTCTGCTCCTCTCATAGCTACAAGGTATGACGTTGCCTACTTCCTGCCCAAACACTGACTTGTGCTCACTGAGGGTGATGGTCATCTGCATGACTGAGCCTCTGCTCCTCTCATGGCTACAAGGTATGACGTTGCCTACCTACCGACAAAAATGTGACTTGTGCTCCCTGAGGGTGATGGTCATCTGCATGACTGAGCCGCTGCTCCTCTCATAGCTACAAGGTATGACGTTGCCTACTTACCGACAAAAATGTGACTTGTGCTCCCTGAGGGTGATGGTCATCTGCATGACTGAGCCGCTGCTCCTCTCATGGCTACAAGGTATGACGTTGCCTACCTACCGACAACAATGTGACTTGTGCTCACTGAGGGTGATGGTCATCTGCATGACTGAGCCTCTGCTCCTCTCATAGCTACAAGGTATGACGTTGCCTACTTACCGACAAAAATTTGACTTGGTGCTCACTGAGGGTGATGGTCATCTGCATGACTGAGCCTCTGCTCCTCTCATAGCTACAAGGTATAACATTGCCTACTTCCTGCCCAAACACTGACTTGTGCTCACTGAGGGTGATGGTCATCTGCATGACTGAGCCTCTGCTCCTCTCATGGCTACAAGGTATGACGTTGCCTACCTACCGACAAAAATGTGACTTGTGCTCACTGAGGGTGATGGTCATCTGCATGACTGAGCCGCTGCTCCTCTCATAGCTACAAGGTATGACGTTGCCTATCTACCGACAACAATGTGACTTGTGCTCACTGAGGGTGATGGTCACCTGCATGACTGAGCCTCTGCTCCTCTCATAGCTACAAGGTATGACGTTGCCTACTTACCGACAAAAATGTGACTTGTGCTGATTGTTGCTGATAAATAGCAGTGCTTCTCTGTTGCTGATAGACAGCAGTGTTTCCGCAGTCAGGGAGCACTGAAAAAACACACACACAAAACCTGCTGCTGTTCATTTAATTGGTGTCCACATGATTAAGGTACACCTCACCTTTTTATTAATTTAACTCCTCTGTTGCTGATAGACATCAGTGTTTCCACTGTCAGGGAGCACCACAATAACCCACATACAAAATGTGCTGCTGAGTTCATTTTATTGGTGTCCCTACCGTTAGGGTACACCTCACCTTTTTATTAGTTTACTTCCTCTGTTGCTGGTAGGAAGCAGTGTTCCAAAAATCAGGGAGCACACCACAATACAAAAAAAATAAAATAAATAAAAATAAAAATTCACCTGTTGCTGTTAAGTTTATTGGTGTTCCCACCGTTAGGGTTCACCTCACCTTTTTATTAATGTAACTCCTCTGTTGATATATTTATTTGGGGAACAGGTCTGGCTACTTATGAGTTACTGGGGGGAGGGGGAAGAGGTCTGGCTGCCTATGAGTTACTGGGGGGGGGGGAGGGGGAAGAGGTCTGGCAGCTGGCTACCTATGAATTACTTAGGGGAGGGGGGACTGGTTTGGCTACCTATGAATTACTTAGGGGTGGGGGGACAGGCCTGGCTACCTATGAATTACTGGGGGCTGGGAGAGCGGGGAAGAGGTCTGGCTACCTATGAGTTACTGGGGGGAGGGGGAAGAGGTCTGGCTGACTATGAGTTACTGGGGGGGGGGGGAGGGGGAAGAGGTCTGGCAGCTAGCTACCTATGAATTACTTAGGGGAGGGGGGACTGGTTTGGCTACCTATGAATTACTTAGGGGTGGGGGGACAGGCCTGGCTACCTATGAATTGCGGGGGGGGGGAGCGGGGAAGAGGTCTGGCTACCTATGAGTTACTGGGGGGAGGGGGAAGAGGTCTGGCTGACTATGAGTTACTGGGGGGGGGGAGGGGGAAGAGGTCTGGCAGCTGGCTACCTATGAATTACTTAGGGGAGGGGGGACTGGTTTGGCTACCTATGAATTACTTAGGGGTGGGGGGACAGATCTGGCTACCTATGAATTACTGGGGGGGGGGGGGAGCGGGGAAGAGGTCTGGCTACCTATGAATTACTGGGCGGGGGGGGGGGTGGGGGGGGGGTGGGAGCGGGGAAGAGGTCTGGCTACCTATGAGTTACTGGGGGGAGGGGGATGCCATGTAGAATTAAGGCAGTTCTGAAGGCGAAAGGGGGTCAAACAGTGTATTACTATGGTGCTCCTAATAATCCTTTAGTTGGGTGTATACTGAGAAGTTCCTTTCGGCTCTAAAAGATAAACAGTATAATAACCTTTACACAAAAAAGATTTATTTTTTTAAAGCTGATACAAATCCTAAAATAAATCTGCACAGCTTCTACTTCCATCTTCATGGAAAAAGACATATTCCTTAATGCCCGTACTTTTAAGTGGTCTTATCATAGGCAGTCATAAAAAATAAACAAAACTATGTACAATAATAATAAAAATAAAAAAAGAAATTAGGCGTCAGGTCTCCCCCCGATGCCCATCAGCCGTGCGATCAACTCCTCCTGACGGGCTGATCTTTCCCTCAGCTCCAGCACCTGCTGCTTCAGGGTGGTCATTTCCCGCCCCTGGACCCGCACCTTCCTCTGCAGCCTCAGGTCACCTTCCTCTGCAGCCTCAGGTCACCTTCCTCTGCAGCCTCAGGTCACCTTCCTCTGCAGCCTTAGGTGAGAGGATAGAGAAACTGTTGAAAAAATGGGGAAAGTAGGTTAACCACTTGTTTATATACAATGATTATACTTTTGATGTGAAACAATACCACCATTACACTAATACATTTAGTTAATAATGTGATTGATATAATGCGTTTGGTATAGTTTCTTTGGTAAAAAAAATAACCTGTAATGCACAGCTTACACAATAACATTTAGGGCCCGTTTCCACTAAAAAAGTGATGCTGATGCGGCTACCTTGTCGTATGAAATCACTTCGGCTTTCCTTCACATCACTTCTGCATCTCCTGATGAGGAAGTGAATAGAGGAGATGGAACACGGGTGCAGGCGGATGCAGCTGTGCGAGAATCTGTAGCATGCTCCACATTCTTGGATCACTACACCGCTCTGCATAACCCGCATGCAATGAAAATTGTTCCATTAACGTGCATTTGTTTCAGGACAGCCGCGGTGGTATGCGGCTATGTAGCCGCATCGCACGTAATGGAAACAGTACCTGACTTCAGTTAACCTAATATGGGATATTAATTATAAAGTTTAAGAATTTTACCATATTGGGCTGATTGACACGCCGTTGGCTGTGGTGGGAAGGCCCTGGCGAGGAAGACCGGGTAGAGCTGGGCCTGGCCACTCTGCGTCGTCGCCGCTGGCCCTGGGGCTGTGTAGCATTTCCAGCTATAAGAAAAAATAATACATAATATATTGTGAAACATATATGTCATAAAATGGATAAAAAGGATTAACTTTTTAGTCGAAAAACAATAATCATTTTTGGGATTTTCAAAAATAATTTGAAAAGACCCTACTTTATTTAAAGTGAACATTACATGTGACCCACCCCCCCAAAAAATAGTCACTTACCTGGGCCTTTTACCACCCCCCCTGAAAACATCCTGTGACTGTGCAGGACAGAGATGGGAGCAAGGACGCGTGGTGGCTCGAAAAACAAAACTCAGGTATGGCGGAGGACCAAATGATCATTAAGTACTGGTGCGGGCACAGAGCGTCTTCAAGAGGTCGGTAGAAGCACCAGTTAAAGTGAATAAATGTTTTTTTGAGGGAGGGGGGCAGAGTTAAAGAGGAACTTCATCCTAAACAAACACACTCTCATTGCCTATACAACTCGGCTCTCAGCTTTGGGATCAATTTCAAAATCCTGCAAATCAGTGCACAAGTTCTGCCCGACTTACATCTTTGATCTGGTCCACAGGCACATACCAGCCCGCCCCCTCCGATCCTCCAATGACACACACACACACCTTTATTATAGTATTCACCAGGGCTGTGGAGTCGGGGCAATTTTGGGCACCCGGAGTCTGAGTTGGAGTCAGAGTTGTGGTTTCAGAAACTGAGGAGTCTGTGTTGGAGTCGGAAGATTTTTGTACCCACTCCACAGTCCTGGTATTCACAGCCAATGGCATTTTGTATAGGATCAATAGATACAGTGCATTACACCCAAAATAGACATACATATAGTAATGCTATGATGACTTACACTGGATGTCAGCAATAACGCTAGCCACATAAGCGTGGTCCCTCCTTTTCAGATCTGACCAAAGGATCTGGACCTTCTTGGTACTGAGGACACGGTTGAACTGTGTCCTCAGTACCCGCTGCACCCTCTGAATCAGGAGGTGTTTATCACCCTGGGAGCACAGGTCGTAATGACCTCTGTGGAAGGTCTGTAAAAGGAATATAACAGTATTAATCATACCAACTATATGTCTTATACAATAGTTAATTAGTATTCTTCTTACTTACAACATAATGAAATACACATGTAAAATATGATATTATTAATAATTACAGGGTTTACAAATTGTGGTAGCCAACTATGACTGCTGCTAGTAATTTGAGATCAACGATGACTATAACAAGATATAAGTGGACACGATGTTGGGGCCTACCTTTGGATGGGGACAGATTTTAGGAACCACCAATGGCTATAACAGAAAAGCGTAAACAACTGCGTACAACTGCGCTCAACTGCGTTAGTGGGCTCAGGCCCCAAGTAAGCAGCCTGTCCCCCCTCCCTTCCCGTTTACATCTGTTCTCCCCTCTAATTACCCATCAATCACTCCCTGTCACTATCTGTCAACGCTGCTTTTTAGGTTAGGTCCTAAACTGCCCCCCTGGGGGCTCCTGATCCCCCCCCCCCACACTCAGATCCTCCCAGACCCCCCCCCCCCGTGTACTGTATAAAACTATTCTTCCCTGTCATCACGCACTGATCACCTGTCAATCACCCCGTCACCACCTGTCACTAACACCCATCAGATAAGACCCTAACCTGCCCCTTGCGGCCACCTGATCACCCGCCCGCACCCTCAGATCGCCCGCAGACCACCCTCAGATTGCCTTCGAAGTGCATTGTGTACATCTGTTCTTCCTTCTAATCACCCACTGAACACCCATCAATCACCTCGTCACTACCTGTCACTGCTACCCATCAGATCAGGCCCTAATCTGTCCCTTGCGGGCACCCAATTACCTGCCCATACCCACAGATAACCCTCAAACCCCTCTAATCACCCATCAATAAACCCCTGTCACTGCTACCCATCATACCCATCAGATCAGACCCTCATCTGCCCCTTTGCGGGCACCCAATCACCCGCCCACACCCTCAGATCGCCCTCAGACCCCCCCCCCCCCCCCAATCACCTCCCCAGTGCATTGCTTGCATCTATTACCCCCTCTAATCACCCCCTGAGACACCCATCAATCACCTCCTGTCATCACCTGTCACCCCCTTGCACACCTACTCATCACATCAGGCCCTAGTTTGCCCCGTGTGGGCTCCTGATCACTCTGCCAAACCCTCAGATCCCCTTCCAATCACCGCCCCAGTGCATTGATTGCATCTATTCTCCCCTCTAATCACCCCCTGAGACACCCATCAATCACCTCCTGTCACCCCCTAGCACTCCTATCCATCCATCAGATCAGGCCCTAATCTGCCCCCTGCGGGCTTCTGATCACCCGGCCAAACCCTCACCCGCCCCACCACAGTGACAGATTTTTTTTCATGATCACTGCTGGTCTCTACGACTTAATTGTCGCTGAGACCAACTGTTATGCCACACAATACGCAACCGCCAATCCAAGAAGCTACCATGCCCAGCCTTTTTGGTGGAAACCACTCCACGTTTCCGAACGTAACATTGTTTGGGGCCTTCTCCTTAACATGGGTCTAGTCAAAAAGAATGTATTGCGGTCTTATTGGTCTACGCACCCAATACATCACATGCCCATGTTCTCTGCTGCCATGTCCAGGTCACAAGTTAGTGGAAAATGACACTTTGTGGGGAAAAAAAATTAAATAAAAATCAATTTCCGCTAACTTGTGACAAAAAATAAAATCTTCTATGAACTCACCATACTCCTAACAGAATACCTTGGGGTGTCTTCTTTCTAAAATGGGGTGATTTGTGGGGTTCCTATACTGCCCTGGCATTTTAGGGGCCCTAAAGCGTGAGGAGTAGTCAAGAAACCAAATGCCTCAAAATGACCTGTGAAATCCTAAAGGTACTCATAGGACGTTTGGCACCTTAGCGCACCTTGGATACAAAAAAGTGTTACACATGTGGTACCGCCGTATTCAGGAAAAGTAGTATAACGTGTTTTGGGGTGTATTTTTACACATTCCCATGCTGGATGGGAGAAATCTCTCTGTAAATGGACAATTGTGTGTAAAAAAAAAAATCAAAAAAATCTCATTGACAGAGATATTTCTCCCACCCAGCATGGGTATGTGTAAAAATACACCCCAAAACACATTATACTACTTCTCCTGAGTACGGAGATACCACATGTGACCTCTTTTTGCAGCCTAGGTGCGCTAAGGGGCCCAACGTCCTATGAGCAGCGTTATCCTTTACAGGGGTACTTACAATTTAGCACCCCCAAAAATGCCAGGACAGTAAACACACCCCACAAATGACCCCATTTTGGAAAGTAGACACCCCAAGTTATTTAGAGAGAGGCATGGTGAGTCTGTGGCAGATTTCTTTTTTTTGGTCACAAGCAGTTAGCAGAAATGGAAACTTTTTTTTGGTTTTATTTTTGTTTCAAAGTGTCATTTTCCGCTAACTTGTGACAAAAAATAGAATCTTCTATGAACGCACCATGCCTCTTAGTGAATACTTTGGTATGTCTTCTTTCCAAAATGGGGTCATTTGGGGGGTATTTGTACTATCCTGGAATTTTAGCACCTCATGAAACCTGACGGGTGTTCAGAAAAGTCAGAGATGCTTCAAAATGGGAAAATTCACTTTTAGCACCATAGTTTGTAAACGCTATAACTTTTACCCAAACCAATAAATATACACTGATTTTGATTTTTTTTTTTTATCAGACATGTAGCAGAATAAATTTGGACAAAAATGTATATAAAATTTTTTACTTTATTTGAAAAATGTCAGCACAGAAAGTTAAAAAAAATCTTTTTTTTTTAGCAAATTAATGTCTTTTTTGTTGAATATAATAAAAACTAAAAATCACAGCAGCAATCAAATAGCAACAAAAGAAAGCTGTATTAGTGACAACAAAAGGAGGGAAAATTCATTTAGATGGTCGGTTGTATGACCGAGCAATAAACCGTGAAAGCTGCAGTGGTCTGAATGGAAAAATGGCTCTGGTCCTTAATGGGTAGAAGACTGTGTGGTCCTCAAGTGGTTAAAGAGATACTTAAGTCAAAAATAAAAAATGATTTTTACTCACCCGGGGCATCCCTCAGCCCTCTGAAGCTGTATGGTGCCCTCGCAGCCTCGCTCCAATCCTCCTGCCCCCGCCGGCGGCTACTTCCGGGTTCGGCGACAGCCGCAGACCGCGTTCCCAGCCGCTATATCACCCTCTATGCTGCTATAGCGTATAACATATATACAGCTTCAGGGGGCTGAGGGATGCCCCAGGTGAGTAAAAATCATTTTTTATCTTTGACTTAAAGGGTACCAGAGACGTTGAGTGGAAGCTTTTATACATGCCTGGGGCTTCCTCCAGCCCCATAAGCACGGATTGTTCCCACGCCGCCGTCCTCTGCTGCCTGGATCCGCCGGTACCGGGTCCCGTCATTGCCGAGAGTCGACCAGTCGGCCGGCAGACGCAGCAAATTGTCCGCATCACACGGGGCTCCCTCCATATACGTACGCATGAGGCTGCCTACTGTGCAGCCTCATGCGTACGGGTATGGAGGGAGCCCCTGTGATGCAGACAATTGGCCGCGTCGGCCGGAAGTGACGGGACCCGGTACCGCCGATACAGGAAGCGGAGGATGGCGGCGTGGGAGCGATCCAGGCTTATGGGGCTGGAAGAAGCCCCAGGTATGTATAAAAGCTTGTTCTATTTTTTATTAAGGTTCCTCTTTGGTTCCCTTTAAGTATCCCTTTAAAGCATCTATAGAAATGATTATTAACAGCACAGGACCAAAAGAGAGCTAATATTGTGCTTGATGGTGGGCCGCTCGGGGCTTTTCTGTACCAAGGGCCCGATGCTGTCGGCCAGTCGCAACCTCCGCACCCCCTATTGCTACGCCACTGAGGCCGGGTGCACACATGGCAAAAACGCTGGCAGGAAAAAACGCATGTAAACAACGCATATGCGTTTATGATGCGCATTTACAGTAAGTATTCTGCAAAGTCCAGTGTTGCATAATATGGTTAAGCATATGCGTTGCGGTTTTTCATGCTTTTTATGCAGCGTTTTCAATTAAGAATTAAAGATCTCTGATATGTTTCCGCTTTCTGCTGTCTTCCAAACGATTTGCATATACTTAAAAAACGCAAACATGTACGCGAACCGCAAATGCATACAAACACACATCAGTAAGCATGAAAAATGCACCTGCGTATTAAAAAAAAGCGAAACCAAAAACACAGTAAAAACGCATTACCCTAACGCAAACGCACTTGCGGAAAACTCTTAAAGAAAACGCTATGTCATATGTGAAGTTAGCCTGAAGGTAAAAATGCAACAAATACAAACCCTCTGCAAAACCTGTGAGCCTTTTACATGGTAAAGACATTCACAAAAACTGTTTAAAAAATGATATACAATGTGTTTCATTGCCTACCTCAATCAGCATTCTCTTCAGGGGTTGAGGAATCCTGGGAGGTATCTCTCAGACAGCTGTCAATGACGTCACTCACAGCCAGGTCTCTCAGACTCACACTGCTGCCTGCCTTCGTTGGTGCTGGGGCACGTGTAGGCTTTTCCTTTTGAGATTGCTTAACTTCCTGTTGTTTTTGTTCGCATTAGCCAATCAGAAGCTTGATCCACGATAGGCTGATTAACGCAAACAGATTTTCGCATACGAACGTTTTTCGCGTTAAAAGTTAGCATGCACACTCAGTTCAATGATGTATTGACGCTAACGTTTCTACGCATACGGCAAGCTTTTCCGCAATAACAGCACTTCAATGGCGCATGCGCAGTAACGTAAATAACGCGAATATTCAGATGCAACGATCGCGATATTACGTTCCGTAACTACGCTTACAAATGTAATAATATGCATTCAATGCAAACGTAGTTTCGCGATACCCGTAATGCGAAATACTACGCGAAATGTTACGAAACATAAACTACGTCATTACGTAGCAACTTCGCGAAATTTAGCGTAATCGTAATTTGGTACATTACGAGCACCACTGGCCTTAAAGAAGATCTGTGGTGTTTTTCTTGCAGAATAAAATAAACATATTATCGTGTCCCCCGTTATTTCCCCTCTTTATTACTTCTATTTTCGCCGCTCCCCGCCGCCTATAAATTACAAAAATTATAAAATAAACCTTTAATAATTTTCTCCAAGATGGCCGCGATTCCACGCGACTCCGGAAGTACTTCCGGGTCTTCGCTTTCTGCACACACTCGATGTCCTACCGTACACGCAAGAGCCGTTTCGAACTGCGCATGTGTAAGCTCTCGTGCGAGGCTGACAGACATAAACAGTGGCATCCTCCGTGAGGTATGCAAAAGTAACGGAGCAGCGCATCCTCCTTAACCTTTTCGGGACCATGTTAATGAGATCCTACGCCGCACTTGTGGCTGTTCTAGCCTGATGCGGCGTAGGATCTACGCCGGCCCGCAATTTCCGCTCCCGACGCGATCGTGCGCACCCGGAGGGGAAGATTAAGCTGTCATATGACAGCCGACATCTCCCCCGAGTGATCAGCAGCCATCGCGTATGGCTGCTGATCACGTGATCACTACGATCGCCGTCGGATCGTAGTGATCAGTTTGACAGCTGCGGCGGCAGGGGGGGAAAGAAGAGGATCCACTCACCTCCCTGCCGTTCCAGCGACGATCGGCACCCCCCTCCGCTCTGGCCGGCATCTCCGCTCCGTCTGACGTCAGCGCCGGGTCCCGGCTTGATGACGTCATCAAGCCGCGACCCAGAACTGATCGTCAGACAGAACGGAGATGCCGGCCGGAGAAGAGGGTCCCGTGCGGCTCATCGCTGGAGCCTGGAAGGTAAGTGAAGGCTGCGGGCAGAAGGGGGAGGCACAGGCCACCATGGGGGACACCACTCTGGCCAGCCACACACGGGATCCGGCCGCCTGACCCCCCCAAACGCGCGCACCCCCTTCCAGCGCAAAACGCCTGGTCCTTAAGGGGGGGTAGGTGGCCGGTCCCGAAAAGGTTAAGCTGAGCTGAAACAAGACGAGGCAGCTCTCCTCCCGGCAGTCAGTCTCCTTCCCGCTGCTCTCAGGAATGTGCACAAAGGTCAGGGATGACTCAGCAGATGACGTGTAGAAGGGGGAGGGCGAGGCAGAACAGGGAGGAAAAGCTGCTGCTTTGTCTGCCTCTTCCTGCAGCTGAATATTTGTCAAGACATATATTTGTCTAGACAAGACAACAAATTTGAAAGGAGCGGGAGAGAGACAGCACAGCTTTTTCTATACAAGATAGGGAAGAAAAGATTTGTACATAATAAAGGACTACTCATTTAAATTACATTTTGAAGAAGGCCACAGAACCCCTTTAAACAATTTGCAGTAAGTACTCTGCTGTTTATTGGGTGGCAGCCAGTAAAGATTGGGAATCACACATTCTCTCATTTTAGCAAGAAGCACAAATATTTGTGCAAAAAGTACTAGAGCAGTTGTGAAAGTCCCATCCCTGAATACATACTTCCCTGTATGCATCCACTCCGCGTTTAAAATTCTTCCAAAAATGAAGACTCTTCATTATAATGACATGACATTATCTGTCCCAGAATCATAAAGAAGAAATGGCTCCCACACACATTCAGATACAAAGCGGGTGTAGTACCGGTCAGTTATCTGGATTCCCAGAATACTACGGGGCACAGATGGGGGAATCTACAAACATTTCCGTATGTACCGGACTATCTGATGCATCGATTTCCGAGCAGGCAAATCACCCAGGACAGGTACACGTTTATCATTATTAATTTGTGCAAGTACTTCTGGAGATCGTAAGGCCCTTTCCTTGATACGTTTTTTTATAGAATAAACCCCCAATCGTTCTGGTGAGGGACTATGGTTATGATCCCTAGCCATGTGCATCATTGCACCTATCAAAGTGCAAGCATGGACTCCTCCCAGACATGGTGGATCGCTGGATCTCCACTCACTCCTCGATTTTTATCTATTAATTTTTTTTGGTTGGAGCTGAAGTTACTGCACACTTTAGGACAAGATGTTGAAATGTTGGTCCCACGGTACTGTCAGATAAGAGCATAGCAGACGTTGCATCTGTCTTCTTACTAAAGGCATTCTGTCCATTTTGTAAACAAACACCAAGTACCGACGCTCACGTAGCAAAGCACATTAAGAAAAACCACAAGGTCAAGCACATTACATCTATATATATATATATATATATATATATATATCTATAACATTTTGTTATTTAAATGATGGAAGAAAAATGCCCGCTGACTTCTGCCTGTCAGCTGCAAATGGAAGCAAAAGACAGGAGGAGCGCTCCGTAGTGTGATACCGTTTAATAAAATGAAAACTGCGCAATAAAAGATACACTTACTAGATGTGTATGAACAGTAGGCATTTAAAATTGGCATATAGCCCGGAATAAAAAGGACATCCCCTCTTGGAAGCGAAACCTGAAGCTGCAGTGGCCAGCGGCAGCAAGGATCCAGATGGTAAATGGATGACAGGTGTCCCTTCGGGGTGACTGTGTGCAGGTTACGTCAAGACGCGTTTCGGCGTGTCCACGCCTTCGTCAGTTAACGTACCTGCATGCACACTATGCTCCTATTTATAACAGGAGTCAAGGGAATGGCTTCCCAGAGCAAATTGAGGTTAACGAGGGTGAGAGGGTAGGGGGCGGGGTTGCAAAGTACTGCAAACAAAAACCCTATATTTTCCAGCCTCCTGACGGAAGCTCAACTCTAAATCACCAGGGCATAAAGCCCTGACGGCAAATAACTGATTGATTCAACTGCAACAGTATGAAGTGTTGCAAAAAAAAAACAAACAAAAAAAAAACGGTGGCCCCAGCATCCCTGTAGAGGCAACGGGGGCGGGTCATCAGCGCTGATGGCAGTGGGTTGCAAAGTGCTGCAAACACAAACCCTATATTTTCCAGCCTCCTGACGGAAGCTCAACTCTAAATCACCAGGGCATAAAACCCAAAAACGGTGGCCCCAGCATCCCTGTAGTTGGGAAAAGCTGGAGCTGGAAACCTCGGCTTCCCTGATGGCATGTTGACTCTCCAGGTGTGCTGGAGGGGAGGAAGGCGAGGGACATGACTGGTGGCCCCCAAGTGCAGGAATATTTACCTCACGGGCAGGGGCGTGGTCCGTAGCGCAAGTGGCAAACAGAGGGCGTGGCCAGCGGTGCACACATATGGTAGCCTTGGCATTCCAATAGAGACAAGGGAGGGGGGTGTAGCCGACAACCCAAATGACAGCGGGGGGCGTGGCCAGCGGCGCCTGTGTATACAAGTACATGCCTCGGCATCTCTGTTGGCATGGGTATATTCTGTATGGGCTGAAAGGGGAGAGATGCGGAGCCCTGCCCGGGGGGCTGTGGCGCTGGATGTCATAAATGCAATTTTGGGCAGCACTGAGAGTGCTGCACATGAAACCCAGCAGCAAGACTGTATAGAAAACGCTGGCCACCGCAACAACAATGAGTCTTATGTACAATGCAATAAACAGTACATGAAAAACATATATACAAGATATATATATATATATATAAGCGAAGGACCAATATAAATGAAAGTATAAACAAAAACAATAAACAAAAAAGTGTATGAGCACACAAGAAAGGCATTTGAGAACTAATAAACACAACATTACAATTAACGTTCTGTAGTTGGGAACTGGATCAATGGGAACCCGGTTGGAGGTGGACCCAAGTGGTGGTGCATGGCAAGTCGTGCTGCACCTGGAGGGAATCCTATAAAGTTGGCTGTTTCTACCTCCTCGTTCAACCCTGCTGGACACAAGGTGTTCAGTCTGAAGATCCAGTATGCTTCTTTTTCGCACAGTTTCCTGTATCTTAGGCCCATGGGTAGTCCAGATGAAATGGCCGCACCACACGCCCACTACGGGAACGTTTTGGGGAACACAGACGAGGAATCGAGGATGGACTGCAGACTCATAGTGTCCCTCGGCACTTCCTTGAGAACCATGACCAGTCCACTGATAACCTAACAATCATGGGTCTGGAGGCCATTTTATCTGGACTACCCATGGGCCTAAGATACAGGAAACTGTGCGAAAAAGAAGCATACTGGATCTTCAGACTGAACACCTTGTGTCCAGCAGGGTTGAACGAGGAGGTAGAAACAGCCAACTTTATATGATTCCCTCCAGGTGCAGCACGACTTGCCATGCACCACCACTTGGGTCCACCTCCAACCGGGTTCCCATTGATCCAGTTCCCAATTCTCATGCCATCCCAAATCTTGCCTCCCCCCCCCCCCTCCACACTTTGCAGCTGGTGGGAAATATGGCCTTTTGTAGATGGACACGGGCAAAGATTTTGCAGACACTGGTGTATATATACACAGATGCCTGCATGTCCGATGTAAAACACTGTATACGCTGTCATGTGTCTTCAGATCAACGAACTACAGAACGTTAATTGTAATGTTGTGTTTATTAGTTCTCAAACGCCTTTCTTGTGTGCTCATACACTTTTTTGTTTATTGTTTTTGTTTATACTTTCATTTATATTGGTCCTTCGCTTATATATATATATATATATATATATATATATCTTGTATATATGTTTTTCATGTACTGTTTATTGCATTGTACATAAGACTCATTGTTGTTGCGGTGGCCAGCGTTTTCTATACAGTCTTGCTGCTGGGCTTCATGTGCAGCACTCTCAGTGCTGCCCAAAATTGCATTTATGACATCCAGCGCCACAGCCCCCCGGGCAGGGCTCCGCATCTCTCCCCTTTCAGCCCATACAGAATATACCCATGCCAACAGAGATGCCGAGGCATGTACTTGTATACACAGGCGCCGCTGGCCACGCCCCCCGCTGTCATTTGGGTTGTCGGCTACACCCCCCTCCCTTGTCTCTATTGGAAGGCCAAGGCTACCATATGTGTGCACCGCTGGCCACGCCCTCTGTTTGCCACTTGCGCTACGGACCACGCCCCTGCCCGTGAGGTAAATATTCCTGCACTTGGGGGCCACCAGTCATGTCCCTCGCCTTCCTCCCCTCCAGCACACCTGGAGAGTCAACATGCCATCAGGGAAGCCGAGGTTTCCAGCTCCAGCTTTTCCCAACTACAGGGATGCTGGGGCCACCGTTTTTGGGTTTTATGCCCTGGTGATTTAGAGTTGAGCTTCCGTCAGGAGGCTGGAAAATATAGGGTTTGTGTTTGCTGCACTTTGCAACCCACTGCCATCAGCGCTGTTGACCCGCCCCCGTTGCCTCTACAGGGATGCTGGGGCCACCGGGTTTTTTTTTTTTTTTTTTTTTTTTTTTTTTTTGCAACACTTCATACTGTTGCAGTTGAATCAATCAGTTATTTGCCGTCAGGGCTTTATACCCTGGTGATTTAGAGTTGAGCTTCCGTCAGGGGCTGGAAAATATAGGGTTTTTGTTTGCAGCACTTTGCAACCCCGCCCCCTACCCTCTCACCCTCGTTAACCTCAATTTGCTCTGGGAAGCCATTCCCTTGACTCCTGTTATAAATAGGAGCATAGTGTGCATGCAGGTACGTTAACTGACGAAGGCGTGGACACGCCGAAACGCGTCTTGACATAACCTGCACACAGTCACCCCGAAGGGACACCTGTCATCCATTTACCATCTGGATCCTTGCTGCCGCTGGCCACTGCAGCTTCAGGTTTCGCTTCCAAGAGGGGATGTCCTTTTTATTCTGGGCTATATGCCAATTTTAAATGCCTACTGTTCATACACATCTAGTAAGTGTATCTTTTATTGCGCAGTTTTCATTTTATTAAACGGTATCACACTACGGAGCGCTCCTCCTGTCTTTTGCTTCCTTTTCCAGTAGTCCGCTCACAGCCGAGTGTTTGAGGAGCTGCCAGTGTGTGATCAGTCTGCGGTCCACTTTGACCTCTCACCTGCGTTAGCGCAAGATTGCACAGCTTTTGTTTTTCCTCCTTGTCAGCTGCAATTGCCAGATTAAAGCCATGTATACTTCATAGGACCCTGAATGAAAGTTATGACATTAGTAATATTTTGCTAAAATGCAAAAAGGAAAATGAAAACGGTAGCACTAATGACTGTCCTATAAAAAAGGACAGTGATCTAGCTGTGACTGCCTGGTTCTGTGAATGTTCTCAGCAGTTTGTAAATGAGAATGCAGCTGAAAAGCACATTATGATAGCCGGTAGGATCTCACATAGATGCTTGGTCTGTGGAGAAACCGCTTACGACTCTGGCATGGGAGGGCAGATGCATACACAAGGAGGGGAAACAACAATTAAATTCAACATAACGATAAACATAATAATTGGACACTTAACACCAACAGGAATTTTATTGGCCGCAGGCACTTTTTATTGGTGAAAAACTTAGTTTGTAGAAAACTTCTTTTCTTTAATAAAACTTTAATAATCGCATAAATAACTTTATATCAACAAACTCGAACTTGAATAAAAGTCCAATAAATATAAAAGTCCATAACCAAGCTGAGCACCGAGCCCACCCACCTTAGTGGGCGACTTTACCCATCAGCCGGGCATAGCACGGCCCCACCCCCACCTGCGGCAAGCTCAATCACATCCTGTAAACCTATATTAAAGATATCCAACCCAATTTCGGATAGATGGACCAAGTCGTTGCGGTATAGAGACCGCAAACCCCCCTCCAACTCCAAATGCCGGAAGAAGACGCCATTGATTGCTGGCATAAATTTCGAAATAGCGAAATGCACCCTCCTCCTAATCCTCTCCAAAAAGAATAGCTCTTGGTGAGATAGCCAAACTAAACGTGGTACAATTTCTGAGAAAGCAAAAATTGTGTGTGGAAGTAGACCCCGTAGCCTCAACATGTTTTCTTTCATCCTCCGAAGCAATGACCTGGTGTTTGATTTCCCGAGGTCATTACCCCCAAGTGAAGGACTACCACGTCAGGGGCAGGCCACACTTTTAGCCATTGTAATATGCTACCCATCAGGTTCCTCCACCTCATACCCCGCTGACTAAACCATAGAATCAAAAATTCCTCTTCACTCAAACCCAAAGTCAGCGAATAAGGTCTGACGGGACGCTCTTTTCCTCGCCCAATAAATGAAAGAATGTCCAATCAGCCAGACAATCCTCTTCTCACCTAAAATTCAGAATAAAGAAATTAATAGACATGTAAGTCAGGACTCACATAAAGCTTAAAACGACCCGACTCCCATTATTATTATTATTATTTATTGTATTTATAAAGCGCCAACATCTTACGCAGCGCTGCACAATAGATAAATGGGTTAACATACAGGTAGAACATACGGAAACTCACAACAAAACAAGATCATGCAAATGATTTGATAACAATACAGTGTCATAGGTCAAAATAGAGACTGTTCGAGTCTACAAGAGGGGTGGTTGCGAGTAAGATTGCATAATCAAGCTGGATACGTTAGGGAGGAGGGCCCTGCCGGAGGCTTACAATCTAAAGGGTGGGGGTGGAGACAATAGGTGCGTCTTTTGAGAGGGGGTCTAACAGAACATATTATGGTGCTGGTGTAGGGGGGTATGCGAGCGTGAAGAGGTGAGTCTTGAGAGCTTGTTTGAAGGAATTAAAGGTGGGGGCGAGTCTGACGGCTGGTGGGAGAGAGTTCCAGAGAGTAGGGGCGGCCCTGGTGAAGTCCTGCAATCGTGCGTGTGACTGAGTTATGCGTGGTGCGACTAGGCGCAGGTCATTGAAGGATCGGAGGGGGCGGGCTGGTATGTGCCTGTGGACCAGATCAGAGATGTAGGTTGGGCAGGTCTTGTGCACTGATTTGTAGGCAAAGCACAGGATTTTGAAATTGATCCTAAAGCTGATGGGGAGCCAGTGTAGTGCTTTACAGAGCGGAGTTGTAGAGGCGCTGCGGTGAGAAGAATGTATCAGTCTGGCTGCCGCATTCATTACCAATTTAAGTGGATCAGTACGGTTAGAGGGGAGGCCAGATAAAAGAGAATTGCAGTAGTCTAGGCGGGAGATGACAAGGGCGTGGATAAGGAGTTTAGTGGTGTCAGGGGACAGGTAGGAGCGGATCTTGGAGATGTTGCGGAGGTGGAAGTTGCAGGATCTGGCAATACCTTGGATGTGGGCGGTAAAGGAAAGTTCAGAGTCCAGAGTAACGCCTAGTCAGCGGGCTTGGGAGGTAGGGTGGATTATAGTATTTTCAATAGTGACGTGCAGATCTGGGAGACGTGCAGCTGTGCGGGGTGGGAATATTAGAAGCTCAGTCTTTTTTTTTGTTATTAAAAGCTTTATTAAGCATATTAATAAATCAACAGTGCAGTGAAATACAGCAAACTATTTTAGAGACAACAACAATACATCTAACGAATCTGTATACGGGAGCAAAAAGCAGTCAGCTGGACCGTTCAACCTAGGAAATGGGGTATCCAGTACCTCCTTCTGAGATCCTAGGGATCAGTTATTGTCCGTATTTAGTAGTATACCATAAAGCTCCCATCAACCTATGTTATAAAAACAAAACATATATAAAAACCATAAAGAACTAAATATGTCCATTATCAGACAGCGAGAGCCCATTATACTCCAAAATAGAAGAGAAAAATAAAAAAAGAAAAAAAGTAGAAGAAAGACCGAATAATATACACACAGGTCAGCGTCCAGGGAGAGCTATAGATGTCTATGAGTTCTCCAAGGGTCCCAAATGGTATTAAACCGTGTCACATTCTCTATACTATAGAAGCTCAGTCTTGTCCAAATTAAGCTTCAGGTACCTGGCAGCCATCCAGGAGGAAATGGATGTGAGGCAGGCAGAGACTTTGTCCATGGTAGAGGAGGAGAGGTCTGGGGTGTGGAGATATATCTGGGTGTCGTCGGCATACAGGTGGTGATTGAAGCCCATGGAGGAGATGATTTTGCCAATTGAGGCAGTATAAAGTGAGAACAGTAGGGGTCCTAGGACGGAGCCTTGAGGAACACCAACTGAGAGGGGTGTAGGAGTGGATGAGGAGCCATTGAAAAATGTTGTAAAGGAGCGGTTGGAGAGGTAGGAGGAGATCCAGGCTAAGGCTAGGTCCTGAATGCCCATTAGCTGCAGGGAGTGGAGGAGGAGGGAGTGGTCGACAGTGTCAAATGCCGAGGAGAGGTCCAGGAGGAGCAGGATGGAGTATTCACCTTCGGCTTTGGCAAGGGCGAGGTCATTTACCACTTTGGTGAGTGCGGTTTCTGTAGAATGGGCTGTGCGAAAACCAGATTGCAGGGGATCGAGAAGGGAGTTGGAGTTAAGGAAGTTGGTCAGGCGTTCAAGAATTTTTGAGGCAAAAGGGAGGAGAGAGATTGGGCGGTAGTTGGATGGCAGAGCAGGGTCAAGTGAAGATTTCTTTAGTAGGGGAAGCACAGTGGCCTGTTTGAATACGGAGGGGAAGATGCCGGTGGAGAAGGAGAGGTTGAACAGATGGGTGAGGACAGGGGCCAGATCAGAAAAATGTGGGCGCAGAGAATCAGATGGGACCGGATCTAGGGGGCAGGAAGTGGCAGGTGAAGTTGCCAGCAGCTGGTTGACTTCCTCCACCGTGACAGGATTGAAGGAGGTAAGGGAGGAGAAAGAGGAAGGAGTCGGGGTTTTGGGACACTACACCCTAGATAATAGTAAAGTAAACAAGGGATGCCCTTGAACATGCCCTTCCCAGCCTGAGGTAGAGGAAAGTCAACTGGACAAAGCAAGGCAAGTGCCCAAGCTCTGTCCAGTCAAGTTTCCTGAATCCCAGGCTCTAAAGGCCATGCCCAAGTGGGGGGGGGGGGGGGGGGAACAAGAGCCAGGCTTGTGCAGAGCTGCAGGCAGTGGTATGGAGCACAGAGGCCCAAGCTACTAGTGGTTTTGGGACACTACACCCTAGATAATAGTAAAGTGAACAAGGGATGCCCTTGAACATGCCCTTCCCAGCCTGAGGTAGAGGAAAGTCAACTGGACAAAGCAAGGCAAGTGCCCAAGCTCTGTCCAGTCAAGTTTCCTGAAGGCCATGCCCACGGGGGGGGGGGGGGGGGGGACCAAGAGCCAGGCTTGTGCAGAGCTGCAGATGCAGCAGCAGACACAGAACCTAACAGGGACTCTAGACCCTGGATACTTAAAGTGAACAAAAGAGGCTCTTGGACATGGGCCTCTGAACCTGGGATAAAGGAAACAGGACAATGAAGGCCAGAGGCCAAGCTATGTCATGATAGGTTTCCTTCATCCCAGGCTCTGAGGGCCATGTCCAGGGGGGAGAACAAAGAGGCAAATGAATTCCTCAAAATTTGGGGTCAGCACCAGTTGGCTGGTAAAGCTGCGGTGAAGTGGAGAGGTCAGGAGTTTCAGGGGTACTGACCGTTGATGTGCTTGACCCAGTCCCCAACTGTGTGTATGTACTCCCTCTGTACCCCATGTAGCTTTGTGATGCTGATGTCCAGCTATGTTGAGGTTGAGGTGTAGGTGCTCTGAACCCGGTCTGTTGGCTGAATTGTTGGTCCATGTGCATTTTTACAGCCTATATCAAGCTCAAGTGGCACGCCAACATGTGTACACTCGGTACCTTGTCCATAAATAGAATTAAGGACATCAGGGTATGATATGCAGGGTGCGTCTGCTGACGCATCAATTCAAAGTTTTGCTGCTGCATCTGCTGCTGCATCTGGGCAATTTGGTGGTGATGTTGCTGTACCAAGTGATCGGTTTGTGCACGATATTGATCAGTTATAAGCTTATACTCTTCCTGGTAGTGCCTGTGCACAGTCTCCAGTTCTTCCTGCAGCGAGTCAATATGAGCACGATACTGCTCCATGAGATTCCCTCTGTCCCCATCCTGTAGCTGCCTTGTTAGTACGCTCTCCTGGCTGCGTAAGATGCCTAGTAGGCCGGAAACAGCCCCAGACATTTCTGCCTCTGTTTCTCTTCTTGTCGGCACAGGACCAGGAGGAACTCTACGCCTGCTTGTTGGTGTCTCCTCACTTCTGGACCTTCTCATGGTGGATGTAGTGCGCCTGGGTTGGGCCTGTGCCACAGGAATGTCCTCAGTCTCGTCCAGACCTGGCTCATTGGTCTCTACTTCAGGGGCTGTAGCATCAACAGCTTCTGTGGCTGACGTACCAGCTGGAGTGGGCACAAAACTGCCAAGACCAAACTCCTCACTCGACCTCCTCGAGTCTGATGAATCCCTGCGAGTAGGTGGAACATAGGTTCTGTCCAACGGAAGCGGGAAAAAAGGGCGCAGGCCGCTAGTGGACAAAAAGGGCGCCGCCATTCACTCTCATAATAAATAACGTTTAATGGGCGCCGAGCAGGAAAAAAGGGCGCAGGACATAAATAACGTTTACAAACGGCGCCAGGAGATTTTTAATGATTTATAAGTGTGCTTGTGGTGATTTACGTTTATAAAATGCACCCGTGCCTAATAACGTTTATAAAAATACTAAACATATTTATCTTATTTAACTAATTAAAACATTATTTAAAGTTTTATCCCTTACTGTTTGTAAAACATTATTATTCACAAAATAAAGCGATCAGTACGTAACGTAAATTGCAAAATATTTTTTGCATCCACAATTAGTAAAACATTATTATCCACATAATAAAGGGGGGTCTTAGGTTTAGGCACCACCAGGGGGGTCTTAGGTTTAGGCACCAACAGGGGGGTCTTAGGTTTAGGCATCAACAGGGGGGTCTTAGGTTTAGGCACCAACAGGGGGGTCTTAGGTTTAGGCACCAACAGGGGGGTCTTAGGTTTAGGCACCAACAGGGGGTCTAGGGGTTAGGGATAGGTACAGGGAGGGTTCTGTGTAAGAGTAGGCTTAGGTATAGTTTTAGTAAAATTTTAGTAATAATTACTAATGTTTTACAACACTTATTACGAACGTAGTTATATTTATATCATCGTTATAAAGAATATTTTCAGATTTTATTATAAGAACAAACCGTAAATGAAGGTTATTCACAATAATATAGAATTATAACAATTAAACATATATTGTTTTTTTAATAAACGTAATTATAAGTTTAACTTTAGAAACAGGAAAGATTAACGTTTTCACAATTTCCGATTTCATAAACATTATTTAATGATTTATAATTTTGTTAAACATTATTTGTAAACGAAATATAGCACACTATTTTTATAAACCCTATTAATGATTAATTATTATTTAGAGTTTACACCCCGCGCCCTTTTTGTCCGGGCGCCCTTTTTGTACGTACGCCTGTCCAACACCGGATCATCCATCTCCTCTCCGCTTTCCTGCAGCTCGCACATGTCGGTCTCTTGGCCCTCTTCAAAGTTGTCTTCCGTCCTGTGGAAAGGATAATGTTAACATCATATATTGTGTTGTCGGTCAACATCATATACAATGTGTTGTCGATAAATGGTCAAAGTAGTGGTACTCACTCTCTGGGGTCGACAGACGATCTCAGGAACGAGAGTTGTTGCACGTAGCAATACGGGGCCTTTTTTGATGACCCACTCCCGCTTCTCTGCTCCTTCTGGCTCACCCTCAGGTCCTTCACATACGCGTCTCTGACGCTCCTCCATCTTGTTTTCAACTTTTCCACTGCAAAGACAAAAAAAATTAATTTGATTATTTCTCTCCTAGGTACATTGCAACTGGGCAAAGTTATGCATCGCTACATGTCACATTCCGGATAGGGAAGAGCACAGTGGCAGGCATTGTTGTTAGGACCTCCAAAATCCTATGGAGAAGGCTGAGGGCCACATATATGCCTGTACCTGACACAAAGAAATGGGAGGAGATCGCCCAACTTTTCTGGACCGAGTGCCGTTTTCCGAATTGTGTTGGTGCGCTCGACGGAAAACACATCCGGATTCAAAAAGCCTTGCGGAGTGGCAGCCATTACTTTAATTACAAAAAGTACTTTAGCATAGTGCTCATGGCAGTGGCGGATGCAAACTATAAGTTTGTCTATGTGGATGTGGGGTCGTATGGAAGTTCCAATGACTCTGGCATATTCCAAAGAACGACCTTGCACCAGTGGATGGAGGAAGGCCGACTGCAGCTACCCAGAGACAGACCGTGGCCTGGGACAAGGGCACCCGCCTACCCATTTGTGTTTGTGCAAAAGCCTCGTCTAGCCACGTGATGCGGCCATACCCAGGCAGGGGCCTCAGTGCCAAGCAGACCAACTGCAACGCTCACACTCGCTGGATGCCTGGAGAACGCTGTATAAGGGTCCCCTGGACCTTGATAGAGCCGGTGCCTTGTCTCAGCCGGATTACTCCCACGGCTTCAGAATAACTCCACACAAACAAAAGAGACGGCACACCACTGGCTGCAATGAACTTTGCTGTATTGGAACGATAACACACTACATGTTACGGATATTACATCCTTCCTCAGGTGTATAACAGCAACTGAAGATACAAACCGCTTTTTAAACATACAGGGCTAATTGCCACGCCTACTCCTGTGATACACCACACCCATTCAATTAACCCATTATAAAATGTCCATCAATATGTCTTCACGGTCATATGGCACTCCACATTGGCTACCATTAAATACAAAAACATGACTGACCGTAATCCAGGCACTTCCCTCAATGGACTGCCACTGACCACCTGTAAAAAACATGCAACACATAACATGTATAAAATTCCTTGCAGCATTAAACTTCTCGCATATTGTACACCAGCTTATCATAAAAAGCATTTCAGAGGTAACCTCTCGTTCATGCCCCTTGGGGCTACCACATCAAGCATGTGAATCCATCTGGCTTCCTTCTGTTTCAGTATTTTTTCCATGTCGCCTCCTCTGTTTGATGGACTCATAGATTCCAACACACACCACCTCAGCTGCGCGGCACCATGCCCCATAGCAGCAAAGTGCCTCGCAACTGAGGTGTCATAGTCCTTACGCTCGCCCTCAGCATATTTGCTGATGGCCCTTTTATGTTCCTGTATCCTGGTGCGAACTGCCCTAGTAGTTTCGCCTACATACATAAGCCCGCATGGGCATTTCAGCCCATAAACCACCCAGGGCGTGGAACAATAGTGTCTACCTCTAATGGCTATTTTACGGCCAGTATGGGGATGACACACAGCATCCCCCTTGATGATTCCATTGCACACATTGCAGTTTAAACACGGGTGCGTCCCCGCTCTCCCCGTGCTCTGCAGTCTAGGTGTGGGGGCAGTATCAGTGTGCCTTACACTGTCCTGGATCGTTTTTCCTCTTCTTATAGCGAAAACGGGCTCCTCTTTAAACAATGGTCCTAGGTCTTTATCTGAACTCAACAAGGGCCAAAACCTGCGAATAGATTTTTTGATCAGCTCTGTGTTTTTACCAAAATTCATGACCACCGGTGTCCCTTTCGTTTCTTTCTCACCAACCCTTCTATGTAATACAGTGGATCTCTCTACAGCTGACACCTCCAGTCTCACTTTCTCAATCCTTAAGGTGTTGTACCCTTTCTGCTTGAATTTTCTGCTTATAGCCAGACTGGCACGGTTGTAATCATCCTCCCTAGTGCAAATACGTCTGGCTCTAAGGAATTGCCCCCTCGGTATGGCTTTGACCACATGACCATGGTGGTGGCTGTCATGTCGCAACAAGCTGTTATACACCTGAGGAAGGATGTAATATCCGTAACATGTAGTGTGTTATCGTTCCAATACAGCAAAGTTCATTGCAGCCAGTGGTGTGCCAACTGCAACGCTCGGCTCAGCCGTGCTCGACGAATGGTGGAATGCACATTTGGTATCCTGGCGTCAAAGTGGAGGATGTTCCACACCCCCTTGCTGTTGAAACCGGCCAACGCGGTCGATGTTGTGAAGGCAGCGTGCATCCTCCACAACTTTGTGCGCCAGGAGGATGTATACGTTCCAGAACCACCAAATGTGCTTCCACTACAGCCTATGAGGAGGTATGCGACAAGGGCCAGAGCAGTCTGCCTCCGAAATAGGGACAAATTGGCAGACTACTTAATGACCAGGGAGGGAGAAGCATAAAACTTTTTCGTTTGGTTAATTTACCTATAATGTTTCTATTTTTTACTATTTCTTCATTTTTATAGTTGTTTATAGTAAAGTTTTGGTTCAAGAATTTTAATGGGCATCCTGTCTGTTGTGTGTGTGCGTGCACAGAGCATACGTGGCTAGGCCGCAGGAGAATAGGTCTTGCACTGCCGCCCAGACACACGTGCGTGATATAAAGGTGGTACTGAATGGGTGGGCCACACGTGGCAGGGGCACGGGTGGGCCACACGTGGTAGGGGCACACGCACGGGTGGCAGGGACACGGTCGGGTGGGCCACACGTGGCAGGGGCACATGTGCTGGCGACACGGGTGGCAGGGACACAACGTGGCAGGGACACGGGTGTGTGGGCAAGGTGAAACCCACCCCAAGCAAAGAAAACACAGATGCTAACCACTACCCCCCCCCCCAAATTATTGCTGTCAACATACCATGTTTGCTTTTTGCGGCCCGGCTCAGGTCCTCAAACCCCTCCATGTACACCCTGGCAATCGCCTCCCAGAGCTTCCTGCACAACCGTGCATTGCTGTGGTCTGAGTTGCCCTTGTCCCACAGGGCAGGCCGAGCCTGCACCTGGACAATGAGGTCCTCCGTGGAGTACGTCCTCAGCTCTGCCATGCTGCTGCCTAGCCACTCCAGAACGAACTGGGAGCTGTCCCAGTCCAGCAACATGTGTCCCAAAATGGCTGCTGGATCATAGAGAGGCACAGGAAGTGGGGTACAGACGTCCGGATTTATAGTCCGTGTGAAGTCAATTTGCGTTTTTCATTACTTCCTGGTGTGCTGGAAAACTGTCCGGATCAGTTCCGGTGGCGGCGACGTTCCGCAAAAATAGTGCATGTTGGAAAAATCCGGAACGGGGGCCGGAACGCAATCCGCATCAGGATCCGGACTAGGTGGAACGGACGAGTGTGTACGGATCCATAGATTTACATTGGACCCTTTCTCGTCCGTTCCGTTTGTATAGTATACGTTCCGGGTCCGGAAAAAAACGCTAGTGTGAACCGGGCCTTCATGTTACACACCGTTATGCCTAACCTAGAATTAGTGTTTAGTAAGTGACAATAGCAAAAAATAAATAAATAAATTGAAATAATAATTTGCAAAGTGTGTTTGTCAAGTTATGTTTTTGATTTGTATGCAAGAGCCTGCTTGATAAACTTAATTTATATAGTTTTGTAAAATGGTTAAAATTGAAACCTTCTATGTCATGTTGTAAAAGAAATTTTAATTAATTTATTTCATGTTTTCAGATATAGTGTGTATGTAATTATTTGATAAATATAGACATATTTAAACAAAAAACACTTACCTGAGCTTACTGTAGCCTGTGGCTGCTGTCCGGTGGTCTTGCAGCAGCTCTGGAGATAATTATTGGCCTGTGCAGTACAACTCTGATGGTGTTGGCTGGAACATGTGAGCCGCGTGGGTAAATGCACAAGTAGTTGGCTAGGTAGGGGGTGGAGGTAGGTCTAGTTTTTTTTTTTATCATGATTTTCTTATTGAGAGAGAGAGAGTAGTGTTGAAGTTTTCTCATAACATTTAGGTAAATCTGGGCCTTTCTCTGCATTAAACATGTAATTTATACCTATTTAAATGGTAAAACTATAGTAATTTTACTACCCTGTCATGTAATATCAATAATTCCCCCCTTTTCCCCATCTCATTCCCAATATTATATATAGACTAATATCCCCCTTGTGTAATGTATGACACTAAATAACTCCTAGTAATTAACACAGAACCTCTAATAGTTACATAACCCCCCCCACCTTCTCCCCACTCCCACCATTCCACCATCCCAGTTCCTTATATAGTTCGAATACTTAACACTAACCCAACCCCAACCAATGTCCTTCTTTGATGTAATTGAAGTTTACATTTTTTTTCCGATTGTTTCAATTTCATGGTGTTGTGTGCATACCTGTGGATGTTTCCCCCCTTTTCATATAATCAGGTTTCGTTGATTGTAGTTATTTTATTTTATTTTTGCAAACTTTATTACCCAATCTTGCACCATTGTAACTCTGCATTCTTAAAAATTAAGTTAAAAAAGTGTTTTTTCAGTTTTTGCTGGACAAAATATTTGTTAATGTAATTAGTTGTAATAATGTTTTTTTTGTTGATATAATGTGCCTGAATGAAATTTTGACCTTCAAATAATATGCTGAGGATGATAATTATTTTATTTGTGTGTTGTTGTTTTTTTCAGTTTCCACAAACCAAGGAAGAGTGGCTGGAAATTAGTTCTGAGTTTCAGAGAAGGTGCGATTTTCTGAACTGTGGTGGTGCCATAGATGGCAAACATGTATAGATAAATCTACCTCCCAACAGTGGAAGCTATTTTTTCAACTACAAAGGTTTTTTTTAGTATAGTGTTAATGGTGGTAATTAAAGCAAACTGAGTTAATTATGATAGATTGCGGAAGAAATGGAAGAGTATCAGATGGAGGAGTCGTTGAAAAGACTGTGTTCTGGAAAAAACTAAGTGGGCAATGGAATCTCCCAAGCAATGAGGAAACTGTTGATGGGTTTAACTACGTTTTTATCGGTGATGAGGCATTTGCCCTACAACCCAATGTGCTTAAGCCTTTTCCTTTGCGAGCAATCATGCCTCCAAAAATGTATTTAATTTTAGGTTATCTCAAGCTCACAGAGTGGTGGAAAATGCGTTTGGTATACTCATACGTATTAACGTGGATGCAACGCGGGTTGAGAAAATTGTTTTAACGTGCTGTGTCTTGCACAATTTTCGTAGAAGAAATTGTGGAGGTCAGTATACCGGTGTGCCGCCTACAGAGCAAGATGATGTGTCTGGATCTCAATTGCAACCTGAAGTAGTAACAGAAATGCAACAATGCTTTACTAAAATGGAAGTATCAGCTCCACGAAATGTCTTTAGACAGCAAAGAAAATAGAGAGAAATACGTACAATATTTCCTTGATAATGGTGAATTGCTGCAGTAGGTTTTTTTTTCTTCAGTTGCATAAAAGGGAATTTACAATTGTGAGAATTTTAATTTTTTTAAATTTTTTTTTTCAATGTTTACACAACAAAAGTTGTGTGGCTATTGCACTGCATAAAAGACCGTTATAGATTGAGTGAATGGGCCTTAACAGAGAAGGTTGGCAGGTAGTTTTGCAGGTAGATGGTAGGCGTTTATGAATCTTATCTATACTTTTCAAATTGTAGATGTTATTTTATGGGCTAGAAAGCAGATGGAAGACAATATTTTTAGCATGCCTAGGACCAAAGCCCAGTGGCCTCTAGGGAGGATCAGATCCACGGAATGTATGGGTCTATCACCATTTAAATGTATTGAAAGTGGTGTTTTTTTAAAGTTAACCAAATTGTAGCAGAATAGAAAGCCGTTTAGGTACTTGTCTTTATGTAAACTTTATTAGTTGTAGGGTAACTTTTTTTTTTTTATTATAATGCTTTGCATAGTTTGTTTTTTCACTACTGGACCCTTTCATAGTGTAGCCTATCAGCAGGATCTTTTATATGACACAATTTGTCGTGTTGTACTTTGCCTTATTAAAAATCTTCATGTATTGATTTGGTAGAGACATTTTTGGCCGTAGTTGTAACGAGGCAAATTGTTTTATTAGAAAATGTATGTGTGTGGGTGGTTTGAAATATCTGGTACTTCTCTAGTACATTGAGAGGCATGGGTTAATTTGCAAAACTTTTTTTTCACTTTGTGTTTTCTGTGAGTGTACTTTTTCGGTTACTTATGAATAAAAAGCCATGTAAGCCATAAGCAAGCATGTGAATTTGCCGAATAGTTTTTTGTTTTGTTTCATTTTGTGTTTTTCTTTTTTTTTTTTTTTTTTTTTTTTTTTTTTTTTTTTTTTTTTTCTTTTTTCAAACTCAGTACACACACCCAGATTCATGAGTAATCAGTTACATGGGGCATTAGCAATTTCTATTCTTGCCATACCCCTAAACTGAAATGTGTAATCATCATAGTTTATACATCGTAGATTGGTAAGAGCTAAATAAGCATCTCTGTAATTTTCTTCATCATTAAGCTCTTATTTCTCAGAATTACATGACTGTTGCTGGGACAATTATCTATTTATCCTTCTCATACCACAATCATATACATGAGCCCCGTCAACATCCTGTATATACTCCTCTCATCTCTCCAACCTCTCTTTTGAAGGGTATCTGTACCTTGCAACAGACATACGCGTCCCAAACGTACCACTCACAGTCACCCCGTCATCCATTCCCTCCCCGGGGCCCCCCGTCCCACCCCAATACCATCCAGTACCGCCCCCCTCCGGCCCCAACAACATTCCCCAGCGACTCCCAATTCTCAGCTCATTCACTCCCCAGGGTAAACCTAACCGAGATTAGCTGTAAGACTTCTCCATATTTCTTCTACCTTATTCGTAGTTCCCAGCTCCATGTTCTTACACAGATCATCCATCCTAGCAAACCATTCTCCTATATCTAGCCTAGACGGATTTTTCCAGTTGTTAGCGATAATACTTTTGGCAACAATCGTGCCATATTCTTTAATCAGAGAGCATCCAAGGCTTTCTTTTTTAGCTGTATAACTAAGAATTGCTTCCTTCGGAGTAAGTTCAAATTTTTCTTTTAGCAATCTCTCAGCCAAGAGGATGATATCATCCCAAAATTTTCTAACTATCGGGCACTGCCACCACATATGTAAGGTACCTCCGTCCCCCTGTCCACACCTCCAGCACATCACCTTGCGGTTTGCAAACTTACCAACACGGGATGGTGTCATGTACCATCTACCAATTGTTTTAAATTGAATCAATTGTAATCTTGGATCTTGGATTTTAAAAGTGTGTTTTTCAGTTGCTAAATGATTAAAAGTAATTATTTACAACATATGCTAATAGTACTTTTTGAGGAAAACACAGGTGAAAAAGGAATTTTGCATATGCTCTTTTGTTATGTTTTTCATTTTGTCAAAAAACAGTTAAGATTAATTAAACAGAATTTTTGAAATATTCAACAGTAATAAAATGTTTTTTTATTTATTAATTTGTAAAGTAAGTGCTACAGATTTATAAACCAAACTTATTTATCTATGTACATAGCAATTATTATTACAGATGGTTATAGAATTGTAGTTTTTCCTGGAGCAAACTGTATGGATGTAATATTTTATTTGCCATCAGCATATGTTAAATGATTATTTGAACTAGCATTGTACATTGAATTAAAAAAATTGTAACATATGTTGTGCTGTTTGTAAACAAACTGAGAATGGTTTAGTTTGGCATGTAAGGCAACATTTTTCACGTAGTAAAGTACCTGAAATGGTTTACATCATCTTTCGTGTCTGTTGTCTTTGATGACAGGTGTTACACACTGCTAATATGGTTCTCTCTAGAGGGGTGAAAGAGGCATGTGTTATGCGTGCAGCTCAATCTATGCTTCCTTAAAACTGTAATAAAGAGACTGAATTCTTTGAAAATTCAGCTTTTTATTTCAAAAATGTTGATCAACATGCTTGCCCTAACTGAAATGTCGCATCACTGTGGCTGAGCTCTAAGTAAATCCCCCCAAACTTCCCGGGGCACCCTGTGAGGAGCGCTTCCGTGAGAGGCAGAGCTTTCAGCTATAGCTATGCCTGAACATGCGTCTATCAGTGCGTATCTATGCCTCCGCCAGCCCTCATCAGTCTTCTTTCACTGAGAGGGGCGGGGGAGAGGTGGAGGTACGTGCAGATTAATGCGCATGGAGGCAGAGCTGCAGCTGATAGCTCTGCCTCCAGGGGCAGCTAAATCCACAACCAAGAAAGTCGTGGATTTTGCGAGGGGAGTTTGGGGCGATTTAGTTCGATTTCAGCCTAGGGGATGCAGCGTTTTAGTTAGTGCAAAAATTTTGAACAGGTTTTTGTCATAAAAAGCTGATTTTTTTTGAAGACTTCAGAGTCTCTTTAAGTAGGCATGTAAGGAGAACTTCATCAATTCATTGCAAGACAAGAAGTGCTAACCAATGTAGATGTATTAGTGGCTGGATAGTGTACTGGTTAAGGGCTCTGCCTCTGACGCAGGAGACCAGAGTTCGAACCTTGGCTGCCAGCACCTATCCAGTAGGAGACATTGGGCAAGACTCCCTAACATTGCTACTGCCTATAGAGCGTGTCCTAGTGGCTGCAGCTCTGGAACTTTGGGTCTGCCAGGAGAAAAGCGCAATATAAATGTTCTGTTTGTTTTGTTTGTATTAGATATACAGTTGACTAATGCAGCCAATTAATAACATTTACACTGTTATGTACTGGTTATCTTAAACAGTACAGCACCAGTATCTGTTTATTTATAGCAGTATTGTTATATTTTTTTATTTTGTATTAGTTAGGTAATGAAAGAGGGTATTATTTTAACGAAAGTATATCTTAAAATGTTTGTTTGAACATAAGAAATGTATGGTTCTAGTTTCAGGGCCAGTTGTCTTAGAATGTAGTTGGTATATGTTGGTTTGTAATGCCATCTGTACAGCTGGTTAAATAGGGTGTAGTTACTGTTAAAGGAGTAATCAGCCAAAATAGAAGGAATGAGTTTTGATTTTCTGTCGCTTTCTCCATCCTCTTGCTGCCGACTATCTCAAACCGAACAATCTGCTCTGCTACTCCGTCCCGGTGTACGATGAGGGGGCTGATCCCCAAGTTCGTTTGCACTGTGCATTTTGGAACCACCTCTGCCAATCATCATGTTGAACATGGCATACTGTGCCTTTGCAGGAAGTCGTGAACAACGTGGTCTCGATTGGCAGTGACGGTTCACACAGGTGCAGTGCTGATGAACTCGGGGCCAGACTTCACACCATACACGGTGACCGGTAATGGGTTGCAGAGCAGAGTGATGTGTTTTAGACAGTCGGCTGCAAGAGGATGGAGAAAGCCCCAGGTGATTAATACTCATGTTTTCTGATTTGCCTGATAACTCTTTTAATTCTGTGTTATTTTCTGCAATCCAAAAGTCTCATAGGCGTCCTATTGGATGTTCAAAGTTCAATGGAATCAGCGCTCAGCGATACTTGTACTTTACAGATCAAACAGATGGATGAATGAAAGCGGACCCCCCTTAGGGGGAGACTCACCAGATCCTGCGGCCACTCGGGCCCGTTCTCACCTTTTGGGTATTGGCCACCCCACAGCCTCACTGGCAGTCCACCTTCAGTTGCTCCAAGTCTGTTTGCTGTATCTCTCTCCACACTTCTCTCGTCACTTCTCTTGTCAAGGGTTATCTTGAGTCTTGCAATATGTCCAATTGGATATGTGAGTGACGGCTGGAATGTAGGATTTGTGTTTACATAAGCATAATAGAAATATGATTAGACAATGGCAATTTTCCCAAATTGTGTTTTTAAAATAACTACTTAAAAGTGAACATTTGTTGTTGCAAACTGTTTTTATGTAATTTAACCTTACCTAAAGTATATAATGTAACTATGATCACCTGTTTGACTGTTTTGCAATTTCAGTAATTTTGAAATTGAAATTTGCAAATCGATAATTACTTTCTTGGAGGAATGTCTGCTCAGATGTGTATGGGTAAGTTTGAGCTGTATTGCAGTTTTGGTTGCTGCTTTAATTTGGTATTGTTTGGTTTGTATAAGTAGGTAGTGGATTGGTAGTGTTTAGTTGGTTGCATTGTACTTTAAAAATGACATCATATGATGTATTCTGCTGCCTGGCGCTGATCTGGCATTAGTTTGGTTAGTTTGTCAGAAATATGTAAAGCATATGGGTCTGTTGATGTGGAATCTGGTTGTAGCAAATCATGTATTTGTACCAACAGTTTGTTTTTCTGTTCCTCCTTATTGCCTTTTGTTGGTTTCTGTTGTCTTCTTGTGGTATTTGCTTCAGAAGTTTGTGGACTTTCTTGTTCAATCACGTCATCTACATTGTCATCTGCAGTGCATTGATTTATGTCTTCATTTTCCTGTGTAAGTATTTTTGGGGGAGAAAAAAAATAGATGTTAGTTTTGGAAACGTTCTATCTGTATACATCAAGAATAAATGTTATGAATGAGTCTTTGAGGTTTTTTCTTAAAGAAGATATTCAATGTGTTTTAATTACAATTTTTTTTAAAATGAGGACTGGTATTGAACGTACGAACGATTAGCATGCATACATTCGATTATTTATGGTTGAAATCATATGGGCGGGGATGGTTTTGTGTACTTGTGACGAATTGGGTAGGTTTCTTTACTTTGGTCACAGATATTATTTGTATAAAAATAGGGTTTTTTTGCCATTTGAAAACTGTCAGTTTGTGACTCGATGTAATGGTTTATAGCATTTGTAATGTGTATAGATGTTAAAGGAATCATTTGTTAAGAAATGTAAAGACAGATGTACTTACATTTAGTTTTCTATAGACTCTTGTAGCCAACTATCCCATGCTGACCTATCTACTATGTCAAAATGTACTAGCTTCCCTACATAGTGTACTGGACGAGTTCAAGGTCGTATATAATGTGCCTACATGAAGTGCAGCTTTCAATTTTGGCCAAATGTTCTGCTTGGTAGGAGGAATTATGTTAAAGGGACTCTGAGGAGTCCCCGAATTTAAAAGAATACACTTACCTGGGGCTTCTTCCAGCTCACCGTAGGTGGCGAGTTCCCGCAGCGTCCTACTGGCTCCTCTCCTTGTTAAGGACGCAATGCGTCATCACGCCGGCCGCTTCGCGTGTATTCTTTTAAATTCGGGCACTCCTCTGAGTCCCTTTAAGATTGATTCATGTTTAATAGTAATATACAGTGGTGGGAAAAACTATTTGCCCCCTTCCTGATTTCTTATTCTTTTGCATGTTTGTCACACTTGAATGTTTCTGCTCATCAAAAACCGTTAACTATAAGTCAAAGATAACATAATTGAACACAAAATGCAGTTTTAAATGATGGTTTTTATTATTTAGTGATAAAAAAAACCTCAAAACCTACATGGCCCTGTGTGAAAAAGAAATTGCCCCCTGAACCTAATAACTGGTTGGGACACCCTTAGCAGCAATAACTGCAATCAAGCGTTTGCGATAACTTGCAACGAGTCTTTTACAGCGCTCTGGAGGAATTTTGGCCCACTCATCTTTGCAGAATTGTTGTAATTCAGCTTTATTTGAGGGTTTTCTAGCATGAACCGCCTTTTTAAGGTCATGCCACAACATCTCAATAGGATTCAGGTCAGGACTTTGACTAGGCCACTCCAAAGTCTTCATTTTGTTTTTCTTCAGCCATTCAGAGGTGGATTTGCTGGTGTGTTTTGGGTCATTGTCCTGCTGCAGGACCCAAGATTGCTTCAGCTTGAGTTGACGAACAGATGGCCGGACATTCTCCTTCAGGATTTTTTGGTAGACAGTAGAAGTCATGGTTCCATCTATCACAGCAAGCCTTCCAGGTCCTGAAGCAGCAAAACAACCCCAGACCATCACACTACCACCACCATATTTTACTTACTGTTGGTATGATGTTCTTTTGCTGAAATGTTGTGTTACTTCTACGCCAGATGTAACGGGACACGCACCTTCCAAAATGTTCAACTTTTGTCTCGGCGGTCCACAAGGTATTTTCCCTAAAGTCCTGGCAATCATTGAGATGTTTTTTAACAAAATTGAGACAAGCCTTAATGTCCTTTTTGCTTAAAAGTGGTTTGCACCTTGGATCTGCCATGCAGGCCGTTTTTGCCCAGTCTCTTTCTTATGGTGGAGTCGTGAACACTGACCTTAATTGAGGCCTGCAGTTCTTTAGATGTTGTCCTGGGGTCTTTTGTGGCCTCTCGGATGAGTTTTCTCTGCGCTCTTGGGGTAATTTTGGTCGGCCAGCCACTCCTGGGAAGGTTCATCACTTTTCCATGTTTTTGCCATTTGTGGATAATGGCTCTCACTGTGGTTCGCTTGCGTCCCAAAGCTTTAGAAATGGCTTTATAACCTTTACCAGACTGATAGATCTCAATTACAGTACTTTTGTTCTCATTTGTTCCTGAATTTCTTTGGATCTTGGCATGATGTCTAGCTTTTGAGGTGCTTTTGGTCTACTTCTCTGTGTCAGATAGCTCCTATTTAAGTGATTTCTTGATTGAAACAGGTGTGGCAATAATCAGGCCTGGGGGTGACTACAGAAATTGAACTCAGGTGTGCTAAACCACATTTAAGTTATTTTGTGTTCAATTATGTTATCTTTGACTAATAGTTAACGGTTTTTGATGAGCAGAAACATTTAAGTGTGACAAACATGCAAAAGAATAAGAAATCAGGAAGGGGGTAAATAGTTTTTCACACCACTGTAAATAAGACTTAAGTTTAGCTGCTCTTAAAAAATAAATTAGTTTGGTCACAATTATGCGCTATTAATTTAAAGCTAATACAATAGAAAGACTTAAAAGAAATTCAAAGTACACCTTCCCGAATGAGAAAAATGGTAGTTTAAATTAAAGATTTTGGGTGATTTTGTTCAGGCAATGGAATTGGAAACCTAATCACAGATAATGACTTTTTTTTTTTTGTGGGAGAATGAGAATTGTCAACTACAATTTCAGGCAGTGTACTCAAACACTTGTGCTTGGACAGAAGTTGATGTTTGATCATGATTATGATACAAAAGACTTTTTAATTGTATAGAAAATTGTATTCGTAGTTAACTACCTTAAAGAGTAGGAGCAGAAGAGCTACAGCCTTGTCCATTGTAATTGAAAATGTGTTCATGGATCTAAACATCAAAGTTATGGCAAGAGCACCCTCCAACCTCAGAGATATTAAATGATTACAGTTTTAAATGAATGTGTTGAAATATATGTTGATACATGCAAAAAAATTTCATGCTCTTTTGGAAAACACGTTTTGGTTTGAAAGAAAACCTGTAATGACTAAAAGTTCCATCGGGGGAGGGGGGGTACTCACCTTGTGTGGGAGAAGCCTGCGGATCCTAATGATGCTTCCCCCTCCTCCTTTGTTCCATGCTGGTGACAAAAATCCTCCATAAAATACTTGTGATGTTAATATTTACCCCCCAGATCCAACGCAATACTCACTATAGGCTCTCCACATGGAGGTGGGCACAAATTTTTGAATGATAAATAGTTATATCATAACATTGTTGAAAAAATCACATTATTTTACAGATCAGAATAGAGTGGTATGTTTTATGCTATACAAATTATAAACAGATTTTTTTTGTGTGAAATGTAAACAATTAAGTTACCAGAGGATTTTCAGAAATGGAATCACTGTTTACATCGGATTGTTGCAAACTATAGTTTTCCCATTCCTCTTCAGGTGACATCTCAAGAGAAGAAAGTGATGGCCTGGATTGAGTTTTGTCTTGTATAAACTTAAATATAGAGTAGTACCACAATCGAGGGGTGTACAGGTCATCTGTTCCTGCACCAGATCTTTTCCATGCCTCCACTTTTCAGTATTCCTTCATATAAACTGTACGTAGGTTTGCTATTTTATTTTTTACAAACTGTATATTAGCATCCAGAACATGAGGTTTGCAAATTTCCACAAGTTTCTCATAGGCTCGTTTGCGATGTAGTCTGTTATAGTAAGATTTACGGTACATTGTGGTTGCCAAAGACTAGACATTTGTCAAAATGTTTCAATGAAATCTTTCAGTGTTTCCAATGGTAGTTTTTTTTTTTTTTTTTAGGTGGTATGGTTGTTCGATTTGATACTGTGGGAAAAAAAATAAAATATTAAAGATGTTGAAATAGAAAGTAGTTATTTAAAGTAATATTGGTCATATTTAGAAAATGTATTCCATATATTATATATACATACTAGTCCATCTCCTCATGGGGGATTCCCAGGGTTTTATTTGCTTTCAAAAAGACTTCCTGGATGGCAGTTGCTAAGTCTAACTGGCAAAATAGTAAGATGCCAGTCTCACTTGCACACGGTTTTGCCAGTTAGACTTGGCTACTGCTGTTCAGGTGACACACAGAGGGTGAGCAGAGCAATAGTAATGAGTAAGCATTCACGTATCTCCACCCATCCGGTGACTTACCTCCTGCACACAGGTTATTGGCCTCCTGGAGGTTCTCAGTGAGCCGGTCACTCTGGGAGCTCAGCATCTCTTCTCGATTCTCTGCACATAAAAAGCAATTGGTTGTCTCGCTTAGTGAAAGCAATTCTTACACATTCATTTTACTCAAAACAAAGCTAAGCACTTGCGGTATGTGGTTTCAGAATGATTATTTACATCCCGCAGAACTTTACTTCCTGTCCAGGGACGTAGATAATCAATTGTCTATTGCGGCAAAGGACCACTGTCTGCGTTCGTCGCTACCCGTTAGTGGGGTGATTAACCACTTTACCCCCACGCGTACGGATTTCTCCGCCCCTTTTTTCCCTCCTAAAAAACCAGGGACGGAGAAATCCGTACCTTCCGCGCTACCGCCGCTGTGCGCACCCGCCGCTCGTGCACGCCGCCGCCCGCTCGCCCGGAGATCAATGAACGGGAAAATCCATTCCCGTTCTTTGATCTAAGCCCCCGCAATGATCTGCTGCTTCTTTCAGAAACAGCGAGATCATTGTGAGTCTCCCAGCCTCCTACTGTTTCCTGTAAGCGTCCTTCCGGACGCTTACAGGTCGCATGTAAACAAACACTCTGTGGCCATCTTGTGGCCAAATAGTAAACTACACCCTAAAAGCATTTTACATTTACAAACATTACATTTACACAATAAATTAACTCATTACCTCCCACACTCCCCAATTTTTATTTTTTTTTGGTAATTAAAAAAAAAAAAATACAATAACAAAAAAAACATAGTTACCTTAGGGACTGAACTTTTTAAATATTTATGTCGAGGGTATAACACTGTTACTTTATAAACTGCGGGCTTGTAATTAGGGATGGATGCAAAACTGAAAAAAATGCACCTTTATTTCCAAATAAAATATTGTCGCCAAACATTGTGATAGGGACATAATTTAAATGGTTTTATAACCGGGACAAATGGGTTAATACATTTCATGGGTTTTAATTACAGTAGCATGCTTTATTTAAAAACTATAATGGCCGAAAACTGAAAAATAATAATTTTTTCCCACATTTTTTCCTATTTCCCCATTAAAACACATTTAGAATAAAATAATTCTTGGCATAATGTCCCACCTAAAGAAAGCCTAATTGGTGGCGAAAAAAACAAGATATAGTTCATTTCATTGAGATAAGTAATAATAAAGTTATAGACGAATGAATGGAAGGAGCGCTGAAAGGTGAAAATTGCTCTGGTGGTCAGGGGGTAAAACCCCTCAGTGGTGAAGTGGTTAATGAATGAGAATGCAGTTCCCATTCATTGTTCTAAGACCCCATTTCAATGATCACTGGCATCAATGAGATGCCGGCGGTCATTGTAACAACGAAAATTACACATACACGAATAACTTCCTGTCCGCGTACTAATAGTACGCTCAGGAAGATAATGTGTGTCATACATTGTACTAGGGAAATATTCTAAACGTTGCAATAATCAGGACAAATGGGAAAATAAAATGTGTGGGTTTGTATGTATAATTTTAAATCTATATTGGCTGAAAACTGAGAAGTAATGACTTTTACCATTTTTTTCCCGTTAAAATGCATTTAGAATAAAATAATTCTTTAGCAAAATATACCGCCCAAAGAAAGCCTAATTGGTTGTGAAAAAAACAAGATAGATATAGATCATTTCATTGTGATAAGTAGTAATAAAGTTATAGGCAAATGAATGGAAGGAGCGCTGACAGGTGAAAATTGGGGAAAGACCCCTCAGTAGGGAAATGGTTAAAACCTAAACTAAACATTCACTTGATCTCATCTTGCTGCCGTGTTCTACATAGCTAAATAAAGCTACTTTCACTGGTGGCTGAACTGTCCACTCGCCAAGTAGTATCGCCCTCAATTTCCTGTCCAGGTACCGACGAGCTGTAATTTGTAACCCCACATGTCAAGTGTTTTACACGCGTTTTGGTTACCTGGCAGAAAAGATTTGCCTCGTGTCCTGAGTGTGGAGATGTGACTCCATGCAACAGACAGCTTTCCACTGCTCTGCTGGAGCACAGGAGCAGCTGACAGGCGGTGAATGCACCGACATCACCTGATCATGTCAAAGATTCTGAAAATGGCTTAACTGCATCTGATTTTTTTTTCTGACTAAAAGTTTCTCTGAAATAAGAGTTTACATTAAAAGACAACAAGAGGAAGAGGGGCAGACTCGGAGGCCATCAAAGCAGGTGGATTCAGCGGCATGTGGCGCCTGAGTTGGGCACCACTATAGCAGTAATGTTATGGTGCGCAGCCCACATATGGGTAATTCGGGGTTGCGGCGATCGCCAGACCCCGAGTTTCCTCTCCCTCCAAGTTACTATTACTTGGAGGGGGAATAGTATTTAACGCCGCCAGGTATTTGAGGGGAACGCCCAATATTAACTGCCCCCCACCTAACCCTTAAAATTACCCCCCTCCACACCTAACCTTAACTGACCTCACTGCCAATCCACCGCAAGTACAATAATGTTGGGCCACCACCATAGGTGCCAATATAAACCGCGGCTAAGGTGGGAAATGTAGCTGCCCAATAATTATATTTAATACTATTTATCAGCTGTCCGGTGTTTTATGCTGCACGGGGGGAGGTTTGTGCTTTTTCGGCAAGCACATGTAACTGGTATCAGGTGATTCCCGCCAGTGCCGGATACCTTGCTGTATTAGAAGTAGATACTGCCAATCTCCCCTGCAGACTCTGGTGTTCTCGAGTCTACTTTAAAAGTGGTGCAAGAAGAAAACCAATTTATAAATATGGCGATTTTAAAAATTCAGACATGGTCGTTGAATAGGGAGGTATAGCGACACTCTTCCAATATTGCACCCCTCTGCATCAGAATTTAAAAGAATACACTTACCTCTGGCTCCTTACAGCTCACCGTAGGCGGCGAGTTCCCGTGGCCTCCTCCCGGCTCCTCTCCTTCAGGCTCCGCCAGCCCCCGTTACCAGCGACACCCAGGCCGGGTGTCGAGCCGGTACTTCCTGCATAAGGGCTCAATGCGTCATCACACCGCCCGCTTCGCGTGTATTCTTTTAAATTCGGCCACTCCTCTGAGTCCCTTTAAGATTGATTTATGTTTAATAGTAATATAAATAAGACTTTAGTTTAGTTGATATTAAAGATAAATTAGTTTGTTCACAATTATTAACTATTAACTTAAAGCTAATACAATAGAGATTTAAAGGGACACCGAGCAGTGCAGAAACTATGGAAAGATGCATATCATTTTAAAGCTCTCTTTCTCCTCTTTCCGATGATATATAAACCGCCACCCTACGCCTTTTAGTTTTCGCTATTTTCGCGATTGAAATTGCCGCGGCAGCGATTTCGATCGCGAAAATAGAGAAAACTAAAAGGCGTAGGACGACGATTTAGGTGTCGTCAGAAAGAGGAGAAAGAGAGCTTTAAAATGATATCCATCTTTCCATAGTTACATTGCATTACACAGGGCGACTTTTTCTCAAATTCAGCAGCTGCATTCAGCAGAAAAAGTCGCCCTGTGTAATACAATGTAACTATGGAAAGATGGGTATCATTTTAAAGCTCTCTTTCTCCTCTTTCTGACGACACCTAAATCGTCATCCTACACCTTTTAGTTTTCTCTATTTTCGCGATTGAAATCGCGGCCGCAGCAATTTTGATCGCGAAAATAGCGAAAACTAAAAGGCGTAGGGCGGTGGTTCCTATATCATTGGAAAGAGGAGAAAGAGAGCTTTAAAATGCTATGCATCTTTCCATAGTTTCTGCACTGCTCGGAGTCCCTTTAAAGTACACCTCCCCCAATGAGAAAAATGGTAGTTTAAAGAGGAGCTGTTAGGTATAAGGTCTCAGAGAAAAAAAACACATATATCAGTAGCTAAAGATTGGCTGTACTTACATTACATATGCATTTCACTGTCCACGTTTGGATTTCACAGAATTTGTATATAGTATTTGCAGAGAATGATGCTCCTGACAGCTCATGGCAGGTTCCATGTTTGTCTGTCTCCTATGAAGCCAAATGTGTCGTCATGTCCTGCCTGCTTCCTGATGATTCCACTCACACAAAAGATCCCTAATCAATAACACTACTGTGCAGTGAATATTGATTAGCCATGTGGCTAGGAACAATAGCGGACTCCTGCAGTGTACTCTGCCCAGAGATTGTTCACTGCTACGCTGTTGTAACTTGACCCTGTACTTTCTCACTAGCAGCCGAGGGGAGGACAAAATCAGCCCCAGAATGCTTTGCAGTATGGTATGCGGCCTTTCGTCCTTTTGAGAGCTTGGGTCCAACAGCTTTGCTGATAAGCACACATTAAAAGTAAAAGATTTTTAACTTCAGTATTGCCTTTTTGGCTTCCATCTAAACTGTTTAACACAGGAGAATAGAGGTTTAAATTAGCTTCTGCAGCCTGACAGTTACTCTTTAAACTAAAGGTTTTGGGTGATTTTGTTCAGGCAATGGAATTGGAAACCTAATCACAGATATTGACATACTGTTTTTTGTTTGTTGGAAAATGAGAATTATCAACTTACAATATCAGGCAGTGTACTCAAACACTTGTGCTTGGACAGAAGTTGATGTTTGATCATGATTATGATACAAACGACTTTTTTTTGTATAGAAAATTGTATTAGTAGTTAACTACCTTAAAGAGTAGGAGCAGAAGAGTTACAGCCTTGTCTATTATACATGAAAATGTGTTCATGGATCTAAACATCAACATTATGGCAAGAACACCCTCCAACCTCAGAGATATTAAATAATTACAGTTTTAAATGAATATGTTGAAATATATGTAGATACATGCAAAAAATTTCATGTTTTTTTTGAAACATGTTTTGGTTTGAATGAAAACCTGTAATGACTCAAAGTACCATTGGGGGGTACTCACCTTGTGTGGGGGAAACCTGTGGATCCTAATGATGCTTCCCCGGTCCTCCTTTGTTCCATGCTGGTAACAAAAATCCTCCATAAAATGGTTGTGATGTTAATATTTACCTCCCCAGATCCAACGCATACTCACTATAGGCTCTCCACATGGAGGTGGGCACAAACTTTTGGATAATAAATAGGTATATCATAACATTGTTGAAAAAATCACATTATTTTACAGATCAGAATAGAGTGGTTTGTTTTATGCTATAAAAATTTAAAACACTTTTTTTTGTGAAATGTAAAAATTAAGTTACCAGAGGATTTTCAGAAATGGAATCACTGTTTACATCGGATTGTTGCAAACTATAGTTTTCCCATTCTTCTTCAGGTGACATCTCAAGAGAAGAAAGTGATGGCCTGGATTGAGTTTTGTCTTGTATAAACTTAAATATAGAGTAGAACCACAATCGAGGGGTGTACAGGTCATCTGTTCCTGCACCAGATCTTTTCCATGCCTCCACTTTTCAGTATTCCTTCATATAAACTGTACGTAGGTTTGCTATTTTATTTTTTACAAACTGCACATTAGCATCCGGAACAAGAGGTTTGCAAATTTCCACAAGTTTCTCATAGGCTCGTTTGCGATGTAGTCTGTTATGGTAAGATTTACATTGTGGTTGCCAAAGACCAGACATTTGTCAAAAATGTTTCAATGAAATCTTTCAGTGCTTCCAATGGTAGTTTTTTTTTTTTTTTTTATCATCTAGGTGGCATGGTTGTTCGATTGATACTCTGGTAAAAAATAAAAATAAAAAGTGATATTAAAGATGAGATAGAAAGTAGTTATTTAAAGTAATATTAGTCATATTTAGGAAATGTGTTCCATATATATATATATATATATATATATATATATATATATATATATATATATTTATATTTATATTATATTATATATACATATTTATATTATATATACATACTATCCCATCTCCTCATGGGGGATTCTCAGGGTTTTATTTGCTTTCAAAAAGACTTTCTGAATAGCAGTTGCAAAATAGTAAGATGCCAGTCTCACTTGCACACGGTTTTGCCAGTTAGACTTGGCTACTGCTGTTCAGGTGACACACAGAGGGTGAGCAGAGCAATAGTAATGAGTAAGCATTCACGTTTCTCCACCCATCCGGTCACTTACCTCCTGCACACAGTTTAGTGGCCTCCAGGAGGCTCTCAGTGAGCCGGTCACTCTGGGAGCTCATCAGCTGTTCTCGATTCTCTGCACATAAAAAGCAATTGGTTGTCTCGCTTAGTGGAAGCAATTCTTGCACATTCATTTTACTCAAAACAAAACTAAGCACTTGCGAATGTGGTTTCAGAATGATTAACATTGTGGTAGGTTTTTTTTTAAGTGGCATGGTTGTTCGATTGATACCGTGGGAAAAAAAATAAAAAGTGATATTAAAGATGTTAGAAAGTAGTTATTTAAAGTAATATTGGTCATATTTAGGAAATGTATTCTATATATATATATATATATATATATATATATATATATATATATATATATATATATATATATATATATATATATATATATATATATATATATATATATATATATATATATACACACATACTAGTCCATTTCCTCCTGGGGGATTCTCAGGGTTTTATTTGCTTTCAAAAAGACTTCCTGAATGGCAGTAGCTAAGTCTATCTGGCAAAATAGTAAGATGCCAGTCTCACTTGCACGCTGAACAATTCGTCTGCAAGGATCAGCGTGGCTAAATGGATAGGTGGATGTCTACTGACAGACCAGCCGTGTCACGTGACATGTTTCGCCCGGCCCCCTCCAGGCTTTCTCGAACGTAAGGGGGCAGGACAGAAGGTTCATTTAAAAACGTATGCTTCCAGCAGATTTGACCAATGAGAGCGCTCCTAGCTTCTGCCTAGTAACAAATGACCTGGCAGAGTCAGCCAATGCTTATTTAACCTTCCTGACGGTAACCCCGAACGTAGTTCCGGTGTAGCCGCGCAGGAGGATTTCTCAGGCCCTGCTGGGCCAATTTGGATATATTTTTTTTTTTACAACACCAAGCTAGCACTTTGCTAGCTGCGTGTGCATTCCGCTACCCGCCGATTAGCCGCCGCTCGTCGGCAGCCTCCCCCCCCCGACCCCGTGCGCTGCCTGGCCAATCAGTGCCAGGCAGCGCTGAGGGGTTGATCGGGATTCCCTTTGACGTCACGACGTCGATGAGGTCGATGAGGTCATCCCGCCCGTCGCCATGAACGGGATTTCCTGATCGAAGCGGGTGGGGGGATGCCGCTGCGCAGCGGCTATCATGTAGCGAGCCCTAGGCTCGCTACATGATTAAAAAAAAACCACTGCTGCGCTGCCCCCTGGCGGTTTTAAATAGACCGCCAGGAGGGTTAAACTGGGCATTACAGATACATCTAGCTTCCCCGTTTTGGCTGCAATAGCTTCACATTTTCCTCCCTCAGTTTGCTCATCACACTCATCTTCACCAACACACCTGATTGTGCTGTCACCCTTGGTCATAAAAATCAAGGCACCACATAGACATCACTCTTTTGTTCATAAGTCAAGACACATATATTTTGAATGCTTGCAGGTATATTCACATTTATGGTTCTTAAGGGGCCAGCCCGGATCAGTCAGCGCAACACCGTTCACAGTTGACATGTATACACTTGTGACTGATATAACGCCAACCCTAGGCAGGAGCCCGAGAGATACGCTATATAGGAGACCACACAACGCAGGCAATCACATCCTACTCGAAACAGCAACATGTATTGATAATACACCTCCATTTTTTCATCGAATGTCATACTGACGTCTCATCACAAATTTTTCAAAGAGGCGACGCCCCATATGACACACACACACTCAGTTGTTTAACATACACTGCAGTGCGTGATTGTGCCTAGGGGGCCCTCTTACACTACTATGTAGGCCAAAAAGGCACAAGAGATAAATAATTATTTAGGCCCCTCTGTGTCAAAGTATGCAGTTTGAAGATCCATCTAATCTCCATCTGGCGTAAATTCCTTTCAAGGTCACCACCTCTCGTGGGAATATTCATTTTATAAAATCCTTTGAACTTAATTTTATCAGGGCCACTGTTGCGATGCTTTTGAAAGTGTTCACCTAGTGGTGAGCCAACCGTGGCATTTTTTACATTACTGACGTGCTCCTGGATCTGGCCTTTCAGTGTGCGTGTCGTCTCACCCACATATTTCAGTCTACAAGGACATGTTATCATATACAGCACATACTTAGTGTTGCAGTTAATAAACGAACGCACACCGCATTCATGTCGGGAATCCGAATCCATAAAGACGTCAGTCCTATCCACCAGATGGCACACACTACAACTGGTACAGGGATACATCCCTTTTGGATGATGTTGGGGATCTAGCCACATGCTCGTCAGCTTTGGGGCACGCGGCTGATAGTCTGAGTGCACAAACAGATCACGCAAGTTCGGTGCCCTCCTTGCCGTCATCTGTGGGTGGTCACCCACCAGCCTAGAGATAACAGGATCTAGTTGCAACAGATGCCAATGTTGATTCAATATTCCTCTAAGCTGGTTCCAGTGTGTACCATATTTCGTGATCATCCTTATAGTGTCACCTGATTTTTTAGGCCTATGTTTTTTTCCCCGTGTTAACAAATCATCTCCAGGGGTCAATTCAGCTCTCATTTTTGCCTCTTGGAGTGTCTGATCCTGGTAACCTCTCTGTTTAAACCTAGTTGTCATTGCCTCAGCCTCACGTTGATAGTAACTCAAATTGGAACAGTTCCTGCGTATACGCAGGAACTGACCTGTTGGTATCCCCCGCACCTGTGATGGGGGTAAAAACTTGAAGCATAAAGAAACATATTTCCTGCTGTAGGTTTTCTAAAGGTGCATGTGGCTATACCCTCCTCTTCTTTCTTGATACACAAATCGGGGAAGCTTATCTGGACGTCATCTACAACATGAGTCAGACTGATATTTTTGTCGTTCATGTTGAGATGGTCCAAAAATACTGCCAGATCACCCCTAGTTCCTCGCCAGACCAAGAAGACATCGTCAGTAAAACGAATCCATGCGACGGCGTGCACACCGAACGCCCGGTTCACATACACCTCACTTCGCTCCCAGAAGCCAAGGTGCAAGCAGGCATAGGCGGGGCACTCACCGCCCCCATGGAAGTCCCCCTGATCTGGAGGAAGAAGCCCCCGTATCTAAAACAATTTAGGGTCATAACCATTTCCAGTAACTCCAACACAAATTGTTTCCTCTGTTCTTGCATATGGCCCACTTTAGTGAGAAAAAACTCCACTGCAGATATCCCTACATAGTGGGGGATGGAGGTATATAAGGCTTCCACATCAATACCCACTAAAAGGTTAGTTGACTCAATTTGCAGGCTATCCAGCAGGGAGAGCACCTCACCTGTATCACGTGCAAATGAGGGAAACCCCTCAACAAGAGGCCTCAAGGTCTTCATCAAGAAAAATGCAAACCTTTTCCAAGGGGCCCCCAATTGCGGACACAATTGGCCTCCCCGGTGGATGGTCCTGGTTTTTATGTATCTTTGGGATCAAGTAAAGAATAGGTACTCTATACGTGTCCACCTTCATATACCTCCATTCATTTGTATTGATGATTCCGGCTGAAAAGGCTGCATCCAATTTCCCATTTAGTGACCTAACTATGTCGGGGAAAGGATTTCCTATGAGTCTTATATATACTTCAGGGTCATTGAGCTGCCGATTGGCCTCCTTCATATACAACTCCTCGCCCCACAATACCAGGATCCCCCCTTTGTCACTTAGCCCCCTTCATTTGCTTTAACTGATCTAGGGTCTGTTGCTCCTCACTAGATAAATTGTTTTTCAAATTTGTTTGCCAGTTGATCGTTCTTAGATCCTGCTCCACTGCACCACAGAATGCTCGAACATATGGGTTGATTGATAGTGAAGGAAAATATGTGGATATTTTCTTTACTTTCGTATATTGGATAGTTGGGTGCCGTGCTACATCTTCATTGGGGTTGTTCTCATCCCACAATGATTCAAGGTCAATTAGGGCTCTTCTATTCGCTACAGTCTCGGCTGCCACCTCAGGGTTGACTGGGGCCACTGGGTCTTCTGTATCATTTTTTAGACCACATGGCCTTCAACACGCAGATGGTACAGATAACAGTGTAACTTGGAGTCTTGTAATTAGATCCCTGAAGTTGAACTGATTGCATCTTGGTATTAGCGGTGAGCTGTACAAATAACTCTAAATGGAGGACATCAATTAACCCCTTGAATAGCTGAACAGTTGTGCTTTATGGACTGGACTTAGCTCTTCAGATGGTTGGTGAGTTGAGCAACAGTAACAGCTGTGCACAAAAATATGCAGCTTGAGGAGTGTCTGAATTTGAGTGAATGTGGATGGTCAGCTGACTATTGAGACATACACGGCCGTGTATTTTAGGGGGGGATAAGGGTGATCTGTGTTGTCATTTGGTCTGTTAATAAAACTTTAATACTGTAAGCAGACATTTCCCTTAGTTTATTTTTTCTATTAATCCCAGTCACCCAGTTACTAACTGTGCAAAGTTTGAGAACCCTGCCATTAATAGTGTAAGAATAACTGCAGTTTATATTTTCCCAGTGAAATTTTTTTTGTGGCTCCGCCCACTTCTTGTAACCTTGACACACAGTCACTCAGTGACCAAGTTTGTGAGTTTTCAGGTTCTTGGCATCAAAAATGTATGAATGGAAGCAGTTTATCCACCAAGGAAATCTGATTGGCTGTTTGTGGCCCCGCCCCTTTAGTGAATTTGTCCCCAGTCACCCAATGGGAGATGTGACTGGCAGACATTCTTGACGGATACAGCCAAGGGCACGGAATCAAGCAAAGCCCTTGGAGTAAAAGTGGCCGAACAGAGATTGAACCGACTGTCTGAACGAGAACTGCAACTATTCTGGACAGTCGCCACGCTTAAAAGATATGATGAGAAACAGATTGCTGCAAGAGGCTTCCGTAAATACAGCGAAGCGATCGAGTATGATGATGACCCGGAGTTCATGAAAACTTGGAGGGAGCAACAATTTGACAACGCACTTAAACTTCAAAAAATTGTCCTGGATAGAAGTGAGTTGGAGTATAACAAAATCTCACAAGAACTGAAAGACTGCAAAAAGGAGTTAAATCAACTAACAACCTCTACGCAATTCTGTGAAATCACAACTAAGGTTGATAAGAGGTTGGGACCTCTGCAGGACAGTATTAAAGAGCGTAAGCTACGGAAATTCAGACGAGACGAGGAGGATTTTAGGAGGGGACGAATCTTCAACTGGGGACAGACGGGCCCCTCAGGAGGAAAGAAACAAGTAGGATCGAAACCAAGGCGTCAGAGAAAGAGATCGGGAGGATACTGGACAACGGATTCCGGTTCAGATTCAAGCCCAGAAAAACCAAGAGAAGGTTCAACTAACCCAGAGATACCGCAACAATGTGTAGGGGCCCCTTTGGAAAGAAGACAAGGAGAGGATGGAGGAAACCCCGCAGGACCCCCACAAAAGAGGGTGAGATGGCAGCAGGGGACTTCTGGCCGGAAATTCTGGAGGAAGAAATAACCTCTTCCTCGGGTGAGAGTGACCTCCAGATTATTAACATTTCAGGTGTCTCCTTGCCAGAGGGAGGTGAATCCCTATTAAAGAAAGGGCTTAACTTTTCCATTAACTGTAATTTTGATAACTTTCGATTTGAAGTGGATTGGTACAAGGCCATCAGGAGACTTAACATCTCCACATTCCACTTCAAGCAAGTTAACCCTAGAGCTGGTGATGATACCAACAATTTAGGGTTTCTTGCACCCAAAACATCAATTGACCTCCAAGTATTTTATGACCTAATGTCATTATTGGAGGAAAATCAAAATGCAGTTCAAAGTAACCCCCCTCCTATTCCTGAGACAGATAAAGCGTCATTTATACCTTGCAAATCAACCAGAGACTTCCCTCCAACCCCGGGTTCTGTCATTGAGTTCTTTGACAAGAGCACCAGAGAAGATTTAAGAGCACTAATTTACCCCAAATCTGACCAGAATCTGACACGGCAGGAACAGGCAGCACTGAAGTGGTTTAGTAAGAATACCCACATTGTGATCAAAAAGGCAGATAAAGGGGGTAATTTAGTGGTAATGTCAAGGTTGGGGTACTTAAAAGAGGCCCTAAGACAACTAGAAGGACCCGAGGGCGTCTATGAAAAACTTCGGGGTGATCCAACCTTCCACTATAAGAAGTCTCTATCCAACCTCCTTCGGAGGGGGATAGATGAGGGATGGATATCCCGCAAACTAGGAGAGGGCCTACTCCCAGACTTCCCTAAAAAACCTGTATGGTATTTTTTGCCCAAGATCCACAAGAGTCTCGAATCCCCACCAGGTCGGCCAATAGTGTCAGCCAGAGGTTCAGTGACAGAGCCTCTGTCCAAATATCTGGACTATTTGTTGAGACCATTCTTGGAAAATGTGCCTTCATACTTGGCAGATACATTGGCCGTACTAAGGTGGCTGCCCTCAGTCCTATGGGACGAATCATACAGTCTGGTTTCTATCGATGTAGAAAGTCTGTACACTAGGATCCCCCAGGTCAAGGGGGTAGAGGTTATTGTAGCCTCTCTAAAAGAACAGGGGAAAGATGAACAATGGGCAAATTTTGTGGGTGAGTGCCTAGGGTTTGTACTGACACACAATGCCTTCCTGTTCAACAACCAGTGGTACAGACAAGCCTCCGGCGTGGCGATGGGGACTTCGGTAGCCCCAACTTTCGCTAACTTGTTTTTGGCTGTTTGGGAGTTACAATACATTTACTCCTCTGCCAATCCCTATCGCCACTCCATTAAAAGTTGGCATCGCTACATGGATGATGTAGTCATGATATGGACTGGGGGTGAACTTATGTTCCTTGAGTTTGTGCAATGGCTAAATACCAATGACCTCAATATGAGGTTTACGGGAGTCTGGGGGGGCCAAAAACTAGAATTCCTCGACCTAGTTATCTATGCGGAAGGGGACAAGCTCCTGTCTAGGGGCCACCGCAAGGCTACAGCAACGAATTCTCTGCTGGCCTACTCTAGTTATCACCCTCGGCATGTCCTGGATGGCATACCTTATAGCCAGTTCCTAAGGTTGAAAAGGAACAACAGTAAACAGGTAGAATTTGTGGAGCAAAGCAAAGAACTAGCAAGGAGATTCTTGGCCTGGGGTTACCCATTGCAAATTCTAATGGAGGCTTATAACAGAGCAAATGAAAGGAGAAGGGAGGATCTGTTGAAAAAGAAAAGGAGGTCCAAAACAGGAATAGCTACCTCCAAAAGCAAGGTTCCCTTTATCTTTGATTACAGCCCGATGGCACCTAAGATTAAAGAGGCAATAAACAAAAACTGGAACAGGCTGAAGGGGAATTCAGAAATGGAATTGCACCTGAGTGAAAGACCTCTGGTCACCTTTCGAAGAGCCCGCACAATTGGTGACTGGGTGGTAAACAGCGAATTCCAGACTAAAAGGGAGCCAGATTGGCTGACAAGTATGAAGCCATCTGGCAATTTTCGCTGTCTTAACTGCACACATTGCCACCAAATGATCCCAGGTAAAACTATGACGCTGGGGGGCTACAGGATCACGTTTAGGGACTTTATTCACTGTGGATCTCGATTTGCGGTATACGCAGTTATCTGCCCATGTGGGCGATTCTATATTGGGGAAACAACAAGACCCATTAAACAACGCTTCCAGGAACACTTTAAATCAATAGAGACAGGGAAAGGGGCAGGAAGACTTATATCCCACGTGAGAGACAGCCACAATGGTAATGCGGACTGCCTACGCTTCTGTGGTCTCAAAATAGTCGAAACCCCACATAGAGGGGGTAATCGAGAACAATACCTCCGTAGAGAGGAAGCAAAATTGATTTCACTTACTAATGCATGTGGAAATCTTGGGCTTAATGAACAAAATGAATTGTGGTGCTTCTTAGACAAACATGGTTAACGTAATTAATGTGTACAGATGCCCTTTACATGTTTCAATGTAACTACTGTAATCAGGTTTCTTTTCCCCTCCTGTCCCTTTTCCCCCTTTTATCTCTTTGCGCTCCTCCTTTTCATTCTTCGTCCCCTTCCTGTAATACACTAGTGGTATCCTAGGATCCCCCTCTCGTTCCCTTTATCCGTTAAGCCCCGAGTGAAACATAATGGTATGCTTCACTGTCACCCTAATCCATGGAGGGATGGGAACCTCACGTGTCTGAGGTTATACTGCTTCGGGGGTATATCTCTCCTTAGTGGGTGTAAAGAACTAATTTTTGGTTCAGCCATTCTCCAGTAACAGGAAGGGTGCGGGCTTGATGTGATTGCCCTCTTCTGTTGTTTTTTCTTTCCCCCCCCCCCTCGTTCTTTTGTATCTCTATTTAATAGATCATTTAGGCTCATCTTGGTGATGAGTCTATCTATTTTTATATGCAAATGATGTTTTAACGCTGCTGTATAATTGCTTTTAATAATGCTGTGTTCTGTTATATGTTTTTGTATTTCCAGGCACGCCACGATACCTCTCCTGGTCGCCTAGGTTACTAGATGCTGACCCTCCCTTCACCGATACCACTGGCTGTCACGAACGGGGGGAAGTGATGAGGTAGTCACATGACACCTCAAGAACCAATCAGGCGAATGCCTGAACGATCCACCCAGAAGTGACTGATGGGACAATGCATTGAGCTAGTGACTCGGGGCGGTGCGCGGATACGAACGCACGCTCGGCGGTGGGGCGGTAGTAAGAGGTGTGGTAAGCCTACGAATCTTATTGTATTGTATTTAAGAATGTTTCTGTTTGTGTCACTTTGCTTTTGGTTGCCTCTGAAGAAGCAGGTCTTTCCTGTGAAACGGCTGTTAGGCTTTACCTGTATGTCTAGCGGTGTGGGGATGTATTAAAGGTGTACTAGCATTACTGCTGCTGTTGGTGCCCGGATACTTTTGTTCTACTTGCTATCTTTAATACTGTAAGCAGACATTTCCCTTAGTTTATTTTTTCTATTAATCCCAGTCACCCAGTTACTAACTGTGCAAAGTTTGAGAACCCTGCCATTAATAGTGTAAGAATAACTGCAGTTTATATTTTCCCAGTGAAATTTTTTTTGTGGCTCCGCCCACTTCTTGTAACCTTGACACACAGTCACTCAGTGACCAAGTTTGTGAGTTTTCAGGTTCTTGGCATCAAAAATGTATGAATGGAAGCAGTTTATCCACCAAGGAAATCTGATTGGCTGTTTGTGGCCCCGCCCCTTTAGTGAATTTGGTCCCCAGTCAACCAATGACCGACTGTAGCAAGTTTGAAGCCTCTGCCATTAACTTTGTAAGAATGGCAGCAGGTTAAATATTCCCCTTGAAAATCAATAGGGGAATTTTGATTGGCTTTTGTAGGCTCCACCCACTTTCCTAAATCTTAATCTCATTCACCAATCTTAATCTCAGTGACCAAGTGTAGCAAGTTTGAAAACCCTGTGGTTATCAGTGTAAGAGTGGCTGCAGTTTACATTTTCCCATTTAAAATGAATGGCTGAAATTTGATTGACTGTTTTATGCTCCGCCCACCTTCCCTGGATTTGTAACCTCGGTCATCAAGTGACCAACTGTGCCAAGTGTAGGCACTCTGTCTTGATTACTGTGAGAATGGCAGTCTTTTCCATTTTTTCTATTGACATGAATGGGTGAAATCTGACTTGCTGTTTGTAGCTCCGCCCAGGTGTGCAAGGGGGGGGGGGCGAGACCCCCAGAACATATCATCCCAGGTAGTAAGGGATCTGTATACCAAGTTTCGTTTAAATTGGTAAAGCGGTTTTCGAGTGATCACCACACACACACACACACATGCCTGGGACACAGGTGCAAGTGTTCCATTAATAATTTGTGCAGGTGCTCCTAAAGATCATATTGCCGTTTCCTTGATAAGGTTTCTTGCTGAGCAAAACTTAATTTGCACTGTTCCCAGACATATAATAAATATATTGAACGCTCTGTTCTTATTTTATCAGATGAAAAACCTTTGAGATTACAACCATTTCATTTTACGTTTGTACTTCATTTCTACATGTTTTTGACAAACCATAAAGACCTTCACACTGTTCAAAATTGCAAATAAATCTTGCCTTTTTTGCAAAAGATCTCCACACATAGTGCCATAAGCATCAAGTGAAAACTAGTAAAAGGCATCTCTCCCCTTCTTTGACTTTCCTTTTTCCGTCCACAAAGTTCCCAAGGCTTTGATCTCCATTCCCAAATCCATTCATAGATGGTGATGGGATGCCTCAACCAAGTTGTTCATTTTATCCTGGCCAACAAAGGTCTGGTCATACACAGACCACAGGGCAGGAGGAAAGACGGGTGTACAAAACCTACTCTCACTAACACCCATGTAGACCCAAGCAAACCAGTTGTGCAAAGGAACAGTGTCCTGGCCAATTTCAAATTTCAGGATATCCATTGCAGCCGACAAAATGGAGGTAGAACGAAGACTAGAACTGCAATCATGCAGGCATGGATTGCATACTCTGGATCAGAAAAATACTTCTGTCGAAGTCCCAGGACATCATTACCTCGACAGGCTGGAAAAACTGCTCTGAATGCGTTAATGGCTGAAATTTCATAATCTGTGGAAAAATGCACTGGTTTGAATTTGGGTCATGTGTCGGAAGTAAGTACTCTACTGTTTATTGGGTGGCAGCCAGTAAAGATTGGGAATCACATATTCTCTTATTTTAGCAAGAAGCACAAATATTTGTGCAAAAAGTACTAGAGCTGTTGTGAAACTGGTTCCCACACACATTCAGATACAAAACAGGTGTCGTACCGGTCAGTTATCTGGATTCCCAGAATACTACGGGGCACAGATGGGGGAGCCTGCAAACCTTTTCTTGTGTACCGGACTATCTGATGCATCGATTTCCGAGCAGGCAAATCACCCAGGACAGGTACACGTTTTTCATTATTAATTTGTGCAAGTACTTCTGGAGATCATATGGCCCTTTCCTTGATGAGGTTTCTTATAGAACAAACCCCCAATCGTTCTGGTGAGGGACTATGGTTATGATCCCTAACCGTGTGAATCATTGAAATTGCAAGGGGGTCTTGTAAACTGTATTAAAGTGTTCAATTGTAAAAAACAGCAATGTTTTGGACAGTTGAAGTCAACGTTTTATAGACGTCAAAACGCAATAAAAATGCACAGCAACACTGAAAACAGTTGCGGTGAAAAGTACCGTAACACTTGAAAAATGCAGTAAAACGCAAGAAAAAAAGTCATAAACGTTAACTTCAACAATGGTCAACGTCATGTAGATGTTAAACAAGCCTGATAAGGTTTCTTACAGAACAAACCCCGAATCGTTCTGTTGAGGGACTATGGTTATGATCCCTAACCTTGTGAATCATTGAAATTGCAAGGGGGTCTTGTAAACTGTATTAAAGTGTTTAGTTGTAAAATTTTATAATATAAACACGTTGTTTGTTGAATAATTTTCTAAACAGCAACCAAGGTTCTTTCTTTATCAGTTGCACATCTTAAAAACATGGATTACTTTCATTTTTTTGGCATTTTGAGAAGGTATTGCAGTAGTTTATTTCAAAATTGGATATTATATTTCAGTTAGCATTAATTTCCTTGTCTGCATAGGAACAGCCTTCATGACTTCATTTTTTTCCTAAACTTAGTAAATACATGATGTCTCTTGAATTTATGAAATGATGTACGGATGAATAATTGATGTACATTTTGGATGCAACATTGTTAATAATCTTCAACATTAATCTTTAAAAATTAGCTGTGCTTTTTACATTACAATTGTTCTTTAAGAATTGAATGCCAATCAGAGAATCGGAGGTAAAAATAGTCAGGGAGAGAAACAAAGAAAATTACGTGATTACAAGAAGAGGATTTTTTTGGTCCAAATTTAGTCAAGGCAAATGTTTAAGGCAATACCTCTCAAAGTCCATGAAGGTACGATTTTGGTATTCTTGTACAATTTTCAAAATCCTCTTGTTGCAATCATTATATTTTCTTTGTTTCGGTGGAGCTGGTTCTCCCCTCACAAACTGCTCTATTAAGGCATCTCTGCCTTTCTGGATTTTCTGCAGTCCATCAACAAATCACCAAAAGGTGCTGTGTTGCAACCCCAACTTAGTACGGAGCCGGCGATGTTCTGTTTCCACATAATTATTTGTCTGATCCTGGCAAATAAGGGTATGCTCATACACAGTCCAACAAGATGGTGGAAATACTGGTGTATGCGATTTACCCTCACTGACGCCAACATAGACGCGACCAAACCACGGAATTACTGGTTCAAGTTATGGTCCGATTTCAAATTTCAGTGCATCCGATGCTGGTTCTAAGTCAAGAACAGGGAGCTGCTATCATTTGTGCGTGCAATGCAAATTCTCGGTCCGAAATGTATTCTCGACTTTGTCCCAGAGAGTCCATTTTTTTTTTATATTCGTCGTCAGATGAAATAGGCACCCTCAATACTGAAGGAAGGGAAGCAAGCTCTGACAGCATTGATAGCTGCTATTTCAAAATCTGTGGAATAGTGTTCGGGGTTTAGATCAGGCCATAGTTGGTGGATCGGGGCAAATAATTTCTGGTACGTGCTTTGGAGTTTGTTCGGCAGCAAACAGTACATTAAGAGAACCACATAGTCTTCTCTTCTTGCCAGAAGCACAAAAACGTGCTTGAATAGCAATGGTGTTATTGTAAACGTACCGACACCGTAAATAAATTTAACTGTATGTATCCAAGAGTTTGTCCTTCTGGCAAAAATTAGAATCCTATGTGGATCCTCCGGTCCGGAATCATACTGTAAGAACAATTCACTTCCCTCCTTCATCACCCAATACATCTTATACTGTTCCAGAATATTCAGATCATGTAGACAAGAGGGTGTCGGAGGAGTAAGATTCATTGTTGTGTACATTCCGGATCATTTATGTTAAAGAAATCCGTGCAGGCAGTAAACCTAACATGGCCGGAGTAACATTCCTTAATGTACTGTTAATTACTGCCCGAAGGTACCTCCAAAGTTCTTTTGGCTCTTTCTTTGATGGCATTGCGGACATTTGACACCAGAATCAATTCTGATGTGGGTCCCTGGTTGTGATCCCTGACTATTTTTGCCACCTGTCTCGTAGTCTCAGTAGTATGTATCCTTCCTAAGCATTTAGGATATGCACACTTTCTTTGACACCGCCAAGATTTTTTAGCTCTATCGCGGCTATTTCTGTCAAAAAAATATAAGTACACGTTGTGAGATAGTTTTTCACTACCTTTGTTACTGGCGATAAGTGAAGACTTTGCTCCAAAGGTTTCCTATTCGAAAAAAAAGACAAACAATTAATTTTGCCTTAACAATTACAATCATAAAAAAGATGTAGGTTTGTAGTCTCACTTGCACACGGTTTTGCCAGTTAGACTTGGCTACTGCTGTTCAGGTGACAAACAGAGGGTGAGCAGAGCAATAGTAATGAGTAAGCATTCACGTATCTCCACCCATCTGGTCACTTACCTCCGGCACACAGTTCATTGGCCTCCGGGAGGATCTCAGTGAGACGGTCACTCTGGGAGCTCAGCAACTGTTCTCTATTGTCTGCACATAAAAAGCAATTGGTTATCTCGCTTAGTGAAAGAAATTCTTACACATTCATTTTACTCAAAACAAAACTAAGCACTTGCGGATGTGGTTTCAGAATGATTATTTATATCCCACAGAACTTAAGAATTGCATGCCAATCAGAGAATCGGAGGTAAAAATAGTCAGGGAGAAACAAAGAAAATTAAGTGATTACAAGAAGAGGATTTTTTTGGTCCAAATTTAGTCAAGGCAAATGTTTAAGGAAATACCTCTCAAAGTCTATGAAGGTATGATTTTTGGTATTCTTGTACAATTTTCAAAATCCTTTTGTTGCAATCATTATATTTTCTTTGTTTAGGTGGAGCTGGTTCTCCCCTCACAAACTGCTCTATTAAGGCATCTCTGCCTTTCTGGATTTTCTGCAGTCCATCAACAAATCACCAAAAGGTGCTGTTGCAACCTCAACTCAGTACAGAGCCGGCGATGTTCAGCTTCCACATCATTACAGTATTTGTCTGATCCTGGCAAACAAGGGTAGGCTCATACATAGTCCACCAAGATGGTAGAAATACAGGTGTATGCGATTTACCCTCACTGACGCCAACATAGACGCGAACAAACCACCGAATCACTGGTTCAAGTTGTGGTCCGATTTCAAATTTCAGTGCATCCAATGCTGGTTCTAAGTCAAGAACAGGGACTAATGCCTGAGCTGCTATCATTTGTGCGTGCAATGCAAATTATGGGTCCGAAACGTATTCTCGACTTAGTCCCAGAGAGTCCATTTTTTTTTACATTCCTTGTCAGATGAGATAGGCAGCCATCAATACTGCAGGAGGGGATGCAAGCTCTGACAGCATTGGTGGCTGCTATTTCAAAATCCGTGGAATAGTGTTCAAGGTTTAGGTCAGGCCATAGTTGGTGGACCGGGGCAAATAATTTGTGGTACGTTTTGGAGTTTGTTCAGCAGCAAACAGTACATTAAGAGAACCACATATTCTTCTCTTCTTGCCAGAAGCACAGAAACTTGCTTGAATAGAAATGGTGTTATTGTAAATTTACCGACACCGTAAATAAATTTAACTGTATGTATCCAAGAGTTTGTGCTTCTGGCAAAAATTAGAATCCTATGTGGATCCTCCGGTCTGGAATCGTACTGCAAGAACAATTCACTTTCCTCCTCCATCACCCAATACATCTTATACTGTTCCAGAATATTCAGATCATGCAGACAAGAGGGTGGCGGATGAGTAAGATTCATTGTCTTGTGTACGTTCTGGATCATTTATGTTCAAGAAATCCGTGCAGGCATTAAACCTAACAAGGCCGGAGTAACATTCCTTAATGTACTGTTAATTACTGCCGAAGGTACCTCCAAAGTTCTATTGGTTCTTTTTTTGATGGCATTGCTGACATTTGACACCAGAATCAATTCTGATGTGGGTCCATGGTTGTGATCCCTGACTATTTTTGCCACCTGTCTCGTAGTCTCAGTAGTATGTATCCTTCCTAAGCATTCAGGATATGCACACTTTCTTTGACACCGCCAAAATGTTTAAGTTCTATCATGGCTGTTTTTGTCAAAAAAATATAAGTACACGTTGTGAGCTAGTTTTTCACCACCTTTGTTACTGGCGATAAGTGAAGAATGGTTCCCTATTCGGAAAAAAAGGACTAATTTTGCCTTAACAATTACAATCATAAAAAAGTTGTAGGTTTGTAGTCTCACTTGCACACGGTTTTGCCAGTTAGACTTGGCTACTGCTGTTCAGGTGACAAACAGAGGGTGAGCAGAGCAATAGTAATGAGTATGCATTCACATATCTCCACCCATCCGGTCACTTACCTCCGGCACACATGTTATTGGCCTCCCGGAAGGTGTCAGTGAGCCGGTCACTCTGGGAGCTCAGCAACTGTTCTCTATTGTCTGCACATAAAAAGCAATTGGTTGTCTCGCTTAGTGAAAGCAATTCTTACACATTCATTTTACTCAAAACAAAACTAAGCACTTGCGGATGTGGTTTCAGAATGATTATTTATATCCCGCAGAACTTTACTTCTTGCCCAAGGACGTAGATAATAAAGCGTCTATTGTGGCAAAGGACCACTGTCTGCGTTCGTCTCCCCCCGTTAGTGGGGTGATTAATGAATGAGAATGCAGGTCCCATTCATTGTTCTAAGACCCCATTTCAATGATCACCGGCATCAATGAGATGTCTGCGGTCATTGTAACAACGAAAATTACACACACACACGCATAACTTCCTGTCCGCGTACTATTAGTACGCTCAGGAAGATAATGTGTGTCATACATTGTACTAGGGAAATATTCTAAACGGTGCAATAATCAGGACAAATGGGCAAATAAAATGTGTGGGTTTGTATGTATCATTTTAAAACTATAATGGCTGAAAACTGAGAAGTAATGATTGTTTACCATTTTTTTCCCCTTAAAATGCATTTAGAATAAAATAATTCTTAGCAAAATATACCATCCAAAGAAAGCCTAATTGGTTGTGAAAAAAACAAGATAAATATAGATCATTATTTCATTGTGATAAGTAGTAATAAAGTTATTGGCAAATGAATGGGAGGAGCGCTGACAGGTGAAAATTGCTCTGGTACAGAAGGGGAAAAAAACCCTCAGTAGGGAAATGGTTAAAACCTAAACGAAACATTCATTCACTTGATCTCATCTTGCTGCCGTGTTCTACATAGCTAAATAAAGCTACTTTCGCTGCTGGCTGAACTGTCCACTCGCCAAGTAGTATCGCCCGCTGACAGGCGGTGAATGCACCGACATCACCTGATCATGTCAAAGATTCTGAAAATGGCTTAACTGCATCTGATTTATTTTTTTCTGACTCAGTTTCTCTGAAATAAAGTGTGTACATTAAAAGACAACAAGAGGAAGAGGGGCAGACTCAGAGGCCATCGAAGCAGGTGGATTCAGCGCCATGTAGCCCCTGAGTTGGGCACCACTATAGCAGTAATGTTATGGTCCGCAGCCCACATATGGATAATTCGGGGTTGCGGCGATCGCCAGACCCCGAGTTTCTTCTCCCTCCAAGTTACTATGACTTGGAGAGGGAATAGTATTTAACGCCGCCAGGTATTTGAGCCCAATATTAACTGCCCCCAACCTAACCCTTAAAATTACCCCCTCCACACCTAACCTTAACTGACCTCACTGCCAATCCACCGCAATTACAATAATGTTGGGCCACCACCTTAGGTGCCATTATAAATCACAGCTAAGGTGTGAAATTTGGCTGCCCAATAATTATATTTAGTACTATTTATTGGGTGCCCGGTATTTTATGCTGCACGTGGGGAGGTTTGTGCTTTTTCGGCAAGCACATGTAACTGGTATTCGGTGATTCCCGCCGGTGCCGGATACCTTGCTGTATTAAGCTGGCCATTAACGGTCCAATTTCTAGCGAAAAATCGTTTGAGCGATCAGAAATTCTGATCGGATTGGTTGTAAATAATCTCAGTTGATGGGCACAATCGATACTGAACGATTATAAAAACAGTCGTCCAATTGAATTTTTGTCGAACCAAAATTTGGATTTTCTTGTTGGTCGTGATAGATAGGTAGCAATGATTGGTTAGTTGATGATGTAGTGAGCGATTTTTCGTCCGATCAGAATTTCTGATCGCTGGAACGATTTTTCGCTAGAAATTGGACTGTTAGTGGCCACCTTGAGAAGTAGATACTGCCAATCTCCGCTGCAGACTCTAGTGTTCTCGACTCTACTTCCAAAATGGTGCAAGAAGAAAACCAGTTTATAAATATAAAGGGTAAAGAGACCGAGAGCCCAATATAGTGTAGTATGTATTGGATGAGGGAGGATGCAATATGAAGAGATTTTGAAACGCTTTTTCTTAATTTTATGTAGCGTTTCAGCTAGCATTTTGCGGCTTTGGGAAGCGTTTTTGGTGTAGTAGATTTCATGTATTGTTACAGTAAAGCTGTTCCTGAACAGCTACTGTAACAAAAAACGCCTGGCAAACCGCTCTGAAGTGCCGTTTTTCAGAGCGGTTTGCGTTTTTCCTATACTTAACATTGAGGCAGAAACGCATCCGCAATCCAAAATCTGCAGCAGCCCGGGAGTATGCGTTTCTGCAAAACGCCTCCCGCTCTGGTGTGCACCAGCCCATTGAAATACATTACCCAAGCGGATCGCAAACCGCAGCCGAAACGCTCTGGTGTGCACTAGGCCTAAGTATTATACTTACAAACCAGGGTTACCTCCAAGGCAACCACTGAATAGGCAGGTGGGGAGAACAAGCCTTTCCCCACTCAGGATTAAAACGTCGCTCTCTGTGAATAAGAGAAAAAAGGGTATGTCACCCTTCCACCAAGGGTGGATTTCTGGATTCGCTAGGATGTACAGAGGCGCCAGTAGGATAAAAATCAATAAAATGTTTAAAATATTCGGGTTGCGGTGGTGAACCAGCCAGCCCAAAACAGACACATGTACTGTCAGTATAAAGCAGTAACAATTTATTTATATACTCCCAAAAAGAGTTGTTAGTCGGCCAGTTTATAAATATGGCGATTTTAAAAATTCAGACATGGACGCAGCAAGGATGGTCGTTGAATAGGGAGGTATAGCGCCGCTCTTCCAATATTGCACCCCTCTGCATCAGTGGGACACAAGATGGGGGGCAGCAGGCAGGGAGGATGTGGCTTTCCTTCAGTAGCGATTTCCCGTGGTCATGGCGTTCTCTTGGTCAGGAGCCAGTATTAATACTTCCTGTCCAGAAGCCTGGAGCGTCAGATATTGATAGGCACTTGTCACTCCATAGAATTACATGTCCAGCTCCCGGCATGCAATGACTAGAATAACAATATTTGGAAGATTATAAGTTTCTGACACATTATTGGTAACAAATATGGAGGTAGGGAAGAGGTTAACGACGTGACCCATGGACCACAGAACTTGGGCTGTAAATCTCTGTCAAATGATCAACTCTACCATTCCCCTACATTATATTCTCACTACTGAATATTTCATAGCCCCACCTAGTGTTTCCACACCACCCTTTAGATTGTAAGCCTCTGGCAGGGTCCTCCATTCCCTAGTGTAATGTACATGATCATGTGCTCCTGTCCTATGACAGCCTGTACTTGTATTTCTGGACCTACCTAACCAGCCCAAATCACATGATCATGTATTTTGTACAATTACATGTATAACTTTGTTCTATGTTGTATAACCTTATGTCTGTCATCCATGTATCATTGTATATATTTATTGTCCATTGCTGCGTAATATGTTGGCGCTTTATAAATACAATAATAATAATATTGTGGGTCAATGTAGAAGTACACTTGGTAATCTTTCCTATCAATATACAACAATGTGGTAGCACCAACGACTGGTGATTAGACACTGAGCAGGTCAACCAAAAGAAAAATATGGCAAGAATGGGTCCAGTTTAGTCTCTGCAGTGTGATGGAGAGGACAGGCTGCTTTCAGCTTATTAACAGGTAGGAAGGATGTAGACAACCAACCCACATTTTTACGGACACCACGGTACTATGCTGGGCTGCAGTGTGTTGAGGAACAACAGTTATTTTACAGACATGACTCATTTTGCTTGTTAGATAATAAATATGCTTGTTAGACTGAAATTCCAATTTGAATAGACTGTAAATGAGGTATTTTGTGGTAAACACTATAGAGAGCTTAGGACCTCTCTAGATCTCTGACCAAACCTTTCCTTCAGGACTTGGTAGAGGACATCCTTATCAACCTTTCCCCAGACTCTGATGTAACGGTAGAGCAATCTCATCTTCTCCTGAGAAGTTCTTTTACTCAGTATTGTAATATAAACACGTTTGTTGAATAATTTTCTAAACAGCAACCAAGATTCTTTCTTTATCAGTTGCACATTTTAAAAACATGGATTACTGTCATTTTTTGGGCATTTTGAGAAGGCATTGCAGTAGTTTATTTCAAAATTGGATATTATATTTCAGTTAGCATTAATTTCCTTGTCTGCATAGGAACAGCCTTCATGACTTCATTTTTTTCCTAAACTTAGTAAATACATGCTGTCTCTTGAATCTATAAAATTATGTACTGTGGAATAATTGATGTACATTTTGGATGCAACATTGTTAATAATCTTCAACATTAGTCTTTAAAAATTAGCTGTGCTTTTTACATTACAAATGTACTTTAAGAATTGAATGCCAATCAGAGAATCGGAGGTAAAAATAGTCAGGGAGAGAAACAAAGAAAATTAAGTGATTGCAAGAAGAGGATTTTTTGGTCCAAATTTAGTCAAGGCAAATGTTTAAGGCAATACCTCTCAAAGTCTATGTAGGTACGATTTTGGTATTCTTGTACAATTTTCAAAATCCTCTTGTTCCAATCGTTATATTTTCTTTGTTTCGGTGGAGCTGGTTCTCCCCTCACAAACTGCTCTATTAAGGCATCTCTGCCTTTCTGGATTTTCTGCAGTCCATCAGCAAATCGCCAAAAGGTGCTGTGTTGCAACCCCAACTCAGTACGGAGCCGGCGCTTTTCAGCTTCCACATAATTGTTTGTCTGATTCTGGCAAATAAGGGTACGCTTATACACAGTCCACCAAGTTGGTGGAAATACTGGTGTATGCAATTTACCCTCACTGACGCCAACATAGACGCGAGCAAACCACCGAATCACTGGTTCAAGTTGGGGTCCGATTTCAAATTTCAGTGCATCCGATGCTGGTTCAAGTCAAGAACAGGGACTAATGCCAGAGCTGCTATCATTTGTGCATGCAATGCAAATTCTCGGTCCGAAATGTATTCTCGACTTAGTCCCAGAGAGTCCATTTTTTTTTATATTCCTCGTCAGATGAAATAGGCAGCCATCAATACTGCAGGAGGGGAAGCAAGCTCTGACAGCATTGGTGGCTGCTATTCCAAAATCCGTGGAATAGTGTTCAGGGTTTAGGTCAGGCCATAGTCGGTGGATCGGGGCAAATAATTTCTGGTACGTGCTTTGGAGTTTGTTCGGCAGCAAACAGTACATTAAGAGAACCACAGTCTTCTCTTCTTGCCAGAAGCACAAAAACATGTTTGAATAGCAATGGTGTTATTGTAAATGTACCGACACCATAAATTTAACTGTATGTATCCAAGAGTTTGTGTTTCTGGCAAAAATTAGAATCCTATGTGGATCCTCCGGTCTGGAATAATACTGCAAGAACAAATCACTTCCCTCCTTCATCACCCAATACATCTTATACTGTTCCAGAATATTCAGATCATGTAGACAAGAGGGTGCTGGAGGAGTAAGATTCATTGTATTGTGTACATTCCGGATCATTTATGTTAAAGAAATCCGTGCAGGCAGTAAACCTAACATGGCCGGAGTAACATTCCTTAATGTACTGTTAATTACTGCCGAAGGTACCTCCAAAGTTCTTTTGGCTCTTTCTTTGATGGCATTGCGGACATTTGACACCAGAATCAATTCTGATGTGGGTCCATGGTTGTGATCCCTGACTATTTTTGCCACCTGTCTTGTAGTCTCAGTAGTATGTATCCTTCCTAAGCATTTAGGATATGCACACTTTCTTTGACACCGCCAAGATTTTTTAGTTCTATCGCTGCTATTTCTGTCAAAAAAATATAAGTACACGTTGTGAGCTAGTTTTTCACCACCTTTGTTACTGGCGATAAGTGAAGACTTTGCTCCAAAGTTTTCCTATTCGAAAAAAAAGACAAACAATTAATTTTGCCTTAACAATTACAATCATAAAAAAGTTGTAGGTTTGTAGTCTCACTTGCACACGGTTTTGCCAATTAGACTTGGCTACTGCTGTTCAGGTGACAGAGGGTGAGCAGAGCAATAGTAATGAGTAAGCATTCACGTATCTCCACCCATCCGGTCACTTACCTCCTGCACACAGTTCATTGGCCTCCGGGAGGATCTCAGTGAGACGGTCACTCTGGGAGCTCAGCATCTCTTCTCTATTGTCTGCACATAAAAAGCAATTGGTTGTCTCGCTTAGTGAAAGCAATTCTTACACATTCATTTTACTCAAAACAAAACCAAGCACTTGCGGATGTGGTTTCAAAATGATTATTTATATCCCACAGAACTTTACTTCCTGCCCAGGGACGTAGATAATCAAGCGTCTATTGTGGCAAAGGACCACTGTCTGCGTTCGTCTCCGCCCGTCTCCGCCCGTTAGTGGGGTGATTAATGAATGAGAATGCAGGTCCCATTCATTGTTCTAAGACCCCATTTCAATGATCACCGGCATCAATGAGATGTCTGCGGTCATTGTAACAACGAAAATTATACATACACGCATAACTTCCTGTTTGCGTACTAATAGTACGCTCAGGAAGATAATGTGTGTCATACATTGTACTAGGGAAATATTCTAAACGGTGCAATAATCGGGACAAATGGGCAAATAAAATGTGTGGGTTTGTATGTATCATTTTAAAACTATAATGGCCGAAAACTGAGAAGTAATGATTGTTTACCATTTTTTCCCCTTAAAATGCATTTAGAATAAAATAATTCTTAGCAAAATATACCACCCAAAGAAAGCGTAATTGGTTGTGAAAAAAACAAGATAGATATAGATCATTTCATTGTGATAAGTAGTAATAAAGTTATAGGCAAATGAATGGAAGGAGCGCTGACAGGTGAAAATTGGGGAAAAACCCCTCAGTAGAGAAATGGTTAAAACCTAAACTAAACATTCACTTGATCTCATCTTGCTGCCGTGTTCTACATAGCTAAATAAAGCTACTTTCACTGGTGGCTGAACTGTCCACTCGCCAAGTAGTATCGCCCTCAATTTCTTGTCCGGGTACCGACGAGCTGTAATTTGTAACCCCACATGTCAAGTGTTTTACACGCGTTGTGGTTACCTGGCAGAAAAGATTTGCCTCGTGTCCTGAGTGTGGAGATGTGACTCCATGCAACAGACAGCTTTCCACTGCCCTGCTGGAGCACAGGAGCAGCTGACAGGTGGTGAATGCACCGACATCACCTGATCATGTCAAAGATTCTGAAAATGGCTTAACTGCATCTGATTTTTTTTTTTCTGACTAAAAGTTTCTCTGAAATAAAAGAGTTTACATTAAAAGACAACAAGAGGAAGAGGGGCAGACTCGGAGGCCATCGAAGCAGGTGGATTCAGCGGCATGTGGCGCCTGAGTTGGGCACCACTATAGCAGTAATGTTATGGTGCGCAGCCCACATATGGGTAATTCGGGGTTGTGGTGATCGCCAGACCCCGAGTTTCCTCTCCCTCCAAGTTACTATTACTTGGAGGGGGAATAGTATTTAACGCCGCCAGGTATTTTAGGGGAACGCCCAATATTAACTGCCCCCCACTTAACCCTTAAAATTACCCCCCTCCACACCTAACCTTAACTGACCTCACTGCCAATCCACCGCAAGTACAATAATGTTGGGCCACCACCATAGGTGCCAATATAAACCGCGGCTAAGGTGGGAAATGTAGCTGCCCAATAATTATATTTAATACTATTTATCAGCTGTCCGGTATTTTATGCTGCACGTGGGGAGGTTTGTGCTTTTTCGGCAAGCACATGTAACTGGTATCAGGTGATTCCCGCCAGTGCCGGATACCTTGCTGTATGAGAAGTAGATACTGCCAATCTCCCCTGCAGACTCTGGTGTTCTCGAGTCTACTTTCAAAGTGGTGCAAGAAGAAAACCAATTTATAAATATGGCGATTTTAAAAATTCAGACATGGGCGCAGCAAGGATGGTCGTTGAATAGGGAGGTATAGCGACACTCTTCCAATATTGCACCCCTCTGCATCAGAATTTAAAAGAATACACTTACCTCTGGCTTCTTACAGCTCACCGTAGGCGGCAAGTTCCCGTGGCCTCCTTCCGGCTCCTTACAGCTCACCGTAGGCGGCGAGTTCCCGTGGCCTCCTCCCGGCTCCTCTCCTTCAGGCTCCGCCAGCCCCCGTTACCAGCGACACCCGGGCCGGGTGTCGAGCCGGTACTTCCTGCATAAGGGCTCAATGCGTCATCACACCGCCCGCTTCGCGTGTATTCTTTTACATTCGGCCGCTCCTCTGAGTCCCTTTAAGATTAATTTATGTTTAATAGTAATATAAATAAGACTTTAGTTTAGTTGATATTAAAGATAAATTAGTTTGTTCACAATTATTAACTATTAACTTAAAGCTAATACAATAGAGATTTAAAGTACACCTCCCCCAATGAGAAAAATGGTAGTTTAAAGAGGAGCTGTTAGGTATAAGGTCTCAGAGAAAAAAAAACACATATATCTGTAGCTAAAGATTGGCTGTACTTACATTACATATGCATTTCACTGTCCACGTTTGGATTTCACAGAATTTTTATATAGTATTTCCAGAGAATGATGCTCCTGACAGCTCATGGCAGGTTCCATGTTTGTCTGTCTCCTATGAAGCCAAATGTGTCGTCATGTCCTGCCTGCTTCCTGATGATTCACTCACACAAAAGATCCCTAATGAATAACACTACTGTGCAGTGAATATTGATTAGCCATGTGGCTAGGAACAATAGCAGACTCCTGCAGTGTACTCTGCCCGGAGATTTTTCACTGCTACGCTGTTGTAACTTGACCCTGTACTTTCTCACTAGCAGCCGAGGGGAGGACAAAAGCAGCCCCAGAATGCTTTGCAGTATGGTATGCGGCCTTTCGTCCTTTTGAGAGCTTGGGTCTAACAGCTTTGCTGATAAGCACACATTAAAAGTAAGAGAGATTTTTAACTTCAGTATTGCCTTTTTGGCTTCCTTCTAAACTGTTTAACACAGGGGAATAGAGGTTTAAATTAGCTTTTGCAGCCTGACAGTTACTCTTTAAACTAAAGGTTTTGGGTGATTTTGTTCAGGCAATGGAATTGGAAACCTAATCACAGATATTGACATACTGTTTTTTGTTTGTTGGAAAATGAGAATTATCAACTTACAATATCAGGTAGTGTACTCAAACACTTGTGCTTGGACAGAAGTTGATGTTTGATCATGATTATGATACAAAAGACTTTTTTTTGTATAGAAAATTGTATTAGTAGTTAACTACCTTAATGAGTAGGAGCAATAGAGTTACAGCCTTGTCTATTATACATGAAAATGTGTTCATGGATCTAAACATCAAAGTTATGGCAAGAACACCCTCCAACCTCAGAGATATTAAATAATTACAGTTTTAAATGAATATGTTGAAATATATGTAGATACATGCAAAAAATTTCATGTTTTTTTTTTAAACATGTTTTGGTTTGAATGAAAACCTGTAATGACTCAAAGTACCATTGGGGGGTACTCACCTTGTGTGGGGGAAACCTGTGGATCCTAATAATGCTTCCCCGGTCCTCCTTTGTTCCATGGTGGTAACAAAAATCCTCCATAAAATGGTTGTGATGTTAATATTCACCTCCCCAGATCCAACGAATACTCACTATAGGCTCTCCACATGGAGGTGGGCACAAATTTTTGAATAATAAATAGTTATATCATAACATTGTTGAAAAAATCACATTATTTTACAGATCAGAATAGAGTGGTATGTTTTATGCTATACAAATTATAAACAGATTTTTGTTTTTTGTGAAATGTAAAAAATTAACCATTTCACAACTGAGGGGTTTTACCCCTGAAACACCAGCGCGATTTTTCCCTTTCAGCGCTGCTTCCATTACTGTACTGATGTACTATGATTGGTTATTGGGGACTGGAGAGTCCCCATAACCAATCATTGTACTGCAGAGCCGGGGTGTGTGCGCGCGCGCGGGTCGCGGGGGCGCGCGATCGCGGGCTGCAAGTTTGTTTACCTTGCATTGTTTTGAATGAAGACGGCATTTGATTGAAGCCGTCTTCATTCTACTCGCAATCGGCGAGGCTAATTGGATTTAGGAACGCTTGTTCCTAACATCCAATTAGTAACCTGCTGTGCTGGCTGGCTGGAGTGTGCGCGAGAGTTCCCCGCCCACTCCCAGCCAGTAAACAAACAAGTGCGCCTTTCTCCGTCCCTGGGGGTGAAGCGGTGCGCAGAGGGACGGAGAAATTTAGCACTGGGGGGTGAAGTGGTTAAGTTACCAGAGGATTTTCAGAAATGGAATCACTGTTTACATCGGACTGTTGCAAAGTATAGTTTTCCCATTCCTCTTCAGGTGACATCTCAAGAGAAGAAAGTGATGGCCTGGATTGAGTTTTGCCTTGTATAAACTTAAATATAGATTAGTACCACAATCGAGGGGTGTACAGGTCATCTGTTCCTGCACCAGATCTTTTCGATGCCTCCACTTTTCAGTATTCCTTCATATAAACTGTACGTAGGTTTGCTATTTTATTTTTTACAAACTGCATATTAGCACCAGAACATGAGGTTTGCAAATTTCCACAAGTTTCTCATAGGCTCGTTTGCGATGTAGTCTGTTATGGTAAGATTTACATTGTGGTTGCCAAAGACTAGACATTTGTCAAAAATGTTTCAATGAAATCTTTCAGTGCTTCCAATGGTAGTTTTTTTTTTTTTTATCATCTAGGTGGGATGGTTGTTCGATTGATACTCTGGTAAAAAATAAAAACAAAAAGTGATATTAAAGATGAGATAGAAAGTAGTTATTTAAAGTAACATTGGTCATATTTAGGAAATGTGTTCCATATATATATATATATATATATATATATATATATATATATATATATATATATATATATATAATATATATTTTATATTATATATACAGTGGAGGAAATAATTATTTGACCCCTCACTGATTTTGTAAGTTTGTCCAATGACAAAGAAATGAAAAGTCTCAGAACAGTATCATTTCAATGGTAGGTTTATTTTAACAGTGGCAGATAGCACATCAAAAGGAAAATCGAAAAAATAACCTTAAATAAAAGATAGCAACTGATTTGCATTTCATTGAGTGAAAAGTTTTTTAACCCCTACCAACCATTAAGAGTTCTGGCTCCCACAGAGTGGTTAGACACTTCTACTCAATTAGTCACCCTCATTAAGGACACCTGTCTTAACTAGTCACCTGTATAAAATACACCTGTCCACAGAATCAATCAATCAAGCAGACTCCAAACTCTCCAACATGGGAAAGACCAAAGAGCTGTCCAAGGATGTCAGAGACAAAATTGTAGACCTGCACAAGGCTGGAATGGGCTACAAAACCATTAGCAAGAAGCTGGGAGAGAAGGTGACAACTGTTGGTGCGATTGTTCGAAAATGGAAGGAGCACAAAATGACCATCAATCGACCTCGCTCTGGGGCTCCACGCAAGATCTCACCTCGTGGGGTGTCAATGGTTCTGAAAAAGGTGAAAATGCATCCTAGGACTACACGGGAGGAGTTAGTGAATGACCTCAAATTAGCAGGGACCACAGTCACCAAGAAAACCATTGGAAACCCATTACACCGCAATGGATTAAAATCCTGCAGGGCTCGCAAGGTCCCCCTGCTCAAGAAGGCACATGTGCAGGCCCGTCTGAAGTTTGCCAATGAACACCTGAATGATTCTGTGAGTGACTGGGAGAAGGTGCTGTGGTCTGATGAGACCAAAATAGAGCTCTTTGGCATTAACTCAACTCGCTGTGTTTGGAGGAAGAAAAATGCTGCCTATGACCCCCAAAACACTGTCCCCACCGTCAAGCATGGGGGTGGAAACATTTTGCTTTGGGGGTGTTTTTCTGCTAAGGGCACAGGACAACTTAATCGCATTAACGGGAAAATGGACAGAGCCATGTATCGTGAAATCCTGAACGACAACCTCCTTCCCTCTGCCAGGAAACTGAAAATGGGTCGTGGATGGGTGTTCCAGCACGACAATGACCCAAAACATACAGCAAAGGCAACAAAGGAGTGGCTCAAGAAGAAGCACATTAAGGTCATGGAGTGGCCTAGTCAGTCTCCGGACCTTAATCCAATAGAAAACCTATAGAGGGAGCTCAAGCTCAGAGTTGCACAGAGACAGCCTCGAAACCTTAGGGATTTAGAGATGATCTGCAAAGAGGAGTGGACCAACATTCCTCCTAAAATGTGTGCAAACTTGGTCATCAATTACAAGAAACGTTTGACCTCTGTGCTTGCAAACAAGGGTTTTTCCACTAAGTATTAAGTATTTTATTGTTAGAGGGTTCAAAAACTTATTTCATTCAATGAAATGCAAATCAGTTGCTATCTTTTATTTAAGGTTATTTTTTCGATTTTCCTTTTGATGTGCTATCTGCCACTGTTAAAATGAACCTACCATTGAAATGATACTGTTCTGAGACTTTTCATTTCTTTGTCATTGGACAAACTTACAAAATCAGTGAGGGGTCAAATAATTATTTCCTCCACTGTACATACTATCCCATCTCCTCATGGGGGATTCTCAGGGTTTTATTTGCTTTCAAAAAGACTTTCTGAATGGCAGTTGCAAAGTAACTGGCAAAATAGTAAGATGCCAGTCTCACTTGCACACGGTTTTGCCAGTTAGACTTGGCTACTGCTGTTCAGGTGACACACAGAGGGTGAGCAGAGCAATAGTAATGAGTAAGCATTCACGTTTCTCCACCCATCCGGTCACTTACCTCCTGCACACAGTTTAGTGGCCTCCAGGAGGCTCTGTGAGCCGGTCACTCTGGGAGCTCATCAGCTGTTCTCGATTCTCTGCACATAAAAAGCAATTGGTTGTCTTGCTTAGTGGAAGCAATTCTTACACATTCATTTTACTCAAAACAAAACTAAGCACTTGCGGATGTGGTTTCAGAATGATTAACATTGTGGTAGGTTTTTTTTATATTATTATTTATTATTATTATTATTTATTATTATTTTTTTTATTTTTTTTTAAGTGGCATGGTTGTTCGATTTGATACCGTGGGAAAAAAAAAATAAAAAGTGATATTAAAGATGTTAGAAAGTAGTTATTTAAAATAATATTGGTCATATGTAGGAAATTATTATTTTATATATATATATATATATATATATATATATATATATTTATTTATTACACACATACTAGTCCATTTCGTTTTATTTGCTTTCAAAAAGACTTCCTGAATGGCAGTAGCTAAGTCTATCTGGCAAAATAGTAAGATGCCAGTCTCACTTGCACGCTGAACAACTCGTCTGCAAGGATCAGCGTGGCTAAATGGATGGGTGGATGTCTACTGACAGACCAGCCGTGTCACGTGACATGTTTCGCCCGGCCCCCTCCAGGCTTTCTCGAACGTAAGGGGGCAGGACAGAAGGTTCATTTAAAAACGTATGCTTCCAGCAGATTTGACCAATAAGAGCGCTCCTAGCTTCTGCCTAGTAACAAATTACCTGGCAGAGTCAGCCAATGCTTATTTAACCCTCCTGATGGTAACCCCGAACGTAGTTCCGGGGTAGCCGCGCAGGAGGATTTCTCAGGCCCTGCTGGGCCAATTTGGATATATTTTTTTTTTTACAACACGAAGCTAGCACTTTGCTAGCTGCGTGTGCATTCCGCTACCCGCCGATTAGCCGCCGCTCGTCGGCAGCCCCCCCCCCCCCGACCCCGTGCGCTGCCTGGCCAATCAGTGCCAGGCAGCGCTGAGGGGTTGATCGGGATTCCCTCTGACGTCACGACGTCGATGAGGTCATCCCGCCCGTCGCCATGAACGGGATTTCCTGATCGAAGCGGGTGGGGGATGCCGCTGCGCAGCGGCTATCATGTAGCGAGCCCTAGGCTCGCTACATGATTAAAAAAAACCCACTGCTGCGCTGCCCCCTGGCGGTTTTAAATAGACCGCCAGGAGGGTTAAACTGGGCATTACACGGGAAACAGATACATCTAGCTTCCCCGTTTTGGCTGCAATAGCTTCACATTTTCCTCCCTCAGTTTGCTCATCACACTCATCTTCACTAACACACCTGATTGTGCTGTCACCCTTGGTCATAAAAATCAAGGCACCACATAGACATCACTCTTTTGTTCATAAGTCAAGACACATATATTTTGAATGCTTGCAGGTATATTCACATTTATGGTTCTTAAGGGGCCAGCCCGGATCAGTCAGCGCAACACCGTTCACAGTTGACATGTATGCACTTGTGACTGAACGCCAACCCTAGGCAGGAGCCCGAGAGATACGCTATATAGGAGACCACACAACGCAGGCAATCACATCCTACTCGAAACAGCAACATGTATTGATAATTCACCTCCATTTTTTCATCGAATGTCATACTGACGTCTCATCACAAATTTTTCAAAGAGGCGACGCCCCATATGACACACACACACTCAGTTGTTTAACATACACTGCAGTGCGTGATTGTGCCTAGGGGCCCTCTTACACTACTATGTAGGCCAAAAAGGCACAAGAGATAAATCAGTATTTAGGCCCCTCGGTGTCAAAGTAGGCAGTTTGAAGATCCATCTTATATCCATCTGGCGTAAATTCCTTTCAAGGTCACCACCTCTCGTGGGAATATTCATTTTATAAAATCCTTTGAACTTAATTTTATCAGGGCCACTGTTGTGATGCTTTTGAAAGTGTTCACCTAGTGGTGAGCCAACCGTGGCATTTTTTACATTACTGACGTGCTCCTGGATCTGGCCTTTCAGTGTGCGTGTCGTCTCACCCACATATTTCAGTCTACAAGGACATGTTATCATATACAGCACATACTTAGTGTTGCAGTTAATAAACGAACGCACACCGCATTCATGTCGGGAATCCGAATCCATAAAGACGTCAGTCCTATCCACCAGATGGCACACACTACAACTGGTACAGGGATACATCCCTTTTGGATGAGGTTGGGGACCTAGCCACATGCTCGTCAGCTTTGGGGCACGCGGCTGATAGTCTGAGCGCACAAACAGATCACGCAAGTTCGGTGCCCTCCTTGCCGTCATCTGTGGGTGGTCACCCACCAGCCTAGAGATAACAGGATCTAGTTGCAACAGATGCCAATGTTGATTCAATATTCCTCTAAGCTGGTTCCAGTGTGTACCATGTTTCGTGATCATCCTTATAGTGTCACCTGATTTTTTAGGCCTATGTTTTTTCCCCCGTGTTAACAAATCATCTCTAGGGGTCAATTCAGCTCTCATTTTTGCCTCTTGGAGTGTCTGATCCTGGTAACCTCTCTGTTTAAACCTAGTTGTCATTGCCTCAGCCTCACGTTGATAGTCACTCAAATTGGAACAGTTCCTGCGTATACGCAGGATCTGACCTGTGGGTATCCCCCGCACCTGTGATGGGGGGTGAAAACTTGAAGCATGGAGCAACATATTTCCTGCTGTAGGTTTTCTAAAGGTGCATGTGGTTATACCCTCCTCTTCTTCTTTCTTGATCGACGAAGCTTATCTGGACTTCATCTACAACATGAGTCATTTTTGTCGTTCATGTTGAGATGGTCCAAAAATACCGCCAGATCACCCCTAGTTCCTCGCTAGACCAGGAAGACATCTGCAATAAAACGAATCCATGCGACGGCGTGCACCCCGAACGCCTGGTTAACATACACCTCACTTCACTCCCAGAAGCCAAGCTGCAAGCAGGCATAGGCGGGGCACACACCGCCCCCATGGAAGTCCCCCTGATCTGGAGGAAAAAGAAGCCCCCAAATCTAAAACAATTCAGGGTCAGAACCATTTCCAGTAATTCCAACACAAATTGTTTCCTCTTTTTTTGCATATGGCCCACTTTAGTGAGAAAAAACTCCACTGCAGCTATCCCTACATAGTGGGGGATGAAGGTATATAAGGCTTCCACATCAATACCCACTAAAAGGTTAGTTGACTCAATTTGCAGGCCATCCAGCAGGGAGAGCACCTCACCTGTATCACGTGCAAATGAGGGCAACCCCTCAACAAGAGGACTCAAGGTCTCATCAAGAAAAATGCAAACCTTTTCCAAGGGGCCCCCAATTGCAGACACAATTGGCCTCCCCGGTGGATGGTCCTGGTTTTTATGTATCTTTGGGATCAAGTAAAGAATAGGTACTCTATACGTGTCCACCTTCATATACCTCCATTCATTGGTATTGATGATTCCGGCTGAAAAAGCTGCATCCAATTTCCTATTTAGTGATCTAACTGTCGGGGAAAGGATTTCCTATGAGTCTTATATATACTTCAGGGTCATTGAGCTGCCGATTGGCCTCCTTCATATACAACTCCTCGCCCCACAATACCAGGTTCCCCCCTTTGTCACTTGGCCTAAGAACCACCCCCTCCATTTGTTTTAACTGATCTAGGACCTGTTGCTCCTCACTAGGTAAATTGTTTTTCAAATTTGTTTGCCAGTTGATCGTTCTTAGATCCTGCTCCACTGCACCACAGAATACTCGAACATATGGGTTGATTGATAGTGAAGGAAAATATGTGGATTTTTCTTTACTTTCGTATAATGGATAGTTGGGTCCAGTGCTACATCTTCATTGGGGTTGTTCTCATCCCACAATGATTCAAGGTCAATTAGGGCTCCTCTATCCACTACAGTCTCGGCTGCCACCTCAGGGTTGACTGGGGCCACTGGGTCTTCTGTATCATTTTTAGACCACATGGCCTTCAACACGCAGCTGGTACAGATAACAGTGTAACTTGGAGTCTTGTAATTAGATCCCTGAAGTTGAACTGATTGCATCTTGGTATTAGCGGTGAGCTGTACAAATAACTCTAAATGGAAGACATCAATTAACCCCTTGAATAGCTGAACAGTTGTGCTTTATGGACTGGACTTAGCTCTTGAGGAGTTTCTGAATTTGAGTGAATGTGGACTATTGAGACATACACAGCCGTGTATTTTAGGGGGGGTAAGGGTGATCTGTGTTGTCATTATTTGGTCTGTTAATAAAACTTTTTGATACTGTAAGCAGACATTTCCCTTAGTTTATTTTTTCTATTAATCCCAGTCACCCAGTTACTAACTGTGCAAATTTTGAGAACCCTGCCATTAACAGTGCAAGAATAACTGCAGTTTATATTTTCCTAGTGAAATTTGTTTGTGGCTCCGCCCACTTCTTGTAACCTTGACACACAGTCACTCAGTGACCAAGTTTGTGAGTTTTCAGGTTCTTGGCATCACAAATGTATGAATGGAAGCAGTTTATCCACCAAGGAAATCTGATTGGCTGTTTGTGGCCCCGCCCCTTTAGTGAATTTGGTCCCCAGTCAACCAATGACCGACTGTAGCAAGTTTGAAGCCTCTGCCATTAACTTTGTAAGAATGGCAGCAGGTTAAATATTCCCCTTGAAAATCAATAGGGGAATTTTGATTGGCTTTTGTAGGCTCCACCCACTTTCCTAAATCTTAATCTCATTCACCAATCTTAATCTCAGTGACCAAGTGTAGCAAGTTTGAAAACCCTGCGGTTATCAGTGTAAGAATGGCTGCAGTTTACATTTTCCCATTTAAAATGAATGGCTGAAATTTGATTGACTGTTTTATGCTCCGCCCACCTTTCCTGGATTTGTAACCTCGGTCATCAAGTGACCAACTGTGCCAAGTGTGGGGACTCTGGCTTGATTACTGTGAGAATGGCAGTCTTTTCCATTTTTTCCATTGACATGAATGGGTGAAATCTGATTTGCTGTTTGTAGCTCCGCCCAGGTGTGCAAGGGGGGGGGGGGGGGGAGAGACCCCCAGAACATATCATCCCAGGTAGTAAGGGATCTGTATACCAAGTTTCGTTTAAATTGGTAAAGCGGTTTTCGAGTGATCACCACACACACACACACATGCCTGGGACACAGGTGCAAGTGTTCCATTAATAATTTGTGCAGGTGCTCCTAAAGATCATATTGCCGTTTCCTTGATAAGGTTTCTTGCTGAGCAAAACTTAATTTGCACTGTTCCCGGACATATAATAAATATATAGAAAGCTCTGTTCTTATTTTATCAGATGAAAAACCTTTGAGAATACAACCATTTCATTTACGTTTGTACTTCATTTCTACATGTTTTTGACAAACCATAAAGACCTTCACACTGTTCAAAATTGCAAATAAATCTTGCCTTTTTTGCAAAAGATCTCCACACATAGTGCCATAAGCATCAAGTGAAAACTAGTAAAAGGCATCTCTCCCCTTCTTTGACTTTCCTTTTTCCGTCCACAAAGTTCCCAAGGCTTTGATCACCACTCCAATTCCATTCATAGATGGTGATGGGATGCCTCAACCAAGTTGTTCATTTTATACTGGCCAACAAGGGTCTGGTCATACACAGACCACAGGGCAGGAGGAAAGATGGGTGTACAAAACCTACTCTCACTAACACCCATGTAGACCCAAGCAAACCAGTTGTGCAAAGGAACAGTGTCCTGGCCAATTTCAAATTTCAGGATATCCATTGCAGCCGACAAATGGAGGTAGAACGAAGACTAGAACTGCAATCATACAGGCATGGATTGCATACTCTGGATCAGAAAAATACTTCTGTCGAAGTCCCAGGACATCATTACCTCGACAGGCTGTAAAAACTGCTCTGAATGCGTTAATGGCTGAAATTTCATAATCTGTGGAAAAATGCACTGGTTTGAATTTGGGTCACGTGTCGGAACGCCTAACACAATTTGCAGTAAGTACTCTGCTGTTTATTGGGTGGCAGCCAGTAAAGATTGGGAATCACATATTCTCTTATTTTAGCAAGAAGCACAAATATTTGTGCAAAAAGTACTAGAGCAGTTGTGAAACTGGTTCCCACACACATTCAGATACAAAACGGGTGTCGTACCGGTCAGTTATCTGGATTCCCAGAATACTATGGGGCACAGATGGGGGAGCCTGCAAACCTTTCCTTATGTACCGGACAATCTGATGCACCGATTTCCGAACAGGCAAATCACCCAGGACAGCCTGAGAAACAGGTACAAGTTTTTCATTATTAATTTGTGCAAGTACTTCTGGAGATCATATGGCCCTTTCCTTGATAAGGTTTCTTATAGAACAAACCCCCAATCGTTCTGGTGAGGGACTATGGTTATGATCCCTAACCGTGTGAATCATTGAAATTGGAAGGGTGTCTTGTAAACTGTATTAAAGTGTTCAGTTGTATAATATAAACACGTTGTTTGTTGAATATTTTCTAAACAGCAACCAAGGTTCTGTCTTTATCAGTTGCACATTTTAAAAACATGGATTACTGTCATTTTTTGGGGGCATTTTGAGAAGGTATTGCAGTAGTTTATTTCAAAATTGGATATTATATTTCAGTTAGCATTAATTTCCTTGTCTGCATAGGAACAGCCTTCATGACTTCATTTTTTTCCTAAACTTAGTAAATACATGCTGTCTCTTGAATTTATGAAATGATGTACGGTTGAATAATTGATGTACATTTTGGATGCAACATTGTTAATAATCTTCAACATTAATCTTTAAAAATTAGCTGTGCTTTTTACATTACAATTGTTCTTTAAGAATTGAATGCCAATCAGAGAATCGGAGGTAAAAATAGTCAGGGAGAGAAACAAAGAAAATTAAGTGATTGCAAGAAGAGGATTTTTTTGGTCCAAATTTAGTCAAGGAAAATGTTTAAGGCAATACCTCTCAAAGTCTATGAAGGTACGATTTTGGTATTCTTGTACAATTTTCAAAATCCTTTTGTTGCAATCATTAGATTTTCTTTGTTTCGGTGGAGTTGGTTCTCTCCTCACAAACTGCTCTATTAAGGCATCTCTGCCTTTCTAGATTTTCCACAGTCCATCAACAAATCGCCAAAAGGTGCTGTGTTGCAACCCCAACTTAGTACGGAGCCGGCGATGTTCTGCTTCCACATAATTATTTGTCTGATCCTGGCAAATAAGGGTACGCTCATACACAGTCCAACAAGATGGTGGAAATACTGGTGTATGCGATTTACCCTCACTGACGCCAACATAGACGCGACCAAACCACGGAATTACTGGTTCAAGTTATGGTCCGATTTCAAATTTCAGTGCATCCGATGCTGGTTCTAAGTCAAGAACAGGGAGCTGCTATCATTCGTGCATGCAATGCAAATTCTCGGTCCGAAATGTATTCTCGACTTAGTCCCAGAGAGTCCATTTTTTTTTTATATTCGTCGTCAGATGAAATAGGAACCCTCAATACTGCAGGAAGGAAAGCAAGCTCTGACAGCATTGATAGCTGCTATTTCAAAATCTGTGGAATAGTGTTCGGGGTTTAGGTCAGGCCATAGTTGGTGGATCGGGGCAAATAATTTGTGGTACATGCTTTGGAGTTTGTTCGGCAGCAAACAGTACATTAAGAGAACCACATAGTCTTCTCTTCTTGCCAGAAGCACAAAAACGTGCTTGAATAGCAATGGTGTTATTGTAAACGTACCGACACCGTAAATAAATTTAACTGTATGTATCCAAGAGTTTGTCCTTCTGGCAAAAATTAGAATCCTATGTGGATCCTCCGGTCCGGAATCATACTGTAAGAACAATTCACTTCCCTCCTTCATCACCCAATACATCTTATACTGTTCCAGAATATTCAGATCATGTAGACAAGAGGGTGTCGGAGGAGTAAGATTCATTGTATTGTGTACATTCCGGATCATTTATGTTAAAGAAATCCGTGCAGGCAGTAAACCTAACATGGCCGGAGTAACATTCCTTAATGTACTGTTAATTACTGCCGAAGGTACCTCCAAAGTTCTTTTGGCTCTTTCTTTGATGGCATTGCGGACATTTGACACCAGATTGACATCAATTCTGATGTGGGTCCATGGTTGTGATCCCTGACTATTTTTGCCACCTGTCTCGTAGTCTCAGTAGTATGTATCCTTCCTAAGCATTTAGGATATGCACACTTTCTTTGACACCGCCAAGATTTTTTAGTTCCATCGCGGCTATTTCTGTCAAAAAAATATAAGTACACGTTGTGAGCTAGTTTTTCACCACCTTTGTTACTGGCGATAAGTGAAGACTTTGCTCCAAAGGTTTCCTATTCGAAAAAAAAGACAAACAATTAATTTTGCCTTAACAATTACAATCATAAAAAAGTTGTAGGTTTGTAGTCTCACTTGCACACGGTTTTACCAGTTAGAATTGGCTACTGCTGTTCAGGTGACAAACAGAGGGTGAGCAGAGCAATAGTAATGAGTAAGCATTCACGTATCTCCACCCATCCGGTCACTTACCTCCTGCACACAGTTCATTGGCCTCCGGGAGGATCTCAGTGAGACGGTCACTCTGGGAGCTCAGCAACTGTTCTTTATTGTCTGCATTTAAAAAGCAATTGGTTATCTCGCTTAGTGAAAGCAATTCTTACACATTCATTTTACTCAAAACAAAACTAAGCACTTGCGGATGTGGTTTCAGAATGATTATTTATATCCCACAGAACTTAAGAATTGCATGCCAATCAGAGAATCGGAGGTAAAAGTAGTCAGGGAGAGAAACAAAGAAAATAAAGTGATTGCAAGAAGAGGATTTTTTTGGTCCAAATTTAGTCAAGGCAAATGTTTAAGGCAATACCTCTCAGTCTATGAAGGTATGATTTTTGGTATTCTTGTACAATTTTCAAAATCCTTTTGTTGCAATCATTATATTTTCTTTGTTTCGGTGGAGCTGGTTCTCCCCTCACAAACTGCTCTATTAAGGCATCTCTGCCTTTCTAGATTTTCTGCAGTCCATCAACAAATCACCAAAAGGTGCTGTTGCAACCTGAACTCAGTACAGAGCCAGCGATGTTCAGCTTCCACATCATTACAGTATTTGTCTGATCCTGGCAAACAAGGGTACGCTCATACATAGTCCACCAAGATGGTAGAAATACAGGTGTATGCGATGTACCCTCACTGACGCCAACATAGACGTGAACAAACCACCGAATCACTGGTTCAAGTTGTCCGATTTTAAATTTCAGTGCATCCAATGCTGGTTCTAAGTCAAGAACAGGGACTAATGTGAGAGCTGCTATCATTCGTGCGTGCAATGCAAATTATGGGTCCGAAACGTATTCTCGACTTAGTCCCAGAGAGTCCATTTTTTTTATATTCCTCGTCAGATGAAATAGGCACTCATCAATACTGCAGGAGGGGGTGCAATCTCTGACAGCATTGGTGGCTGCTATTTCAAAATCTGTGGAATAGTGGTCAGGGTTTAGGTCAGGCCATAGTTGGTGGATCGGGGCAAATAATTCGTGGTACGTTTTGGAGTTTGTTCGGCAGCAAACAGTACATTAAGAGAACCACATACTCTTCTCTTCTTGCCAGAAGCACAAAAACTTGCTTGAATAGAAATGGTGTTATTGTAAATTTACCGACACCGTAAATAAATTTAACTGTATGTATCCAAGAGTTTGTGCTTCTGGCAAAAATTAGAATCCTATGTGGATCCTCCGGTCCGGAATCGTACTGCAAGAACAATTCACTTTCCTCCTCCATCACCCAATACATCTTATACTGTTCCAGAATATTCAGATCATGCAGACAAGAGGTTGGCGGAGGAGTAAGATTAATTGTCTTGTGTACGTTCTGGATCATTTATGTTCAAGAAATCCGTGCAGGCATTAAACCTAACAAGGCCGGAGTAACATTTCTTGATGTACTGTTAATTACTGCCTAAGGTACCTCCAAAGTTCTATTGGTTCTTTTTTTGATGGCATTGCGGACATTTGACACCAGAATCAATTCTGATGTGGGTCCATGGTTGTGATCCCTGACTATTTTTACCACCTGTCTCGTAGTCTCAGTAGTATGTATCCTTCCTAAGCATTTAGGATATGCACACTTTCTTTGACACCGCCAAAATTTTTAAGTTCTATCATGGCTGTTTCTGTCAAAAAAATATAAGTACACGTTGTGAGCTAGTTTTTCACCACCTTTGTTACTGGCGATAAGTGAAGAAAGGTTCCCTATTCGGAAAAAAAGACTAATTTTGCCTTAACAATTACAATCATAAAAAAGATGTAGGTTTGTAGTCTCACTTGCACACGGTTTTGCCAGTTAGACTTGGCTACTGCTGTTCAGGTGACAGGGGGTGAGCAGAGCAATAGTAACGAGTAAGCATTCACGTATCTCCACCCATCCGGTCATTTACCTCCGGCACACAGTTCATTGGCCTCCTGGAGGATCTCAGTGAGACGGTCACTGTGGGAGCTCAGCATCTCTTCTCTATTGTCTGCACATAAAAAGCAATTGGTTGTCTCGCTTAGTGAAAGCAATTCTTACACATTCATTTTACTCAAAACAAAACTAAGCACTTGCGGATGTGGTTTCAAAATGATTATTTATATCCCACAGAACATTACTTCCTGCCCAGGGACGTAGATAATCAAGCGTCTATTGTGGAAAAGGACCACTGTCTGCGTTCGTCTCCGCTTGTTAGTGGGGTGATTAATGAATGAGAATGCAGGTCCCATTCATTGTTCTAAGACCCCATTTCAATGATCACCGGCATCAATGAGATGTCTGCGGTCATTGTAACAACGAAAATTATACATACACGCATAACTTCCTGTTTGCGTACTAATAGTACGCTCAGGAAGATAATGTGTGTCATACATTGTACTAGGGAAATATTCTAAACGGTGCAATAATCGGGACAAATGGGCAAATAAAATGTGTGGGTTTGTATGTATCATTTTAAAACTATAATGGCCGAAAACTGAGAAGTAATGATTGTTTACCATTTTTTTCCCCTTAAAATGCATTTAGAATAAAATAATTCTTAGCAAAATATACCACCCAAAGAAAGCGTAATTGGTTGTGAAAAAAACAAGATAGATATAGATCATTTCATTGTGATAAGTAGTAATAAAGTTATAGGCAAATGAATGGAAGGAGCGCTGACAGGTGAAAATTGCTCTGGTACAGAAGGGGAAAAAAACCCTCAGTAGGGAAATGGTTAAAACCTAAACTAAACATTCATTCACTTAATCTCATCTTGCTGCCGTGTTCTACATAGCTAAATAAAGCTACTTTCACTGCTGGCTGAACTGTCCACTCGCCAAGTAGTATAGCCCTCAATTTCCTGTCCGGGTACCGACGAGCTGTAATTTGTAACCACACATGTCAAGTGTTTTACACGCGGTGTGGTTACCTGGCAGAAAAGATTTGCCTCATGTCTTGAGTGTGGAGATGTGACTCCATGCAACAGACAGCTCTCCACTGCCCAGCTGGAGCACAGGAGCAGCTGACAGGTGGGTAATGCACCGACATCACTTGATCATGTCAAAGATTCTGAAAATGGCTTAAGTGCATCTGATTTTTTTTTTCTGACTCAGTTTCTCTGAAATAAAAGAGTTTACATTAAAAGACAACAAGAGGAAGATTTTTTTTTTCTGACTCAGTTTCTCTGAAATAAGAGTTTATATTAAAAGACAACAAGAGGAAGAGAGGCAGACTCAGAGGCCATCGAAGCAGGTGGATTCAGCGGCATAAAGCATGCAGGTTCAAAGTGCGACTTTAATGTCCTATACACATAATGTCAACACCACAGCTGACTGAGGACGCCAGTTCAGCAGTGCCGGTATATAGATCAGCCATAAAGCTTGCAAGAGGTTAATACCATGTGCCCTTGCGGGCTGTGCTGCGTTCTGTGTCGTCCCCCCCCCCCCGACCCCGTGCGCTGCCTGGCCAATCAGTGCCAGGCAGCGCTGAGGGGTGGATCGGGATTCCCTTTGACGTCACGACGTCGATGACGTCATCCCGCCCGTCGCCATCGACGTCATCCCGCCCGTCGCCATCGACGTCATCCCGCCCGTCGCCATCGACGGGATTTCCTGATCGCAGATTGCCGGAGGCGATCGAAGCGGGTGGGGGGATGCCGCTGCGCAGCAGCTATCATGTAGGGAGCCCTAGGCTCGCTACATTATTAAAAAAAAATAAACACTGCTGCGCTGCCCCATGGCGGTTTTAAATAGACCGCCAGGAGGGTTAAACTGGGCATTACACGGGAAACAGATACATCTAGCTTCCCCGTTTTGGCTGCAATAGCCTCACATTTTCCTCCCTCAGTTTGCTCATCACACTCATCTTCACCAACACACCTGATTGTGCTGTCACCCTTGGTCATAAAAATCAAGGCACCACATAGACATCACTCTTTTGTTCATAAATCAAGACACATATATTTTGAATGCTTGCAGGTATATTCACATTTATGGTTCTTAAGGGGCCAGCCCGGATCAGTCAGCGCAACACCGTTCACAGTTGACATATATACACTTGTGACTGATATAACGCCAACCCTAGGCAGGAGCCCCAGAGATACGCTATATAGGAGACCACACAACACAGGCAATCAATATATATTATATATACACATACTAGTCCATCTCCTCCTGGGGGATTCTCAGGGTTTTATTTGCTTTTAAAAAGACTTCCTGAATGGCAGTAGCTAAGTCTAACTGGCAAAATAGTAAGATGCCAGTCTCACTTGCACATGGTTTTGCCAGTTAGACTTGGCTACTGCTGTTCAGGTGACACACAGAGGGTGAGCAGAGCAATAGTAATGAGTAAGCATTCACTTATCTCTACCCATCCGGAGCTGCACACAGTTTAGTGGCCTCTTGGAGGGTCTCAGTGAGCCGGTCACTGTGGGAGCTCAGCATCTCTTCTCGATTCTCTGCACATAAAAAGCAATTGGTTGTCTCGCTTAGTGAAAGAAATTCTTACACATTCATTTTACTCAAAACAAAACTAAGCACTTGCGGTATGTGGTTTCAGAATGATTATTTATATCCCACAGAACTTTACTTCCTGCCCAAGGACGTATAAAATCAATCGTCTATTGTGGCAAAGGACCACTGTCTGTGTTCGTCTCCGCCCGTTAGTGGGATGATTAATGAATGAGAACGCAGTTCCCAGTCATTGTTCTAAGACCCCATTTCAATGATCACCGGCATCAATGAGATGTCTGCGGTCATTGTAACAACGAAAATTACACACACGTATAATTTCCTGTCCGCGTACTATTAGTACGCTCAGGAAGCTAATGTGTGTCATACATTGTACTAGGGAAATATTCTAAATGGTGCAATAATCAGGACAAACGGGCAAATAAAATGTGTGGGTTTGTATGTATCATTTTAAAACTATAATGGACGAAAACTGAGAAGTAATGATTTTTTACCATTTTTTTCCTGTTAAAATGCATTTAGAATAAAATAATTCTTAGCAAAATATACCACCCAAAGAAAGCCTAATTGGTTGTGAAAAAAACAAGACAGATATAGATCATTATTTCATTGTGATAAGTAGTAATAAAGTTATTGGCAAATGAATGGGAGGAGCGCTGACAGGTGAAAATTGCTCTGGTACAGAAGGGGTAAAACCCCTCAGTAGGGAAATGGTTAAAACCTAAACTAAACATTCATTCACTTGATCTCATCTTGCTTCTGTGTTCTACATAGCTAAATAAAGCTACTTTCACTGCTGGCTGAACTGTCCACTCGCCAAGTAGTATAGCCCTCAATTTCCTGTCCGGGTACCGACGAGCTGTAATTTGTAACCCCACATGTCAAGTGTTTTACACGCAGTGTGGTTACCTGGCAGAAAAGATTTGCCTCATGTCTTGAGTGTGGAGATGACTCCATGCAACAGACAGCTCTCCACTGCCCAGCTGGAGCACAGGAGCAGCTGACATGTGGGTAATGCACCGACATCACTTGATCATGTCAAAGATTCTGAAAATGGCTTAAGTGCATCTGATTTTTTTTTCTGACTCAGTTTCTGTGAAATAAGAGTTTACATTAAAACACAACAAGAGGAAGAGAGGCAGACTCAGAGGCCATCGAAGCAGGTGGTTTCAGCGCCATAAAGCATGCAGGTTCAAAGTGCAACTTTAATGTCCTATACACATAATGTCAACACCACAGCTGACTGAGGACGCCAGTCCAGCAGTGCCGGTATATAGATCAGCCATAAAGCTTGCAAGAAGTTAATACCATGTGCCCCTGCGGGCTGTGCTGCGTTCTGTGCCGTCCTCTGTTACTTCTGAGCTGGAGATATGCTGGTGCTCAGTGACAGTGTGGAGTACAAGAAGCATCCCTCAGTCTGATGCACGCTGAACAACTCGTCTGCAAGGATCAGCGTGGCAGAATGGATGGGTGGATGTCTACTGACAGACCAGCCGTGTCACGTGACATGTTTCGCCCGGCCCTCTCCAGGCTTTCTCGAACGTAAGGGGGCAGGACAGAAGGTTCATTTCAAAACGTATGCTTCCAGCAGATTTGACCAATGAGAGCGCTCCTAGCTTCTGCCTAGTAACAAATGACCTGGCAGAGTCAGCCAATGCTCATTTAACCCTCCTGACTTTTAACCCTCCTGACGGTAACCCCGAACGTAGTTCCGGGGTAGCCGCGCAGGAGGATTTCTCAGGCCCTACTGGGCCAATTTGGATATTTTTTTTTTACAACTCGAAGCAAGCACTTTGCTAGCTGCGTGTGCATTCCGCTACCCGCCGCTCGTCGCGCCGCCCTAGGCTCGCTACATGATTTAAAAAAATAATAAAACACTGCTGCGCTGCCCCATGGCAGTTTTAAATAGACCGCCAGGAGGGTTACACTGGGCATTACATGGGAAACAGATACCGTTTTGGCTGCAATAGCCTCACATTTTCCTCCCTCACTTTGCTCATCACACTCATCTTCACCAACACACCTGATTGTGCTGTCACCCTTGGACATAAAAATCAAGGCACCACATAGACATCACCCTTTTGTTCATAAATCAAGACACATATATTTTGAATGCTTGCAGGTATATTCACATTTATGGTTCTTAAGGGGCCAGCCCGGATCAGTCAGCGCAACACCGTTCACAGTTGACATATATACACTTGTGACTGATATAACGCCAACCCTAGGCAGGATCCCCAGAGATACGCTATATAGGAGACCACACAACACAGGCAATCACATCCTACTCAAAAAAGCAACATGTATTGATAATACACCTCCATTTTTTCATCGAATGTTATACTGACGTCTCATCACAAAGTTTTCAAAGAGGCGACGCCCCATATGACACACACACACCCAGTTGTTTAACATACACTGCAGTGCGTGATTGTCCCTAGGGGGCCCTCTTACACTACTATGTAGGCATAAAAGGCACAAGAGATAAATCAGTATTTAGGCCCCTCGGTGTCAAAGTATGCAGTTTGAAGATCCATCTAATCTCAATCTGGCGTAAATTCCTTTCAAGGTCACCACCTCTTGTGGGAATATTCATTTTATAAAATCCTTTAAACTTAATTTTATCAGGGCCACTGTTGTGATGCTTTTGAAAGTGTTCACCTAGTGGTGAGCCAACCGTGGCATTTTTTACATTACTGACGTGCTCCTGGATCTGGCCTTTCAGTGTGCGTGTCGTCTCACCCACATATTTCAGTCTACAAGGACATGTTATCATATACAGCACATACTTAGTGTTGCAGTTAATAAACGAACACACACCGCATTCATGTCGTGAATCCGAATCCATAAAGACGTCAGTCCTATCCACCAGATGGCACACACTACAACTGGTACAGGGATACATCCCTTTTGGATGAGGTTGGGGACCTAGCCACATGCTCGTCGGCGTTGGGGCACGCGGCTGATAGTCTGAGCGCACTAACAGATCACGCAAGTTCGGTGCCCTCCTCGCCGTCATCTGTGGGTAGTCACCCACCAGCCTAGAGATAACAGGATCTAGTTGCAACAGATGACAATGTTGATTCAATATACCTCTAAGCTGGTTCCAGTGCGTACCATATTTCGTGATCATCCTTATAGTGTCACCTGATTTTTTTAGGCCTATGTTTTTTCCCGGTGTTAACAAATCATCTCTAGGGGTCAATTCAGCTCTCATTTTTGCCTCTTGGAGTGTCTGATCCTGGTAACCTCTCTGGTTAAACCTAGTTGTCATTGCCTCAGCCTCACGTTGATAGTCACTCAAATTGGAACAGTTCCTGCGTATACGGGTATCCTCCGCACCTGTGATGGGGGGTGAAAACTTGAAGCATGGAGCAACATATTTCCTGCTGTAGGTTTTCTAAAGGTGCATGTGGCTATACCCTGCTCTTCTTTCTTGATACACAAATCGAGGAAGCTTATCTGGACTTCATCTACAGCATGAGTCAGACTGATATTTTTGTCGTTCATGTTGAGATGGTCCAAAAATACCGCCAGATCACCCCTAGTTCCTCGCCAGACCAGGAAGACATCGTCAATAAAACAAATCCATGTGACGGCGTGCACCCCAAACGCCCGGTTCACATACACCTCACTTCGCTCCCAGAAGCCAAGCTGCAAGTAGGCATAGGCGGGGCACACACCGCCCCCATGGAAGTCCCCCTGATCTGGAGGAAGAAGAAGTAGCCCCCGAATCGAAAACAATTCAGGGTCAGAACCATTTCCAGTAACTCCAACACAAACTGTTTCCTCTGTTCTTGCATATGGCCCACTTTAGTGAGAAAAAACTCCACTGCAGCTATATCTACATAGTGGGGGATGGAGGTATATAAGGCTTCCACATCAATACCCACTAAAAGGTTAGTTGACTCAATTTGCAGGCCATCCAGCAGGGAGAGCACCTCACCTGTATCACGTGCAAATGAGGGCAACCCCTCAACAAGAGGACTCAAGGTCTCATCAAGAAAAATGCAAACCTTTTCCAAGGGGCCCCCAATTGCGGACACAATTGGCCTCCCCGGTGGAGGGTCCTGGTTTTTATGTATCTTTGAGATCAAGTAAAGAATAGGTACTCTATACGTGTCCACCTTCATATACCTCCATTCGTTTGTATTGATGATTCCGGCTGAAAAGGCTGCATCCAATTTCCCATTTAGTGATCTAACTATGTCGGGGAAAGGATTTCCTATATGTCTTATATATACTTCAGGGTCAATGAGCTGCCGATTGGCCTCCTTCATATACAACTCCTCGCCCTACAATACCAGGTTCCCCCCTTTGTCACTTGGCCTAAGAACCACCCCCTTCATTTGCTTTAACTGATCTAGGGCCTGTTGCTCCTCACTAGTTAAATTGTTTTTCAAATTTGTTTGCCAGTTGATCGTTCTAAGATCCTGCTCCACTGCACCACAGAATGCTCGAACATATGGGTTGATTGATAGTGAAGGAAAATATGTGGATTTTTTCTTTGCTTTCGTATATTGGATAGTTGGGTCCCGTGCTACATCTTCATCTGGGTTATTCTCATCCCACAATGATTCAAGGTCAATTAGGGCTCTTCTATCTAGTGATGGGCGAACATCCAGATGTTCGGGTTCGAGAACGTTCGGCCGAACGGTGTCCCGATGTTCGGTACGTTCGTGCCGAACACCGAACATAATGGAAGTCAATGGGGACCCGAACTTTCCTGCTTTGCAAAGCCTCCTTACATGTAACATAGACCAAATTTTCAGGGTATGTGGACAGGGGGGGTGGGTATAAGAGAAAACGATTTTTAAGTTTCAAAGGGAAATTGTCTTTTAAATGCGGAAAATGTCAGTTTTTTTTGGCACAGGTAACAACAATCTTGTATTATTTTCAAAGCAAAGCAATGAGTTTTGTCGCCATGCAGTGATTAATAAATAGAAATGGGATATTACGGAAAGTGGCAACGCTAAGCCATCACAGATGTTCATGGTTCTTGGTCGGGGTCGGACTCGGGGAGTGTTGCGTAGTCGTTTCCAATCCACGATTGATTCATTTTAATTTGTGTCAGCCGGTCTGCATTTGCTGTGGAGAGGCGGATACGCCGATCTGTAATGATGCCTCCGGCAGCACTGAAACAGCGTTCGGACATAACGCTGGCTGCAGGACAAGCCAGCACCTCTATTGCGTACATTGCCAGTTCGTGCCACATGTGTAGCTTAGAGACCCAATAATTGAAGGGTGCAGATGGATTGTTCAACACGGCTACGCCATCTGACATGTAGTCCTTGACCATCTTCTGCAGGCGATCGGTGTTGGAGGTGGAACTGGGCGATTGCTGTTCTGTGGGCTGCTGCATGGGTGTCATAAAATTTTGCCACTCCAAGGACAATGCCGATACCATTCCCTTGTGGGCACTACCTGCAGCTTGCATTCTTTGTTCCCCTCCTCGTCCTGGGTTAGCGGAAGTCAGTCTGTCGGCGTGGAACTGGCTAGAGGAGGAGGAGGAGGTCAATCTCCTCTCTAATGTCTCCACAAGGGCCTGCTGGTATTCTTCAATTTTGACCTGTCTGACGCTTTCTCCAATAAGTTTTGGAACATTGTCTTTGTACCGTGGATCCAGAAGGGTATAAACCCAGTAATCCATGTCGTCCAGAATTCGAACAACGCGCGGGTCGCGTTCAATGCAGTCTAGCATGAATTGAGCCATGTCTGCCACAGTCCTAACAGAATCCCCATCATGTTCTTCTGAGCTTGACGCACCCTCATCATCACCATCATCACGCCGTCACCCACCTTCTTCCTCGTCTTCTTCTGCTGTCCATTCCCGCTGAATCGTGGAAGTCCAACGTGCACCGCTCTGTCCCTTGGCAGTGGGGGCATCCAAGTCCTGCTCCAACTCCAGCTGTTCCTCGTCCTCTTCTTCAGCATAGCTGGGAGGACCAGCGTTTCCTGAGGCAGATTGTCTGATGTTGGTATCATCATCACGCTGATCGTTGTCCTCTTGAGATTCCCCCACTTGCATCCTGACTGCGGCTTCCTTGATCTGCAACATTGATCTCTTCAGTAATCACAGCAGTGGTATCGTAATGCTGACTGAAGAGTTGTCACCGCTCACAAGCAACGTGGATTGCTCAAAATTTTGGAGGACTTGGCAGAGGTCCAACATGGTGGCCAAATCAGATCCACAGAAGCTTGGTAGCTGCCCGGATGCGCCTCGGTACTGCGCCGTCATGTACTGGACCACTGCACTCTTCTGCTCGCAAAAGCGTGCTAGCATGTGCAGCGTCGAATTCCAGCGCGTGGGTACGTCACACACCAAGCGATGGTTCGGTAGATTGAACCGCTCCTGCATCTTGGTGAGTCCCTCCGAAGCGGTACTGGACTTTCGGAAATATTTGGCCACTCGTCGCACCTTCAGCAGAAGATCTGCCACGCCTGGGTATGTCCTCAGGAACTGTTGAACAACTAGGTTCATAACGTGTGCCAGGCAAGGGATGTGTCTCAGCTTAGCCAACTTTAAAGCGCAAATGAGATTGCTCCCATTGTCACACACAACCATGCCTGGTTTCAGGTCCAGCGGTGCCAGCCACAAATCGGTCTGTTCTTTGATTCCCTTCCAAATTTCTTCACCTGTGTGCTGCTTATCTCCAAGGCAGATCAGCTTCAGTAAGGCTTGCTGACGCATGGCAACAGCTGTGCTGCACTGCTTCCACGACGACCCTATTGCTGGGTTACCGATGCCGGATGAGGTACAGCTTTGAGAGGCGTTGGAGGAGAAGGAGTCAGAGTCGAGATTGGTGCCTCTGAGGGACGCCGGTCCAGCAGCTTGCGGCGTGGGCAACACCCGCGCCGTAGCCGGTGAGGAGGAGTCACTGCCAGGCTCCACAAGGTTCACCCAGTGCGCCGTCAGGGAGATGTATCGACCCTGTCCAAAGGCACTCGTCCAGGTGTCTGTGGTGAGGTGAACCTTGCAGGCAACGGCATTTTTCAAGCTTCTGGTTTTTTTGCTAACCACGTGCTCGTGTAACGCTGGCACTGCAGACCGCGCAAAATAGTATCGGCTGGGAACCACGTAACGTGGGATGGCAAGCGCCATCATGCGCTTGAAGCTGTTTGTCTCCACCACGCGATATGGCAGCATTTCGCAGGCCACAAACTTGGCTATGCTGGCTGTTAGTGCCACGGCCCGGGGGTCATTTGCTGGCAATTTTCTCTTGCGCTCAAACATCTCCGGGACAGACAACTGAACCGTAGGATCGCACACTGATGGACAGTTGGTTGTTGTTGTTGTGGTGGTTGAAGACTGGGAAACGTCAAGAGGACTGTTGCGGAAACTGACATTGTCGTCTACTACGGATGTTTGTGCACCACGTAATGGCTGGGCTGCTGCTGAGGAGGGTCTGGTGACAACGGAGGCAGTGTTGCTGGGGGCTGGAAGCGAGCCGCAACCCTGGCCTTGCGTGTTTGACCACAGAGTGCTATGTTTGGCTACAATGTGGCGGCGCATGCTGGTGGTGGAGAGGTTGTTGACATTTTTCCCCCTGCTCAGTCGGGTCCTGCACACCTTGCAAATCACCATGGTAACATCCACCCTGCAGTCTGTTGACATTTTTCCCCCTGCTCAGGCGGGTCCTGCACACCTTGCAAATCACCATGGTAACATCCACCCTGCAGTCTTCAAAGAAAGCCCAGACTTTTGAGCTCCTGCTTTGCTGGCGAGTTTGCTTCGTGCCTCTTTGGCGTCTCACTTCTACGGCTACGCCTGTTGTGTCTGAAATACCCCGCCTACTTTGTGGCACACGGCGAACTCTTTCAGCAGTGGGTTCTGCAGCAGACTCATCTGTACTGCTGCTATCCCGACGGCGAGGTTCTAATCGATAATCCGGGTCTGTGTCCACATCGTCCAAAACCTCCTCTTCCATCTCCTCATCTGTGACTGTGTCTGTGTGCAGTGGATTAGAGCTCCCCAGAACACCCTCTGCGCACCTCACTCCCATGTCTTCAAGATGTTCTTGGTGGACCTCCTGCAATTCCAATTCCTGCGCACATTGCTCAGGGATTTGGGTGTCTTCGTCCTCGCCTTGCATTTCAATGAGTGGTGCAGTTTCCTCGCACAATGGTTGTGAATCCGGGCACAACATTTCTGGCTGTTCCATTGTTTGTGGGGGTAGGAGTGGGAATAGCTCCTCCGAAGAGCCCATTGTGTCCGGAAATAATTGTTTTGACTGGTTATTTGGCCATTGTGTGCATGGTGTAGCTGCTGGTTGTCATCGTTGTGCCCACTGGCTCCTTGTAACTGGCAGAGGACCTTGTGCGTGACAAGGATGTGCTGGTGCTGTAGCTGCTTAACCCGCTGCTGGACGCTTGAGAGATCAACCAATTCATTATCCGGTCCTGCTCTTGTGGATTAGTGAGGGTTGTTTGGCACACATGGGTGGTATTGAGTGGGTTTTCTTAGGTGCTCCACTGCGGCCTCTACGTGAACCGTCAGGGGAAACACCTCTTCCCATGCCCCTCCCTCTTTCACTGGATTTCTTCATTATGGTTGTACTGATCCCAGCAGTACACGCACACTGACTGGCAGTACAGTGGCAATAAGACAATGCTATATAGTATGTTATACACTGGTGACGGACGGAAGTACTACTGATCCCAGCAGTACACGCTGACTGTGGCAATAAGCCAATGCTATATAGTATGCTATATACTGGTGACGGACGGAAGTACTACTGATCCCAGCAGTACACGCTGACTGTGGCAGTACAGTGGCAATAAGACAATGCTATATAGTATGCTATATACTGGTGACGGATGGAAGTACTACTGATCCCAGCAGTACACGCTGACTGTGGCAGTACAGTGGCAATAAGACAATGCTATATAGTATATACTGGTGACGGACGGAAGTACTACTGATCCCAGCAGTACACGCTGACTGTGGCAATACAGTGGCAATAAGACAATGCTATATAGTATGCTATATACTGGTGATGGACGGAAGTACTACTGATCCCAGCAGTACACGCTGACTGTGGCAGTACAGTGGCAATAAGACAATGCTATATAGTATGCTATATACTGGTGACGGACGGAAGTACTACTGATCCCAGCAGTACACGCTGACGGTGGCAGTACAGTGGCAATAAGACAATGCTATATAGTATATACTGGTGACGGACGGAAGTACTACTGATCCCAGCAGTACACGCTGACTATGGCAATACAGTGTCAATAAGACAATGCTATATAGTATGCTATATACTGGTGACGGACGGAAGTACTACTGATCCCAGCAGTACACGCTGACTGTGGCAGTACAGTGGCAATAAGACAATGCTATATAGTATATACTGGTGACGGACGGAAGTACTACTGATCCCAGCAGTACACGCTGACTGTGGCAGTACAGTGGCAATAAGACAATGCTATATAGTATGTTATACACTGGTGACGGACGGAAGTACTACTGATCCCAGCAGTACACGCTGACTGGCAGTACAGTGGCAATAGACAATGCTATATACTGGTGGCGGAAGTACTACTGATCCCAGAAGTACACGCTGACAGGCAGTACAGTGGCAAATAGACAATGCTATATACTGGTGGCGGAAGTACTACTGATCCCAGCAGTACAAGCACGCTGACTGGCACTACAGTAGTATGACTAGGAGGCTGGGTGGGCCCTGGCTAGCCTAGCTGGTGAGAGAGTCTAACCTGCCTGCCTACCCAAAGCTAAACCCAACTTCAAGTGGCGGAGAAATGACGCGGTTCGGGTATTTATTCACCCGAACCACGTGACCCGCTCGGCCAATCACAGCGCGAGCCGAACGTTCCGGTAACGTTCGGCCATGCGCTGTCAGGCCGAACATACGTTCGACCGCATGGCCGAACGCATGGTCGAACACCACGAGGTGTCCGGCGGAGCCCGAACCGAACTCGAACAGCCCAAAATCCGGGCGAACCCGAACAGTGGCGAACACTGTTCGCCCATCACTACTTCTATCCGCTACAGTCTCGGCTGCCACCTCAGGGTTGACTGGGGCCACTGGGTCTTCTGTATCATTTTTAGACCACATGGCCTTCAACACGCAGCTGGTACAGATAACAGTGTAACTTGGAGTCTTGTAATTAGATCCCTGAAGTTGAACTGATTGCATCTTGGTATTAGCGGTGAGCTGTACAAATAACTCTAAATGGAGGACATCAATTAACCCCTTGAATAGCTGAACAGTTGTGCTTTATGGACTGGACTTAGCTCTTCAGATGGTTGGCGAGTTGAGCAACAGTAACAGCTGTGCACAAAAATATGCAGCTTGAGGAGTGTCTGAATTTGAGTGAATGTGGATGGTCAGCTGACTATTGAGACATACACGGCCGTGTATTTTAGGGGGGAATAAGGGTGATCTGTGTTGTCATTATTTGGTCTGTTAATAAAACTTTGATACTGTAAGCAGACATTTCCCTTAGTTTATTTTTTCTATTAATCTCAGTCACCCAGTTACTAACTGTGCAAATTTTGAGAACCCTGCCATTAATAGTGTAAGAATAACTGCAGTTTATATTTTCCCAGTGAAATTTGTTTGTGGCTCCGCCCACTTCTTGTAACCTTGACACACAGTCACTCAGTGACCAAGTTTGTGAGTTTTCAGGTTCTTGGCATCAAAAATGTATGAATGGAAGCAGTTTATCCACCAAGGAAATCTGATTGGCTGTTTGTGGCCCCGCCCCTTTAGTGAATTTGTCCCCAGTCACCCAATGACCAACTGTAGCAAGTTTGAAGCCTCTGCCATTAACAGTGTAAGAATGGCAGCAGGTTAAATATCCCCCTTGAAAATCAATAGGTGACTTTTGATTGGCTGTTGTAAGCTTCACCCACTTTCCTAAATCTTAATCTCATTCACCAATCTTAATCTCAGTGACCAAGTGTAGCAAGTTTGAAAACCCTGCGGTTATCAGTGTAAGAATGGCTGCAGTTTACATTTTCCCATTTAAAATAAATGGCTGACTATTTTATGCTCCGCCCACCTTTCCTGGATTTGTAACCTCGGTCACTAAGTGACCAGTTGTGCAAAGTGTGCGCACTCTGTCTTGATTACTGTGAGAATGGCAGTCTTTTCCATTTTTTCCATTGACATGAATGGGTGAAATCTGATTTGCTGTTTGCAGCTCCGCCCAGGTGTGCAGGGGGGACGTGAGACCCCCAGAACATATCATCCCAGGTAGTAAGGGATCTGTATACCAAGTTTCGTTTAAGTTGGTCAAGCGGTTTTCGAGTGTGACACACACACACACACACACACACACACACACACACACACACACACACACACACACACACACACACGGGACACAGGTGCAAGTGTTCCATTAATAATTTGTGCAGGTGCTCCTTAACCACTTCCCGACCGCCCCCAGCCGATGGGCGGCGGCAAAGTCCGGGCCCAAACGACCGCAATACGCCCATCGGCGGAGGCGGCTGCGGGAGTGGCTATGCGGCGATCGCGTCATTCGTGACGTGATCAGCCGCCGGGAACTGGCTCCGCCCACTGTTCGCTGTAACCCGCCGGCCGTTCGGAAGCGCCGGCGGGTTACTAGCACCCGGATCGCCGCATGTAAATAGTATAATTGGCTTTGTAATGTATACAAAGCCTATTATACTGGCTGCCTCCTGCCCTGGTGGTCCCAGTGTCCGAGGGACCACCAGGGCAGGCTGCAGCCACCCTAGTCTGCACCCAAGCACACTGATTTCCCCCCCCCCCTGCCCCCTGATCGCCCACAGCACCCCTCAGACCCCCCCCTGCCCACCCCCAGACCACTGTTTGCACCCAGTCACCCCCCTAATCACCCATCAATCACTCCCTGTCACTATCTGTCAACGCTATTTTTTTTTTTAGTCCCTAATCTGCCCCCTACTCCCTCCTGATCACCCCCCCACCCCTCAGATTCTCCCCAGACCCCCCCCCCCCGTGTACTGTATACATCTATCCCCCCTGATCACCTGTCAATCACCCGTCAATCACCCCCTGTCACTGCCACCCATCAATCAGCCCTTAACCTGCCCCTTGCGGGCAATCTGACCCCCTACCCACACCAATAGATCGCCCGCAGATCCGACATCAGATCACCTCCCAAGTGCAGGGTTTACATCTCTTCTCTCCTCTAAACACCCACTAATTACCCATCAATCACCCATCAATCACCCCCTATCACCACCTGTCACTGTTACCCATCAGATTAGACCCTAATCTGCCCCTTGCGGGCACCCAATCACCCGCCCCCACGCTCAGATTGCCCTCAGACCCCCCTTATCAATTCGCCAGTGCAATATTTACATCTGTTATTCCCTGTAATAACCCACTGATCACCTGTCAATCACCCCCTGTCACTGCCACCCATCAATCACCCCCTGTCACTGCCACCCATCAATCAGCCCCTAACCTGCCCCTTGCGGGCAATCTGATCACCCACCCACACCAATAGATCGCCCGCAGGTCCGACATCAGATCACCTCCCAAGTGCAGTGTTTACATCTCTTCTCTCCTCTAAACACCCACTAATTACCCATCAATCACCCCCTATCACCACCTGTCACTGTTACCCATCTGATTAGACCCTAATCTGCCCCTTGCGGGCACCCAATCACCCGCCCCCACGCTCAGATTGCCCTCAGACCCCGCCTTATCAATTCGCCAGTGCAATATTTACATCTGTTATTCCCTGTAATAACCCACTGATCACCTGTCAATCACCCATTAATCACCCCCTGTCACTGCCACCCATCAATCACCCCCTGTCACTGCCATCCATCAATCAGCCCCTAACCTGCCCCTTGCGGGCAATCTGATCACCCACACCAATAGATCGCCCGCAGGTCCGACATCAGATCACCTCCCAAGTGCAGTGTTTACATCTCTTCTCTCCTCTAAACACCCACTAATTACCCATCAATCACCCCCTATCACCACCTGTCACTGTTACCCATCAGATTAGACCCTAATCTGCCCCTAGGGCACCCAATCACCCGCTTGCATCTATTTCCCCCCTCTAATCACACCTTGAGACACCCATCAATCACCTCCTGTCACCCCCTAGCACACCTACCCATCAGATCAGGCCCTAATTTGCCCCGTGTGGGCTCCTGATCACTCGGCCAAACCCTCAGATCCCCCTCAGACCCCCTTCCGATCACCTCCCCAGTGCATTGATTGCATCTATTTTCCCCTCTAACCGCCCCCTGAGACACCCATCAATCATCTCCTGTCACCCCCCTAGCACTCCTATCCATCAGATCAGGCCCAATACATCCTGTCATCTAAGAGGCCACCCTGCTTATGACCGGTTACACAAAATTTGCCCCCTCATAGACCACCTGTCATCAAAATTTGCAGATGCTTATACCCCTGAACAGTCATTTTGAGAAATTTGGTTTCCAGACTACTCACAGTTTTGGGCCCGTAAAATGCCAGGGCAGTATAGGAACCCCACAAGTGACCCCATTTTAGAAAGAAGACACCCCAAGGTATTCTGTTAGGTGTATGATGAGTTCATAGAAGATTTTATTTTTTGTCAAAAGTTAGCGGAAATTGGATTTTTATTGTTTTTTTCACAAAGTGTCATTTTTCACTAACTTGTGACAAAAAAATAAAATCTTCTATGAACTCACCATACCCCTAACGGAATACCTTGGGGTGTCTTCTTTCTAAAATGGGGTCACTTGTGGGGTTCCTATACTGCCCTGGCATTTTAGGGGCCCTAAACCGTGAGGAGTAGTCTAGAAAACAAATGCCTCAAAATGACCTGTGAATAGGACGTTGGGCTCCTTAGCGCACCTAGGCTGCAAAAAAAGTGTCACACATGTGGTATCGCCGTACTCAGGAGAAGTAGTATAATGTGTTTTGTGGTGTATTTTTACACATACCCATGCTGGGTGGGAGAAATCTCTCTGTAAATGGACAATTGTGTTTAAAAAAAAAATCAAATAATTGTCATTTACAGAGATATTTCTCCCACCCAGCATCTGTATGTGTAAAAATACACCCCAAAACACATTATACTACTTCTCCTGAGTACGGCGATACCACATGTGTGGCACTTTTTTGCACCCTAAGTGCGCTAAGGGGCCCAAAGTCCAATGAGTACCTTTAGGATTTCACAGGTCATTTTGCGACATTTGGTTTCAAGACTACTCCTCACGGTTTAGGGCCCCTAAAATGCCAGGGCAGTATAGGAACCCCACAAATGACCCCATTTTAGAAAGAAGACACCCCAAGGTATTCCGTTAGGAGTACGGTGAGTTCATAGAAGATTTTATTTTTTGTCACAAGTTAGCGGAAAATGACACTGTGGAAAAAAACAATTAAAATCAATTTCCGCTAACTTGTGACAAAAAAAAAAAAAATCTTCTATGAACTCACCATACTCCTAACGGAATACCTTGGGGTGTCTTCTTTATAAAATGGGGTAATTTGTGGGGTTCCTATACTGTCCTGGCATTTTAGGGGCCCTAAACCGTGAGGAGTAGTCTTGAAACCAAATTTCTCAAAATGACCTGTGAAATCCTAAAGGTACTCATTGGACTTTGGGCCCCTTAGCGCAGTTAGGGTGCAAAAAAAGTGCCACACATGTGGTATCGCCGTACTCAGGAGAAGTAGTATAATGTGTTTTGGGGTGTATTTTTCCACATACCCATGCTGAGTGGGAGAAATATCTCTATAAATAGACAATTGTGTGTAAAAAAAATTAAAAAATTGTCATTTACGGAGATATTTCTCCCACCCAGCATGGGTATGTGTGAAAATACACCCCAAAACACATTATACTACTTCTCCTGAGTACGGCAATACCACATGTGTGGCACTTTTTTGCAGCCTAACTGCGCTAAGGGGCCCAAAGTCCAATGAGCATCTTTAGGCTTTACAGGGGTGCTTACAATTAGGCACCCCCCAAAATGCCAGGACAGTGAACACACCCCACAAATTACCCCATTTTGGAAAGTAGACACTTCAAGGTATTCAGAGAGGAGCATAGTGAGTCCGTGGCAGATTTCATTTTTTTTTTGTCGCAAGTTAGAAGAAATGGAAACTTTTTTTTTTTTTTTTTTTTTTGTCACAAAGTGTCATTTTCCGCTAACTTGTGACAAAAAATAAAATCTATGAACTCACCATGCCTCTCACTGAAATCTTTGGGATGTCTTCTTTCCAAAATGGGGTCATTTGGGGGGTATTTGTACTATCCTGGAATTTTAGCCCCTCATGAAACCTGACAGGTGCGCAGAAAAGTCAGAGATGCTTGAAAATGGGAAAATTCACTTTTGGCACCATAGTTTGTAAACGCTATAACTTTTACCCAATCCAATAAATATACACTGAATGTTTTTTTTTATCAAAGACATGTAGCAGAATAACTTTCGCGCTCAAATGTATAGGAAATGTTACTTTATTTGAAAAATGTCAGCACAGAAAGTTAAAAAAGTCATTTTTTTGACAAAATTCATGTCTTTTTTGATGAATATAATAAAAAGTAAAACTCACAGCAGCAATCAAATAGCACCAAAAGAAAGCTGTATTAGTGACAAGAAAAGGAGGTAAAATTCATTTAGGTGGTAGGTTGTATGAGCGAGCAATAAACCGTGAAAGCTGCAGTGGTCTGAATGGAGAAAAAGGCTCTGGTCCTTAAGCGGTGAAAAGACTGTGGTCCTTAAGTGGTTAAGATCATATTGCCGTTTCCTTGATAAGGTTTCTTGCTGAGCAAAACTTAATTTGCACTGTTCCCAGACATATAATGAATATATTGAACGCTCTATTCTTATTTTATCAGATGAATAATCTTTGAGAATATAGCCATTTCATTTACATTTGTACTTCATTTCTACATGTTTTTGACAAACCATAAAGACCTTCACACTGTTCAAAATTGCAAATAAATCTTGCCTTTTTTGCAAAAGATCTCCACACATAGTGCCATAAGCATCAAGTGAAAACTAGTAAAAGGCATCTCTCCCCTTCTTTGACTTTCCTTTTTCCGTCCACAAAGTTCCCAAGGCTTGGATCTCCATTCCCAAATCCATTCATAGATGGTGATGGGATGCCTCAACCAAGTTGTTCATTTTATCCTGTCCAAAAAGGGTCTGGTCATACACAGACCACAGGGCATGAGGAAAGATGGGTGTACAAAACCTACTCTCACTAACACCCATGTAGATCCAAGCAAACCAGTTGTGCAAAGGAACAGTGTCCTGGCCAATTTCAAATTGCAGGATATCCATTGCAGCCGACAAAATGGAGGTAGAACGAAGACTAGAACTGCAATCATACAGGCATGGATTGCATACTCTGGATCAGAAAAATACTTCTGTCGAAGTCCCAGGACATCATTACCTCGACAGGCTGGAAAAACTGCTCTGAATGCGTTAATGGCTGAAATTTCATAATCTGTGGAAAAATGCACCGGTTTGAATTTGGGTCACGTGTCGGAAAGCCTAACACAATTTGCAGTTTATTGGGTGGCAGCCAGTAAAGATTGGGAAGTACATATTCTCTTATTTTAGCAAGAAGCACAAATATTTGTGCAAAAAGTACTAGAGCAGTTGTGAAACTGGTTCCCACACACATTCAGATACAAAGCGGGTGTTGTACCGGTCAGTTATCTGGATTCCCAGAATACTATGGGGCACAGATGGGGGAGCCTGCAAACCTTTCCTTATGTACCGGACTATCTGATGCATCGATTTCCGAACAGGCAAATCACCCAGGACAGCCTGAGAAACAGGTACCGTATATTCCGGCGTATAAGACGACCCCCAACTTTTCCAGTTAAACTATAGAGTTTGGGATATACTCGCTGTATAAGACTACCCCTCTTCCAACGCACCCCAAATAAAAATAAAAAAAACATGTACTGGTGCTGTGTATGAACAGATACTGGTGCTGTACTGTATGTGTTACCCAGTATATAACAGTATATAGTCAATTGACTTGTTGCATTGGTCAACTCTCCTTAAAGAAAACCTGAACTGAAAATTAAAAGTCAAAATAAGCATACACAAGTCATACTTACCTTCCATGTAGTCTACTCCTCAGTATCTTTCTCCTGTCCCGTGTCCTGTTTGTTCACTGTGATCAAGGGAATTTTCTGTCCCCCATTTTGAAAATGGCCATTATCTATAACAGCTTTCTGGTCAGCACACAGTTAAACTGTAACATCGCCCACTTGAGCCATAGGGAAACATGGACATTACCTGGTACATCAGTTTTCCTCTCAGCTATAACTGACAGTAACTGATATTTTACTGACAGCAACTGATATATTTCAGATCTGACAAAATGTTGTCAGAACTGGAAGGGATCATTGTCAGATGAAACTGGTGAGCCTCTGAGAGGAACTGATGGCAAGGTAACTATGTAATTTTCATTTGAAGTTACCTCGTGTGTTTATTTTAAATATTTTTACTCAGTACAGGTTCTCTTTAAGTAGACTGGTCAGCTGTCCTTGTCTACCTGTTTATCAGAGCGGTATGGAAAAATAGATTGTGCTCCCTCAGCAGGGAGATCTGAGACGCGGTAACAGGACAGGGCGTATCACCCGGCATCAATGACACCCGGCGTATAAGACGACCCCCAACTTTTCAGAAGATTTCCAAGGGTTAAAAAGTAGTCTTATACGCAGGAATATACAGTACACCTTTTTCATTATTAATTTGTGCAAGTACTTCTGGAGATCATATGGCTCTTTCCTTGATAAGGTTTATAGAACAAACCCCCAATTGTTCTGTTGAGGGACTATGGTTATGATCCCTAACCGTGTGAATCATTGAAATTGGAAGGGGGTCTTGTAAACTGTATTAAAGTGTTCAGTTGTATAATATAAACACGTTGTTTGTTGAATAATTTTCTAAACAGCAACCAAGGTTCGTTCTTTATCAGTTGCACATTTTATAAACATGGATTACTGTCTTTTTTTTGGCATTTTGAGAAGGTATTGCAGTAGTTTATTTCAAAATTGGATATTCTATTTCAGTTAGCATTCATGTCCTTGTCTGCCTAGGAACAGCCTTGATGACTTTAATTTTTTCCTAAACTTAGTAAATACATGATGTCACTTGAATTCATGAAATTATGTACGGTTGATAAATTGATGTACATTTTGGATGCAATATTGTTAATAATCTTCAACATTAATCTTTAAAAATTAGCTGTGCTTTTTACATCACAAATGTTCTTTAAGAATTGAATGCCAATCAGAGAATCGGAGGTAAAAATAGTCAGGGAGAGAAACAAAGAAAATAAAGTGATTGCAAGAAGAGGATTTTTTTTGGTCCAAATTTAGTCAAGGCAAATGTTTAAGGCAATTCCCTTTCTAAGTCTATGAAGGTACGATTTTGGTATTCTTGTACAATTTTCAAAATCCTCTTGTTGCAATTGTTATATTTTCTTTGTTTCGGTGGAGCTGGTTCTCCCCTCACAAACAGCACTATTAAGGCATCTCTGCCTTTCTGGATTTTCTGCAGTCCATCAACAAATCGCCAAAAGGTGCTGTGTTGCATCCCCAACTCAGTACAGAGCCGGCGATGTTCAGCTTCCTCATTATTATTTGTCTGATCCTGGCAAACAAGGGTACGCTCATACACAGTCCACCAAGATGGTAGAAATACTGGTGTATGCGATGTACCCTCACTGACGCCAACATAGACGCGAGCAAACCACCGAATCACTGGTTCTGGTCCAATTTCAAATTTCAGTGCATCCGATGCTGGTTCTAAGTCAAGAACAGGGAGCTGCTATCATTTGTGCATGCAATGTCAATTCTGGGTCCGAAATGTATTCTCGACTTAGTCCCAGTGAGTCCATTTTTTATATTCCTCGTCAGATGAAATAGGCACCCTCAATACTGCAGGAAGGGAAGCAAGCTCTGACAGCATTGATAGCTACTATTTCAAAATCCGTGGAATAGTGTTCGGGGTTTAGGTCAGGCCATAGTTGGTGGATCGGGGCAAATAATTTGTGGTACATGCTTTGGAGTTTGTTCGGCAGCAAACAGTACATTAAGAGAACCACATAGTCTTCTCTTCTTGCCAGAAGCACAAAAACGTGCTTGAATAGCAATGGTGTTATTGTAAACGCACCAACACCGTAAATAAATTTAACTGTATGTATCCAAGAGTTTGTGCTTCTGGCAAAAATTAGAATCCTATGTGGGTCCTCTGTTCCGGAATCATACTGCAAGAACAATTCACTTTCCTCCTCCATCACCCAATACATCTTATACTGTTCCAGAAAATTCAGATCATGTAGACAAGAGGGTGCCGGAGGAGTAAGATTCATTGTATTGTGTACATTCCGGATCATTTATGTTAAAGAAATCCGTGCAGGCAGTAAACCTAACATGGCCGGAGTAACATTCCTTAATGTACTGTTAATTACTGCCGAAGGTACCTCCAAAGTTCTTTTGGCTCTCTTTTTGATGGCATTGCGGACATTTGACACCAGAATCAATTCTGATGTGGGTCCGTGGTTGTGATCCCTGACAATTTATTTTTACCACCTGTCTTGTAGTCTCAGTAGTATGTATCCTTCCTAAGCATTTAGGATATGCACACTTTCTTTGACACCGCCAAGATTTTTAAGTTCTGTCATGGCTATTTCTGTCAAAAAAATATAAGTACACGTTGTGAGCTAGTTTTTCACCACCTTTGTTACTGGCGATAAGTGAAGACTTTGCTCCAAAGGTTTCCTATTCGAAAAAAAAGACAAACAATTAATTTTGCCTTAACAATTACAATCATATAAAAGTTGTAGGTTTGTAGTCTCACTTGCACACGGTTTTGCCAGTTAGACTTGGCTACTGCTGTTCAGGTGACAGGGGGTGAGCAGACCAATAGTAACGAGTAAGCATTCACGTATCTCCACTAGTGTTGGGCGAACATCTGGATGTTCAGGTTCGCCGAACATGGCCGCGATGTTCGGGTGTTCGCGCCGAACTCCGAACATAATGGAAGTCAATGGGGACCCTGAACTTTCGTGCTTTGTAAAGCTTCCTTACATGCTACATACCCCAAATGTGCAGGGTATGTGCACCTTGGGAGTGGGTACAAGAGGAAAAAAAATATTTGAAAAAGAGCTTATAGTTTTTGAGAAAATTGATTGTAAAATTTCAAAGGAAAAAATGTCTTTTAAATGCGGAAAATGTCATTTTACTTTGCACAGGTAACATGCTTTTTGTCGCCATGCAGTCATAAATGTAATACAGATAAGAGGTTCCAGGAAAAGGGACCGGTAACGCTAACCCAGCAGCAGCACACGTGATGGAACAGGAGGAGGGCGGCGCAGGAGGAGAAGGCCACGCTTTGAGACACAACAACCCAGGCCTTGCATGAGGACAAGAAGCGTGCGGATAGCAATGCATTTTGTCGCCATGCAGTCATAAATGTAATACAGATGAGCGGTTCAATAAACAGGGACCGGAAACGCTAACCCATCACAGATGTTCATTGTTCATGTTACTTGGTTGGGGTCCGGGAGTGTTGCGTAGTCTTTTCCAATCCAGGATTGATTAATTTTAATTTGAGTCAGACGGTCTGCATTTTCTGTGGAGAGGCGGATACGCCGATCTGTGACGATGCCTCCGGCAGCACTGAAACAGCGTTCCGACATAACGCTGGCTGCCGAGCAAGCCAGCACCTCTATTGCGTACATTGCCAGTTCGTGCCAGGTGTCTAGCTTCGATACCCAATAGTTGAAGGGTGCAGATGGATTGTTCAACACAGCTACGCCATCTGACATGTAGTCCTTGACCATCTTCTCCAGGCGATCGGTGTTGGAGGTGGATCTGCACGCTTGCTGTTCTGTGGGCTGCTGCATGGGTGTCAGAAAATTTTCCCACTCCAAGGACACTGCCGATACCATTCCCTTTTGGGCACTAGCTGCGGCTTGTGTTGTTTGCTGCCCTCCTGGTCGTCCTGGGTTTGCGGAAGTCAGTCAGTCGGCGTACAACTGGCTAGAGGAGGGGGAGGATGTCAATCTCCTCTCTAAAGTCTCCACAAGGGCCTGCTGGTATTCTTCCATTTTGACCTGTCTGACTCTTTCTTCAAGCAGTTTTGGAACATTGTGTTTGTACCGTGGATCCAGAAGGGTATATAAACCCAGTAATTGGTGTTGTCCAGAATGCGCACAATGCGTGGGTCGCGTTCAATGCAGTCTAGCATGAATTGAGCCATGTGTGCCAGAGTCCTACCAGAATCCTCATCATCCTCTTGTGAGCGTTGTGATAGTTGTGATGCATCATAGTCGTCACCTTCTTCCTGGTCTGCTTCTGCTGACCATTCGCGCTGAATTTTGGAAGTCCAACGTGCACCGCTCTGGCCCTCGTCAGTGGTGGCATGAAATTCCTGCTCCAACTCCAGCTGTTCCTCCTCCTCTTCTTCGTCATAGCTGCTGGGGCCAGCGTTTCCTGAGGCAGATGGCCTGATGTTGGTATCATCACGCTGATCGTTTTCTCCTTCAGATTCCCCCAGTTGCACCATGACAGCTGTTTCCTTGATTTTCAACATTGACTTCTTCAGTAAACACAGCAGTGGTATGGTAATGCTGACTGAAGAGTTGTCACTGCTCACAAGCAACGTGGATTGCTCAAAATTTTGGAGGACTTGGCAGAGGTCCAACATGTTGGCCCAATCGGATCCACAGAAGCTTGGCAGCTGTCCGGATGTGCCTCGGTACTGCGCCGTCATGTACTGGACCACTGCACTCTTCTGCTCGCAAAAGCGGGCTAGCATGTGCAGCGTAGAATTCCAGCGCGTAGGGACATCACACAGCAAGCGATGGTGGGGGAGATTGAAGCGCTCCTGCATCTTGGCGAGTGCCCCCGAAGCAGTACTGGAATTTCTACAATGTTTGGCCACTCGTCGCACCTTCAACAGAAGATCGTCCACGCCTGGGTATGTCCTCAAGAACCGCTGAACTACTAGGTTCATCACGTGCGCCAGGCAAGGGATGTGTGTCAGCTTAGCCAACCTTAAAGCGCGAATGAGATTACTCCCATTATCACACACAACCATGCCCGGTTTCAGGTCCAGCGGTGCCAGCCACAAATCCGTCTGTTCCTTTATTCCCCTCCAAATTTCCTCCCCTGTGTGCTGCTTATCCCCAAGGCAGATCAGCTTCAGCAACGCTTGCTGACGCATGCCAACAGCTGTGCTGCACTGCTTCCACGATCCTACTGCTGCTGGTTTAGCGTTTCCGGATGAGGTACAGCTTTGAGATGCGTTGGAGGAGAAGGAGTCAGAGAGGTAGGTGCTGCTGTTATCCAGTGGGAGGGACGGTGGTGCAGCTGTTTGCGGCGTGGGCAACACCCGCGCCGTAGCAGGTGAGGAATCGCTGCCAGGCTCCACAAGGTTCACCCAGTGCGCGGTAAGGGAGATGTATCGACCCTGGCCGAACGCACTCGTTCAGGTGTCAGTGGTGAGGTGAACCTTGCAGGCAACGGCATTCTTCAAGCTTCGGGTTATTTTGCTGACCACGTGCTCATGCAACTCAGGCACTGCAGAGCGCGCAAAGTGGTAGCGGCTGGGAACCACGTAACGTGGGATGGCCACTGACATCATGCCCTTGAAGCTGTTTGTCTCCACCACTCGATATGGCAGCATTTCGCAGGCCAGAACCTTGGCTATGCTGGCTGTTAGTGCCACGGCCCGGGGGTCATTTGCTGGCAATTTCCTCTTGCGCTCCAACATCTCCGAGACAGACAACTGAACCATAGGGCTGCACACTGAAGGGCTGTTGGTTGTTGTGTTTGATGAAGACTGGGAGACCTCAAGAGCACTATTCCGGAAAGTGACAGTGTCAGCGTCGTCTGATGTTTGTGAATGTTGTTGTGAACCACGCAATGGCTGGGCTACTGCTGCTGCTGAGGAGGGTCTGGTGGTGAGTCTGGTGACCCCAAGGGAGGCAGTGTTGCTGGTACCCTGTCCTGCCGCGTTTGCCCACAGAGTGGGATGTTTGGATACCATGTGGCGGGTCATGCTGGTGGTGGAGAGGTTGTTAATATTTTTCCCCCTGCTCAGGCGGGTCTTGCACACCTTGCAAATCACCATGGTACCATCCTCACTGCAGTCTTCAAAGAAAGGCCAGACTTTGGAGCACCTGCCTTGCTGGCGATTTCTGTTTGCGCCTCTTTTGCGTCTCACTTGAACTTCCACGCTTGTGGTGCCTGAAATTTCGCGCCGCCTACCTTGTGGCACAAGGCGAACTCGTGCAGCAGTGGGTTCTTCAACAGACTCATCTGTGCTGCTACGACGGCGATGTTCTCCTTCACATACAAAATCTGGGTCTGTGTCCACATTGTCCAAACCCTCCTCTTCCATCTCCTCAAACTCGTCATATGTGATTGTGGGCCGCCGCCGTGGAGTAGAGCTCCCCAGAACAACCTCTGCGCAGCTCACTCCAACGTCGTCTTCCAGATCTTCTTGGCCGACCTCCTGCAATTGAAACCCCTCCTGCCCAACTTGCTCTGGGATTTGGGTTTCAAAGTCCTCGGACTCGCCTTGCATTTCAGTGCGCGGTGCATTTCCCACAGTAAATGGTTGTGAATCCGGGCACAACATTTCTGGCTGTTCCATTGACCTTTGAAAGGTGGAAGTTTGTTGGGCTGGGAATAGCTCCTGCGAATACCCCATTGTGTCCTGAGGAAATTCTTCGGACTGGTTATTTGGCAGTTGTGTGCGTGGTGTCGCTGCCGGTTGTGTCAGCTTTGTGCCCACTGGCTCCTTGTAACTGGCTGAGGACTCGGACCTCGTGCGTGATGTGCTGGTGCTGCTTAACCCACTGCTGGACGCTTGAGAGGTCATCCAATTAATTATCTGGTCCTGTTCTTTTGGATTTGTGAGGGTTGATTTCCTGGACAACATGGGCGGTATTGAGTGGGTTTTCTTCGGTGCTCCACTGTGGCCTGTACGTGAACCGTTAGGGGAAACACCTCTTCCCTTGCCCCTCCCTCTTTCACAGGATTTCTTCTTCATTTCACTTATCCTTAAAGTACACGCTAACTGGCAGCAGTACAGTGGCAGTACAGAAATGCTATATAGTGGTGGGTGAGCGATGTACTACTATTCCCAGCAGCGACACAGAGCACAATGCTATACAGTGGTGGGTGAGCGGTGTACTACTATTCCCAGCAGCGACACAGAGCACAATGCTATACAGTGGTGGGTGAGCGGTGTACTACTATTCCCAGCAGCGACACAGAGCACAATGCTATACAGTGGTGGGTGAGCGGTGTACTACTATTCCCAGCAGCGACACAGAGCACAATGCTATACAGTGGTGGGTGAGCGGTGTACTACTGTTCCCAGCAGCGACACAGAGCACAATGCTATACAGTGGTGGGTGAGCGGTGTACTACTATTCCCAGCAGCGACACAGAGCACAATGCTATACAGTGGTGGGTGAGCGGTGTACTACTGTTCCCAGCAGCGACACAGAGCACAATGCTATACAGTGGTGGGTGAGCGGTGTACTACTATTCCCAGCAGCGACACAGAGCACAATGCTATACAGTGGTGGGTGAGCGGTGTACTACTGTTCCCAGCAGCGACACAGAGCACAATGCTATACAGTGGTGGGTGAGCGGTGTACTACTATTCCTAGCAGCGACACAGAGCACAATGCTATACAGTGTTGGGTGAGCGTTGTACTACTGTTCCCAGCAGCGACACAGAGCACAATGCTATACAGTGGTGGGTGAGCGGTGTACTACTGTTCCCAGCACCGACACAGAGCACAATGCTATACAGTGGTGGGTGAGCGGTGTACTACTATTCCCAGCAGCGACACAGAGCACAATGCTATACAGTGGTGGGTGAGCGGTGTACTACTATTCCCAGCAGCGACACAGAGCACAATGCTATACAGTGGTGGGTGAGCGGTGTACTACTGTTCCCAGCAGCGACACAGAGCACAATGCTATACAGTGGTGGGTGAGCGGTGTACTACTGTTCCCAGCAGCGACACAGAGCACAATGCTATACAGTGGTGGGTGAGCGGTGTACTACTGTTCCCAGCAGCGACACAGAGCACAATGCTATACAGTGGTGGGTGAGCGGTGTACTACTGTTCCCAGCAGCGACACAGAGCACAATGCTATACAGTGGTGGGTGAGCGGTGTACTGCTATTCCCAGCAGCGACACAGAGCACAATGCTATACAGTGGCGGGTGAGCGGTGTACTACTGTTCCCAGCAGAGACACAATGACTGGGGGGACCCTGGCTAGCCTGGCTGGAGAGAGAACTACCCTGCCTGCCTACCCAAAGCTAAACCCACAGACAAATGGCTGAGAAATGACGTGGATCGGGAATTTATTTACCCGAACCACGTGACCCGTTCGGCCAATCATGCGCTCTTAGTTCGGCCATATGTCCAAACGGTTTGGCCGAACACCATCAGGTGTTCGGTCGAACTCGAACATCACCCGAACAGGGTGATGTTCTGCAGAACCCGAACAGTGGAGAACACTGTTCGCCCAACACTAATCTCCACCCATCCGGTCACTTACCTCCTGCACACAGTTCATTGGCCTCCTGGAGGATCTCAGTGAGACGGTCACTGTGGGAGCTCAGCATCTCTTCTCTATTGTCTGCACATGAAAAGCAATTGGTTATCTCGCTTAGTGAAAGCAATTCTTACACATTCATTTTACTCAAAACAAAACTAAGCACTTTATTGATTATTTATATCCCGCAGAACTTAAGAATTGCATGCCAATCAGAGAATCGGAGGTAAAAAATAGTCAGGGAGAGAAACAAAGAAAATAGTGATTGCATGAAGAGGATTTTTTGGTCTAAATTTAGTCAAGGCAAATGTTTAAGGCAATACCTCTCAGTCTATGAAGGTATGATTTTTGGTATTCTTGTACAATTTTCAAAATCCTTTTGTTGCAATCATTATATTTTCTTTGTTTCGATGGAGCTGGTTCTTCCCTCACAAACTGCTCTATTAAGGCATCTCTGCCTTTCTGGATTTTCTGCAGTCCATCAACAAATCACCAAAAGGTGCTGTGTTGCAACCTCAACTCAGTACAGAGCCGGCGATGTTCAGCTTCCACATAATTATTTGTCTGATCCTGGCAAACAAGGGTACGCTCATACACAGTCCACCAAGATGGTAGAAATACAGGTGTATGCGATTTACCCTCACTGACGCCAACATAGACGCGAGCAAACCACCGAATCACTGGTTCAAGTTGTGGTCCGATTTCAAATTTCAGTGCATCCAATGCTGGTTCTAAGTCAAGAACAGGGACTAATGCCAGAGCTGCTATCATTTGTGCATGCAATGCAAATTCTGGGTCCGAAACGTATTCTCGACTTAGTCCCAGAGAGTCCATTTTTTTTATATTCCTTGTCAGATGAAATAGGCACCCATCAATACTGCAGGAGGGGATGCAAGCCCTGACAGCATTGGTGGCTGCTATTTCAAAATCCGTGGAATAGTGGTCGGGGTTTAGGTCAGGCCATAGTTGGTGGATCGGGGCAAATAATTTGTGGTACATTTTGGAGTTTGTTCGGCAGCAAACAGTACATTAAGAGAACCACATATTCTTTTCTTCTTTCCAGAAGCACAAAAACTTGCTTGAATAGAAATGGTGTTATTGTAAATGTACCGACATCGTAAATAAATTTAACTGTATGTATCCAAGAGTTTGTGGTTCTGGCAAAAATTAGAATCCTATATGGGTCCTCCGTTCCGGAATCATACTGCAAGAACAATTCACTTTCCTCCTCCATCACCCAATACATCTTATACTGTTCCAGAATATTCAGATCATGCAGACAAGAGGGTGGCGGAGGAGTAAGATTCATTGTATTGTGTTCATTCCGGATCATTTATGTTAAAGAAATCCGTGCAGGCAGTAAACCTAACAAGGCCGGAGTAACATTCCTTAATGTACTGTTAATTACTGCCGAAGGTACCTCCAAAGTTCTTTTGGCTCTTTTTTTGATGGCATTGCGGACATTTGACACCAGAATCAATTCTGATGTGGGTCCATGGTTGTGATCCCTGACAATTTATTTTTACCACCTGTCTCGTAGTCTCAGTAGTATGTATCCTTCCTAAGCATTTAGGATATGCACACTTTCTTTGACACCGCCAAGATTTTTTAGTTCCATCGCGGCTATTTCTGTCAAAAAAATATAAGTACACGTTGTGAGCTAGTTTTTCACCACCTTTGTTACTGGCGATAAGTGAAGACTGCTCCAAAGGTTTCCTATTCGAAAAAAAAGACAAACAATTAATTTTGCCTTAACAATTACAATCATAAAAAAGTTGTAGGTTTGTAGTCTCACTTGCACACGGTTTTGCCAGTTAGACTTGGCTACTGCTGTTCAGGTGACAGGGGGTGAGCAGACCAATAGTAACGAGTAAGCATTCACGTATCTCCACCCATCCGGTCACTTACCTCCGGCACACAGTTCATTGGCCTCCTGGAGGATCTCAGTGAGACGGTCACTGCGGGAGCTCAGCATCTCTTCTCTATTGTCTGCACATAAAAAGCAATTGGTTATCTCGCTTAGTGAAAGCAATTCTTACACATTGATTTTACTCAAAACAAAACTAAGCACTTTATTGATTATTTATATCCCGCAGAACTTAAGAATTGCATGCCAATCAGAGAATCGGAGGTAAAAATAATCAGGGAGAGAAACAAAGAAAATAGTGATTGCATGAAGAGGATTTTTTGGTCTAAATTTAGTCAAGGCAAATGTTTAAGGCAATACCTCTCAGTCTATGAAGGTATGATTTTGGTATTCTTGTACAATTTTCAAAATCCTTTTGTTGCAATCATTATATTTTCTTTGTTTCGGTGGAGCTGGTTCTTCCCTCACAAACTGCTCTGTTAAGGCATCTCTGCCTTTCTGGATTTTCTGCAGTCCATCAACAAATCACCAAAAGGTGCTGTTGCAACCTCAACTCAGTACAGAGCCGGCGATGTTCAGCTTCCACATCATTACAGTATTTGTCTGATCCTGGCAAACAAGGGTACGCTCATACATAGTCCACCAAGATGGTAGAAATACAGGTGTATGCGATCTACCCTCACTGACGCCAACATAGACGCGAACAAACCACCGAATCACTGGTTCAAGTTGTGGTCCGATTTCAAATTTCAGTGCATCCAATGCTGGTTCTAAGTCAAGAACAGGGACTAATGCCAGAGCTGCTATCATTGTGCATGCAATGCAAATTCTGGGTCCGAAACGTATTCTCGACTTAGTCCCAGAGAGTCCATTTTTTTTATATTCCTCGTCAGATGAAATAGGCACCCATTAATACTGCAGGAGGGGATGCAAGCCCTGACAGCATTGGTGGCTGCTATTTCAAAATCCGTGGAATAGTGGTCGGGGTTTAGGTCAGGCCATAGTTGGTGGATCGGGGCAAATAATTTGTGGTACATTTTGGAGTTTGTTCGGCAGCAAACAGTTCATTAAGAGAACCACATATTCTTCTCTTCTTGCCAGAAGCACAAAAACTTGCTTGAATAGCAATGGTGTTATTGTAAATGTACTGACACCGTAAATAAATTTAACTGTATGTATCCAAGAGTTTGTGCTTCTGGCAAAAATTAGAATCCTATGTGGATCCTCCGGTCCGGAATCGTACTGCAAGAACAATTCACTTTCCTCCTCCATCACCCAATACATCTTATACTGTTCCAGAATATTCAGATCATGCAGACAAGAGGGTGGCGGAGGAGTAAGATTCATTGTCTTGTGTACGTTCTGGATCATTTATGTTAAAGAAATCCGTGCAGGCATTAAACCTAACAAGGCCGGAGTAACATTCCTTAATGTACTGTTAATTACTGCCGAAGGTACCTCCAAAGTTCTATTGGCTCTTTTTTTGATGGCATTGCGGACATTTGACACCAGAATCAATTCTGATGTGGGTCCATGGTTGTGATCCCTGACTATTTTTGCCACCTGTCTCGTAGTCTCAGTAGTATGTATCCTTCCTAAGCATTTAGGATATGCACACTTTCTTTGACACCGCCAACATTTTTAAGTTCTATCATGGCTATTTCTGTCAAAAAAATATAAGTACACGTTGTGAGCTAGTTTTTCACCACCTTTGTTACTGGCGATAAGTGAAGACTTTGCTCCAAAGGTTTCCTATTCGAAAAAAAAGACAAACAATTAATTTTGCCTTAACAATTACAATCATAAAATAGTTGTAGGTTTGTAGTCTCACTTGCACACGGTTTTGCCAGTTAGACTTGGCTACTGCTGTTCAGGTGACAGGGGGTGAGCAGACCAATAGTAACGAGTAAGCATTCACGTATCTCCACCCATCCGGTCACATACCTCCTGCACACAGTTCATTGGCCTCCTGGAGGATCTCAGTGAGCCGGTCACTGTGGGAGCTCAGCATCTCTTCTCTATTGTCTGCACATAAAAAGCAATTGGTTGTCTCGCTTAGTGAAAACAATTCTTACACATTCATTTTACTCAAAACAAAACTAAGCACTTGCGGATGTGGTTTCAAAATGATTATTTATATCCCACAGAACTTTACTTCCTGCCCAAGGACGTAGATAATCAAGCGTCTATTGTGGCAATGGACCACTGTCTGCGTTCGTCTCCGCCCGTTAGTGGGGTGATTAATGAATGAGAATGCAGTTCCCATTCATTGTTCTAAGACCCCATTTTAATGATCACCGGCATCAATGAGATGTCGGCGGTCATTGTAACAAAATTATACATACACGCATAACTTCCTGTTTGCGTGCTAATAGTACGCTCAGGAAGATAATGTGTGTCATACATTGTACTAGGGAAATATTCTAAACGGTGCAATAATTGGGACAAATGGGCAAATAAAATGTCTGGGTTTGCATGTATCATTTTAAAACTATAATGGCCGAAAACTGAGAAGTAATGATTGATTACCATTTTTTTCCCCTTAAAATGCATTTAGAATAAAATAATTCTTAGCAAAATATACCACCCAAAGAAAGCCTAATTGGTTGTGAAAAAAAACAAGATAGATATAGATCATTTCATTGTGATAAGTAGTAATAAAGTTATAGGCAAATGAATGGAAGGAGCGCTGACAGGTGAAAATTGCTCTGGTACAGAAGGTGAAAAAAAACCTCAGTAGGGAAATGGTTAAAACCTAAACTAAACATTCATTCACTTGATCTCATCTTGCTGCCGTGTTCTACATAGCCCCTAGTGGCTATTCATAATCTGGGTTCCTATAGTCTTGGATCTCCTGCATACTATACGGGGGTACATAGGAGGTACTGCCTTACTCAAGATTTTATCTTGTTTTCAAATAGGCCAGAATGTATTCAAAGCCTGCTTTATGATCTGATGCTTCCCACAATATGTCGTAATCAGCGCCAATGAGTAATCCTCACCATTGTCGTTATTAGATTTTCTATCTTTTTTCCCATGTAGGAGTATCTTTCTATCTTGTCCCAAGGCTCTATTATAGGCCCTTTTAAGACTTTTTTTTGAGTATCCCCTCCTAAGGAGTCTAGACTGTAGTTGTTTGGCCTCTTTCTGGAAACTCCTTATATCTGTAGTTTCTCCTCACTCTCAAATATTGGGAGTAGGGAATACTATTTATGGTACTAATAGGGTGTGCGCTGTCAGCTCTTAAGATATAGTTGGTAGCGGTAGGTTTACGATATAAGGTGGTGGCCAAATTGCCATCCTCTTGTTTCAAGATTTTAAGATCCAAGAACTCCAATTGGCTATAAGTGTAAGTGAATTTCAAATTCCCCTTTTCATGTTTAGCCAATTAACAAAATCATGGAGTTCCTGTTCTGTACCCTCCCATTCAAGAAATGCATCATCCAGGAACCTATGCCATGTTGAAATGAGGTGCATAAAGTCGTATCCATCCTCAGAGAAAATTTCTTCTTCCCATCCCCCCAGGTACAGGTTCGCGTACGACGGGGCACAGGTCATCCCCATCGCCGCTCCCTGCACCTGGAGGTAATGGGCTCCCCCAAAGACAAATATATTGTGTGTCAACAGAAAATAGAGTAATTCCACTATTAATGTATTTAGTTCCCTCTGTTCCGTGACCATCTTGTTAAGGAACCTCTGGACAATTTGAATTCCCCTATCATGCGGTATGCTGCTATAGAGCGCCTCCACGTCTAATGACACCAGCAGGCTATCACCAGGTACATGGATTTCGTCCAGAACAGTAAGTAAATGAGAACTATCTCTAATATAGGGTGGCAGACTTAAAACGTGGGGCATAAGATGGATGTCAATAAACTTGCTCACATTGTCTGTAAGAGAACCATGTCCTGCCACAATTGGGCGGCCTGGAGGGTCACTAATGGATTTATGCACTTTTGGTGTACAGTAAAATGCAGGGGTACATGGATGTTCCACAGTAAGGAATTTCAGTATTTTTTCATTAATCAGACCCTGCCATTTTGCCCTGGATAGGATATCATCCAGGTCCTTTTTATATTGCACAATCACATCACCATTAATTCTACGGTAATTATCTCTATTCCGAAGTAGTTTCATGCACATTTTCTCATAATGGTCATTGCTCATCACCACTAGATTCCCACCTTTGTCAGATGGCTTTATAGTGAGGTGTTTCATGTTTTTTATTTCTTCAAGTGCCTTACTTTCAGATGTCTAAATTAGGCAAAACCTTTATTTTTTTAAGGCTCTAATAATATCTTCCATAACGATCTTAATAAATAGATTAATACTAGGGCAATTTTGCGTATTGGGAAAATATTTGGGACCTCATTTCAAGTTTAGAATAATCAATATTAGACAAATGATCATGAGATAAATTTTCACTCAAAAGTTCTTCAAGATCAATACCGGCCTGTATATCGATAGCATCCCATTCAACCGGGTATTCTTCCCTTTTATCTTTCCCCAGAGTGGCCCTTAAGTATATCTTTCGTAAAAAAAGCTGTAGGTCTATCATAACTGAGAAAAAAAAAACAATTTTATTAGTTGGACAAAAATGTAGCCCTTTCTTGAGGACATTCATTTGCACTATGGGAAATTCCTAGTCAGTCAGATTTATTATTTATTATTATTATTATTATCATTAATAAAATCATCATTAACCTCTATATCAGCATTGTTCTCAATGTATTTGTCAGCATTATCTGTATGAGCATTATTTACGTTAACTTGGGATAGAAGTGTTCCATCCTAACCTTCTTGATGTAATTATAAAAAAAGGGAAATAAGTGGTTTAAGGCACTGTAGATAATCAATTGCTTTATTAATAGGAAAAATTCGATGAGAAAAGGTAGTTTCTTAGCATGCAAAAAGTACAAAATTACAGTAAAATTATTAAAAAGCCTCAGCCTATCAGAGCTGTCACTAGAATAATGGCTGCTATTCAGAGTACAGTGGCCACTGTATACACTCAGACCATACTGTTCTCACACAACTCACACACATGCTACCTAAGCCGGCCAGTTTCACTAAAGGGGATATGAAGCCTCCAAGAAGTGTTCTCATACAGTCCTTGATATTTCCCACGGATTTATGGAGTATAATCTGCGTGAGCAAATGGAAGGAAACACTAACTCCTGAGAGCACAGGTAAAGCACATGTCCACGTACAGAGCTATGGGCAGATTACAGCAGCACACTTGTTGCTAAGCTCACAGTTCAAGATGCATTGTCACAAAGACAGCGTATAGCAATAGCCAAGCAGCACATGGGGCACATCTGAGGAGCGGGGGAGGCCAGCTGTAACAGACAGTGTACACCGATATGTAGCATATGCAGGAATAAAACAGGAAGGCTCTCACCCAAACCGCTCTCAAACCGAGATGTCCCCGAGTAGCAATGTCCATATATCTCCGTTATCTGTGGACCTCAAGGCAAACCCATATGGATCCAGGATGTGTGCAAGCGGATTCCAGCCAGTTCAGTCGGCGATTCAAATAACGCCAAGCACGGCATTCCATGTGTGTTGCAGTTTAGTCAGCCGCCATGACAGCACGTAGGCCACGCCCCCCTACGCGTTTCACGTCAAGGGCAGACGTTTCTTCAGGGTGTGGCTTGTTTGACAGCGTTGAAGCCCTCTTTCTCTAACACTGACTGTTCCGTGGAATGAGGCATTCAGGGGCTAATTTGGCCTGCTGCTTTTTATGAACTCTGTTGCTTTGATGCTCGGATTTCTGAGAGGGCGTAATGATTCACTGTGGGCTGGTGAGGTTGCTGAGAGCCGCCCCCAGTGACGATTTAAATACAGGGCTTCAACGCTGTCAAACAAGCCACACCCTGAAGAAACGTCTGCCCTTGACGTGAAACGCGTAGGGGGGCGTGGCCTACGTGCTGTCATGGCGGCTGACTAAACTGCAACACACATGGAATGCCGTGCTTGGCGTTATTTGAATCGCCGACTGAACTGGCTGGAATCCGCTTGCACACATCCTGGATCCATATGGGTTTGCCTTGAGGTCCACAGATAACGGAGATATATGGACATTGCTACTCGGGGACATCTCGGTTTGAGAGCGGTTTGGGTGAGAGCCTTCCTGTTTTATTCCTGCATATGCTACATATCGGTGTACACTGTCTGTTACAGCTGGCCTCCCCCGCTCCTCAGATGTGCCCCATGTGCTGCTTGGCTATTGCTATACGCTGTCTTTGTGACAATGCATCTTGAACTGTGAGCTTAGCAACAAGTGTGCTGCTGTAATCTGCCCATAGCTCTGTACGTGGACATGTGCTTTACCTGTGCTCTCAGGAGTTAGTGTTTCCTTCCATTTGCTCACGCAGATTATACTCCATAAATCCGTGGGAAATATCAAGGACTGTATGAGAACACTTCTTGGAGGCTTCATATCCCCTTTAGTGAAACTGGCCGGCTTAGGTAGCATGTGTGTGAGTTGTGTGAGAACAGTATGGTCTGAGTGTATACAGTGGCCACTGTACTCTGAATAGCAGCCATTATTCTAGTGACAGCTCTGATAGGCTGAGGCTTTTTAATAATTTTACTGTAATTTTGTACTTTTTGCATGCTAAGAAACTACCTTTTCTCATCGAATTTTTCCTATTAATAAAGCAATTGATTATCTACAGTGCCTTAAACCACTTATTTCCCTTTTTTTATAATTATGTCTCAGTACGGTTGCACTGCCCCTTGAACTAAGGGCCTCAGCTTGGTCAATTCCTAACTAGAATTGATAATTGGAGGAATTAGAGGTTTATCCTTAACTTTTTTCCTATATTATGTATCAGGTTTATGACCTATAACCTCATAAAAAGGTGAAGAAATGTGGTAGTACTTGATGTGCTTTGGGGTACTTTTACTTTTATCTAGTTGAAACCTAATTTTTATGGGAAAGCGCTCTCCATTGCCTCTATAAACTATGGCCTACTTTTTCTCAGAGGATTTTGATGAGGAAATTGATGGAGCTTTCTCCTCAGCCGTTCAAGTAAATGATGAAGAAGGTGGTGAACTTAAGGAACTATTTAAAAATCATAAAAGCCTTCTGATTAAACAACTTAAAAGAAAATGGAATGCTTCCCTTTTGGAATCTTATGCCAAGGCAGGGGTGGTTCCTGATGGATTGCTTGAAAGAATCATTCCTGCTGAAAACTTGCTAACTCCACGGTTTGTGGAGAAATGGAAATTGAAGGCACTCCAAAGGGGAATCGAGATAATTAAGATGATGGCTGAGGAGGAGAGAGAACAACTAAAGGAGGTGACAGAAGAGGTAATGGAGAGTGTAAAACATTTGGATGAATTTAGTAACCATAGTGAATTTCAATCCCTGAATGAAATACTCAAAAAGCAAATAGAAAAACTGCAGAGTGCCATTAAAAAATCTAAGCAGGCCAAATTTCAGAAGGACCTTGCTCGATGGGATATAGATGAAGCTCTAGACCCACGAGAACAGCTTAGGAAGAAACGTGAACGTAGACGCAGAGGTAGTGGAGCCAATACAGAAGGTTCGAGTGTTGACACAGACACCTCAGTGGTATCCACGTCTAGTAAGAAGTCTGTCACTTTTTTAGATCAGAGAAGGAGGGGCAGGAGGGGAAGGGGAGGACGAGGAAGGGGAAGAGGGAGGGGTGGAGGAAATGGGGGGAACAGGAACCCAAGGCAGGACAGGAGGGACATTCAGGGAGACTTGGAGGAGCAGGACAGCCAAATAGGGGAGGAAGCAACCAAAACAACCAGGAGTGGGTTGATTCGCAAGCCCTAGCCTCTACATCTGAAAATGATCAGCTTGATGTAGTTAATTTATCAAGCTTTTCGTTGACAGATCAACACATATCTCTTCTGAGTAAGGGGCTTTCTTTTTCACCTACATGTCCCGGGGATGAATTCGAAGTTTATAAAGATATCTATCTCTTCTTGAGGAAGGTCCTTCTGAGGCTTATGTTTAAGGACAGGCAGGGGGATAATATCTGTGAACAAACTCAGGAAGTTATAGATGGTGATAAAAGCCTAACTGATTTAGAACTGGCTGAATTACTTCTGGACCAGGAGACACTAATGGAGGCGGAAGTGTCCCTGACCCCTGCCTGTATGGGAGATTCACCCAAACCCACTACCCTCAAAAAAAAGTCTGTCTATATGCCTCCATTGTCAACCAACAGGTCAGTTTTTGTTTTTATGGAGACTATTGAGAGGGAATTGAGGAGATTCAACTTCAATCCCAGGGGCCGATCTTCAAATTTGACCCCTGAAGAGCGAAAAGCACTGGGTGAGCTGAGGGAGGCACCAGGTACAATTATTAGGCCCAGTGATAAGGGGGGCAATGTGGTTCTCCAGGATGAAAAAGACTATGTGAAGGAAGTGGCGAGACAATTAGGTGATGTTTCTACTTACCGTAAGCTTTCAGGGAATCCTTTCCCTGAAATTGTTGAAAGGGTGAACTCACTTCTTGATGATGGACTCCATTTACGGGTCATCACCAAAGAAGAATGGGAGTACCTTCGGGTTGTCACCTATAACATTCCTTTTTTGTATACGCTACCGAAACTTCACAAGTCTGCAACAGAACCACCTGGGAGGCCCATTGTCTCCAGTATCGCTGGGCCTACAGAGAGACTTGGTAGATTCATTGATAGAAAACTCCAGCCTCTCATGCGTGATCTCCCATCGTTTGTCCAGGATTCGCGTGACGTTCTACGGATTGTAAGTGATCTATCAGTCCCACAGGGGTCCCTCTTAGTGGCCATCGACGTAGAGGCTTTGTATACGTCTATCCCACATGGAGAGGGACTCCGAGCGATCTCCTACTATCTCATGAAACACTTTCCTCATGCACATGAGCACAATGACTTCATTGCTCAAGCAATGAGGTTAATTTTGGAATTTAATTGTTTTACCTTTGATGGGCGCTTTTATCAACAAGTGCGGGGTACCTCGATGGGGGCGGCGTGTGCCCCAGCATATGCGTGCCTTCATTTGGGGCTCTGGGAACACGAGGTGGTGTCCCTGAATATGCGGTTCCGGGCGCACGTCGCCCTATGGATCCGTTTTATTGATGATGTGCTGGTGGTGTGGACGGGGTCACGAGAAGAACTTGATTCTTTTATTATGGAGCTGAATATTAATCAGAGGAATATCAGGCTCACTTATTCTGTAAGTGATGAGAGTCTTCCATTCCTTGATTTACTAATAAGAATAAGGGGTGATGGATTGACCACCTCCTCTTATAGGAAACCCACTGCGGGTAATACCCTGCTCCACGCCACCAGCCATCATCCTGGATCCTTAATTCGAGGTATCCCGTACGGTCAATTTATTCGCCTGCGCCGGAATTGTTCGTGTGATGAAGATTTTAGGCGTGAATCCTTGGAGATGTACAGGCGGTTCCGGGCAAGGGGATATTCTCATAGATTATTGCGAAGTGCTTTGAGGAGGGCATGGGCACGGGATAGAACTGGCCTGTTGGGAAACAATGTTGACAATGGAAACTCAAAAGAAATTATTGCCAATAGAGTTGATGGTACCCCTAATCAGTACCTGCGATTGGTTACCAAATATGGTGACCATTGGGATGATTTACGGGGTCTGCTGACCCGTTTCTGGCCCATCCTAACGTCCTCCAGTGAAATTGGTGAGATAGTCGGCCCTCGCCCCCTACTCACGGCAAGACGAGCAACAAATTTAAAGGATCAGTTGGTGCATGGAGAGTTTGTTCGATCACGAGCTACATGGTTGAACAAATTTACGCCATCTGGGATGTACAGGTGCCCGGGTTGTAAGATGTGTCCCTATGTGGACAAGACAAAAGTGTTTCATGATAGCTCGGGTGTAAACAAATTTACAATTAACTCTTTTATAAACTGCACTACAGAACGAGTGGTCTATATGCTTCAATGTCCATGTGGGCTTAAGTATATTGGAAAGACTATTAGACCCCTAAAAGAAAGAATCTTGAGACATTTTAGAGATATTGAGGGAGGAGAGGCCAATACATCTGTAGCTAACCATTACAGGGAGGCCCATGATAACAAACTAAGAGGGACCCTTGTTAAGGGTATCTATAGACTTGGCATCTCGGCACGCAGGGGAGATTTTGATGATATTCTGTATTGTAAAGAGGCAATGTGGATTTATAAGCTTGACACAGTAACTCCCTGCGGTTTGAATGCTGAACTTGACTTGTCTCCGTTCCTGAGATGCCAGGTCTATGGTACATGAATAGGTGTTGGTGCTTTACCCTCTCATGCCTACTGATAATAATTTTTGACCAGTGGCTTTAATCTGTGTTTTGAGATTTGGAACATTCAATTGTGTTAGTACCCAATTTATATTTACTTTTGTTGTTAGTAATGGCTGCTATTTGTAATATCTGTTAGCAAACTTGACATGTTGTGTGTCTGATATAAGTTGCCATTTGATTTCATGTGCTGTGAATGATGTAGGAGGTACCCTTTTTCTCTAACACTGACTGTTCCGTGGAATGAGGCATTCAGGGGCTAATTTGGCCTGCTGCTTTTTATGAACTCTGTTGCTTTGATGCTCGGATTTCTGAGAGGGCGTAATGATTCACTGTGGGCTGGTGAGGTTGCTGAGAGCCGCCCCCAGTGACGATTTAAATACAGGGCTTCAACGCTGTCAAACAAGCCACACCCTGAAGAAACGTCTGCCCTTGACGTGAAACGCGTAGGGGGGCGTGGCCTACGTGCTGTCATGGCGGCTGACTAAACTGCAACACACATGGAATGCCGTGCTTGGCGTTATTTGAATCGCCGACTGAACTGGCTGGAATCCGCTTGCACACATCCTGGATCCATATGGGTTTGCCTTGAGGTCCACAGATAACGGAGATATATGGACATTGCTACTCGGGGACATCTCGGTTTGAGAGCGGTTTGGGTGAGAGCCTTCCTGTTTTATTCCTGCATATGCTACATATCGGTGTACACTGTCTGTTACAGCTGGCCTCCCCCGCTCCTCAGATGTGCCCCATGTGCTGCTTGGCTATTGCTATACGCTGTCTTTGTGACAATGCATCTTGAACTGTGAGCTTAGCAACAAGTGTGCTGCTGTAATCTGCCCATAGCTCTGTACGTGGACATGTGCTTTACCTGTGCTCTCAGGAGTTAGTGTTTCCTTCCATTTGCTCACGCAGATTATACTCCATAAATCCGTGGGAAATATCAAGGACTGTATGAGAACACTTCTTGGAGGCTTCATATCCCCTTTAGTGAAACTGGCCGGCTTAGGTAGCATGTGTGTGAGTTGTGTGAGAACAGTATGGTCTGAGTGTATACAGTGGCCACTGTACTCTGAATAGCAGCCATTATTCTAGTGACAGCTCTGATAGGCTGAGGCTTTTTAATAATTTTACTGTAATTTTGTACTTTTTGCATGCTAAGAAACTACCTTTTCTCATCGAATTTTTCCTATTAATAAAGCAATTGATTATCTACAGTGCCTTAAACCACTTATTTCCCTTTTTTTATAATTATGTCTCAGTACGGTTGCACTGCCCCTTGAACTAAGGGCCTCAGCTTGGTCAATTCCTAACTAGAATTGATAATTGGAGGAATTAGAGGTTTATCCTTAACTTTTTTCCTAACCTTCTTGATGGGTTGTATACCAGCTCTCATATCTTCCGATTCCAAAAAAGTATTCCCTGCATCCTTATGTGCAAGATCTTTTTCAGCCCTATCCATACCCTTCCTTTTGTACGGTCGGGGTTTCACATGTCTATATTCTGATCCATAGGATCTATGACTCGATGCACTAGACCCACTGCTAGCCACAGAAGAATCAGGATGCTGTGTCTGGTACACTGGTCTATTGGGTGTACTCCTATTGGATCTCTGTATTCTAGGTATACGTGTTTGCTTCCATCTATATGCTATCCCTCGGTGAGATGCTGTTCTATCCCTATTCAACTTATGTTCCTTTTTACTGACAATCTCCTGATTCAATTTTTCTATATACTCTTTTATCTCCTTATCTTTTTGTAGGAAGATAGGATCCTTGCAATTTATTCCTTAGGGCCCCAATTTCTATTGTGACCTCTCTTAACCTACTTTCATAAACATTTTTCATCATAATCATCATATTGGCAGAACAATCCTTCAAAATGTTTTCCCATTCCTGTTTAAACTCAGAACTCAAATCCACATCATTTTTAAAAAAACGTTCTAGATCTCGGATTCATGTTTGTTGAGGGTCCACTTTTGGTAAGATCTTTTTTATTGCATTGGCTGGTGTATCCTGACATGCGCATAGATCTTGGTTGGTATGTAACTATATGTACAATTTATATTATGTTTTTAACAGATGTGTATATATATATATACTGTGTGCCTCTGAGGAAGCGGCCTTTGGCTGGGAAACACGTGTCAGGCAACCTGTATGCGATTTGGAAATCCGACTTTATCCGCATGTCTGTCTTATATATTGAAGAAACTTTTACTGAGAAGAATTAAAGAGACTATTTGTTCATATAAACCCCTGTGACTGTCTTGGACTTTGTATACTTGAATTTTGGGGTGGAACAATACTATTTGGTTTTTTATTACTATCAGTATTTTGAGTCTGCTTTCTGGAGGTAAGTCCACCACTGCCTCCCAGCAAATTTGAATTTATTACCTTTTATCCTGCTGGTGCCTCTGTTCTTTTACGATAAAGCATCATAATTTTTGTGCATCAACCAAGGTAAAATGAAAGTCCATACACTTTCATTTTACCTTTAACATCTAACGTCGCGTTTCACTGCGTTGCGTTACAACGCTCCGGGGCGCATTTTATCGTCCAACATCGGCATTATGCGTTGCAATGATAGTCAATGTAAACCGCGAACTTTATGAAAAGTGCGTGTTTTTTTACTGTGTCGCAACGCATGGTTTCTCTCCCAGAATGCAGTTATTTTTATTTATTTTTTTGGGTTGAAAAAAGATATACTTCCATAGAGTTCAACCGGTATAAAAAACTAAAGTGAGATTTTAGTCTCTTCAAGTAACTTCGAGAAAACATCTCCTAATAAGTCACACTTTCACTATTCAATGTAAACCTTAATGTTCTAATAATCTACCTATAAGTGATATTAACTTCTTCTACATATTCACCGTACATTCTTTGGTCAGTATACCTGAGATCATTTGCATTGCTTGTGTGGGAACCATTGTGCTTATCCTCACAGCTTGTGATGCTTGATCTCCATTTGTGTAATCTATATGTCATCATCCTGAGGCGCTGTTGCCATGAGCAATTGTACCTGATCTTCCTAATTTTTGTGCGTGTTCATCCGAGATGGCATATTCTTCTTGGATTTCTCTCTTCACATTGCTTGTTCCGCTTCTTCCGTACATTTTCCCCAGTTTAAAGAATGGATCATTCTCATTCCCAGCACCAATCGAGTATTTACACATTGATGGTGTATTTGACATTGCATAACCAACTGCAAAGTAATACAGATGAGAATATAATCCTACATCAAACTCAGGTGAGGAAGTATGTCCAAGGAACTTCAAGTAAGGAGCATCAGTGCCAAGATGATCGCCATATGTTTTCATCAGATTTGCAAAGTATCTCACTTCATGAACACACGGCTCTAGAGCAATGATAGGACATCTAGGTGGGATTACATTTTGCATTACCAGCTGATATCCTGTTAACCCTGTCATTCTGATATAAGGCACTGTGTGGGCAATACATGATGCTGTTGTGTGCTGTTTGCTGTCTCCTGCTTTGACGGAATTTAGGAGTTCTACTATAACTCTCCTAACAAGAGGCTGTTTCCTAATAAATTCAGACACCCCCTCCGCTGCATCATGAGCCAGCTTCATCTCAGGACTGACAGTTATTTGTGTCTTGAATGCAATCAGCCGACCACTTGCATATTCGAGGGCTCTTGATGGGGCTTTAACAGCTTTCGATGCAATCATCAGTATCTGTGTAAATATTGTGTCATACTGCTCTTGAGGGGGAAACCAGTCTGTGAGTAGACAGCTTCACGGCTGACAAGGAAGTTGTCCTTTCTCCTCGTATTCGATGGCGTTAATCAATTTCTTTTCATCTTCACTGCTCGCTACTAAGACACCATGCTCAAGTTCTAGCCTCATTGGTAAGAGTGTTGTGCTATAATGTTTATTCATTGCCGTAATTATACCATCAACCTGGGGCATGTGGTTAATAAGAAAGCCAATGAAGAATCCAAGTTTATAGTCATCAGTGAGACGTCTGTTAAACAAGCATGAATCTAACATTTGACATAATACCTTCCAAAGAAATTCATCTTTGTCGCCTACTATAACCGGGCAAATGATTGCTTTTGTCGCAACTTGTTGAGCCCTACTCATCATACTTGCCACAGGACTAAATGTTGAGAATTGAAAAGATAATTGCTGGTTAGCCATAGCTATGACTCTATCACCTTTTCTTCTTGCGTTAGACATCATTTTTGCAATTAGATCCTAATCGCACTCTAAATCTTTTGGTAAACTGTGTTGGGAAAAAATACAATCTGTGCAACTATTGCACTATTTCCTGTGCATCACTTCCTTTTCCGGCTGGCTGAGGAACGTGGAGAGCACGGAGAGGAGGTTGTGGCGCAGTTTAGGGGAAAAAAAAAGAGGCGCTATTCGTGCTACTGACGAGCTACTGTTTGTCCTTTATCTTATTGCCTGATGAAGCGGGCTGTGCCTGCGAAACGCGTTGCATCTTTTGGGGTACCAATAATAAATGTATTTGTTTAATTCAGACAGTATTTTGAGTCTGCTTTCTGGAGGTAAGTCCACCACTGCCTCCCACCAAATTTTAAAAATTTTTATTACCTTTTATTCTGCTGGCGCCTCTGTTCTCTTACGATAAAGCATCGGAATTTTTGTGCATTATCCAATGTAAAATGAAAGTCCATAGACTTTCATTTTACCTTTACCATCTAACGTCTCGTTTCACTGCGTTGCGTTACAACGCTCGGGGGTACATTTTATCGTCCAACGTCGGCATTATGCGTTGCAATGATAGTCAATGTAAAACGTGAACTTTATAAAAAGTGCGTGTTTTTACTGCGTCGCAACACATTGTTTCTCTCCCAGAATGCTTATTTTTTTTTTTTTTTCTGGGGGGGTTGAAAAAAGACATACTTCCATCGAGTTCCAACGGTATAAAAAACTAAAGTGAGATTTTAGTCTCTTCAAGTAACTTCGAGAAAACATCTCCTAATAAGTCACACTTTCACTATTCAATGTAAACCTTAATGTTCTAATAATCTACCTATATGTGATATTAACCTCTTCTACATATTCACCGTACATTCTTTGGTCAGTATACCTGAGATCATTTGCATTGCTTGTGTGGGAACCATTGGGCTTATCCTCACAGCTTGTGATGCTTGATCTCCATTTGTGTAATCTATATGTCATCATCCTGAGGCGCTGTTGCCATGGGCAATTGTACCTGATCTTCCAACTTTTGTGCGTGTTCATCCGAGATGGCATATTCTTCTTGGATTTCTCTCTTCACACTGCTTGTTCCGCTTCTTCCGTACATTTTCCCCAGTTTAAAGAATGGATCATTCTCATTCCCAGCACCAATCGAGTATTTACACATTGATGGTGTATTTGACATTGCATAACCAACTGCAAAGTAATACAGACGAGAATATGATCCTACATCAAACTCAGGTGAGGAAGTATGTCCAAGGAACTTCAAGTAAGGAGCATCAGTGCCAAGATCGCCATATGTTTTCATCAGATTTGCAAAGTATCTCACTTCATGAACACACGGCTCTAGAGCAATGATAGGACATCTAGGTGGGATTACATTTTGCATTACCAGCTGATATCCCGTTAACCCTGTCATCCTGATATAAGGCACTGTGTGGGCAATGCATGATGCTGTTGTGTGCTGTTTGCTGTCTCCTGTTTTGACGGAATTTAGGAGTTCTACTATAACTCTCCTAACAAGAGGCTGTTTCCTAATAAATTCAGACACCCCCTCCGCTGCATCATGAGCCAGCTGCATCTCAGGACTGACAGTTATTTGTGTCTTGAATGCAATCAGCCGACCACTTGCATATTCGAGGGCTCTTAATGGGGCTGTAACAGCTTTCGACGCAATCATCAGTATCTGTGTTAATATTGTGTCATACTGCTCTTGGGGGAAACCAGTCTGTGAGTAGACAGCTTCACGGCTGACAAGGAAGTTTGTCCTTTGTCATAGTATTCAATGGCGTTAATCAATTCCTTTTCATCTTCACTGCTCGCTACTAAGACACCATGCTCAAGTTCTAACCTCATTGGTAAGAGTGTTGTGCTATAATGTTCATTCATTGCCGTAATTATACCATCAACCTGGGGCATGTGGTTAATAAGAAAGCCAATGAAGAATCCAAGTTTATAGTCATCAGTGAGACGTCTGTTAAACAAGCATGAATCTAACATTTGACATAATACCTTCCAAAGAAATTCATCTTTGTCGCCTACTATAATCGGGCAAATGATTGCTTTTGTCGCAACTTGTTGAGCCCTACTCATCATACTTTCCACAGGACTAAATATTGAGAATTGAAAAGATAATTGCTGGTTAGCCATAGCTATGACTCTATCACTTTTTCTTCTTGCGTCAGACATCATTTTTGCAATTAGATCCTAATCGCACTCTAAATATTTTGGTAAACTGTGTTGGGAAAAAATACAATTTGTCCAACTATTGCACTGCTTCCTGTGCATCACTTCCTTTTCCAGCTGGCTGAGGAACATGGAGAGCACGGAGAGGAGGTTGTGGCGCAGTTTAGGGGAAAAAAAGAGGCGCTATTCGTGCTACTGACGAGCTACTGTTTGTCCCCTATCTTATTGCCTGCGAAACGCGTTGCATCTTTTGGGGTACCAATAATAAATGTAATATTAATTCAGACAGTATTTTGAGTCTACAAAGTCCAAGACAGTCACGGGGCTGTATATGAACAAATGGTCTATTTAATTCTTCTCAGTAAAAGTTTTTTCAATATATAAGACAGACATGCGGATAAATTCGGATTTCCAAATCGCATACAGGTTGCCTGACACGTGTTTTCCAGCCAAAGGCCGCTTCCTCAGAGGCACACAGTATATATATATATATATACATCTGTTAAAAACATAATATAAATTGTACATATAGTTACATACCAACCAAGATCTAAAGTGGACCCTCAACAAACATGAATCCGAGATCTAGAAAGTTTTTTTTAAAAAGGATAGATCTCATAAATATATCATATTCAAACAGTCATCCAACCATGCACCACTATCACTACAAATCGTGTGACCATGCAGGAAATTCGGAATTCATATATATATATATATATATATATATCTATATCTATATCTATATCTATATCTATATATATATATATATATATATATATATATATATATATATATATATATATATATATACATATACATATACACACACACACACACACACACACACACACACACACACACACACACACAGTGGAGGAAATAATTATTTGACCCCTCACTGATTTTGTAAGTTTGTCCAATGACAAAGAAATGAAAAGTCTCAGAACAGTATCATTTCAATGGTAGGTTTATTTTAACAGTGGCAGATAGTATATCAAAAGGAAAGTCAAAAAAATAACCTTAAATAAAAGATAGCAACTGATTTGCATTTCATTGAGTGAAATAAGTTTTTTAACCCTCTAACAATGAAAGAATTAATACTTAGTGGAAAAACCCTTGTTTGCAAGCACAGAGGTCAAACGTTTCTTGTAATTGATGACCAAGTTTGCACACATTGCTCAACTCTTCCTGTACTGGAAACAATTAGACTGATGTATCTGATCTTAATGTTTTATTTCTTAGCTGTACTACACATGCAAATCATAATATCATCATTTTTTTTTTCGCTTCAGTGTCTCTTTAAAGAGAATCTGTATTGTTAAAATCGCACAAAAGTAAACATACCAGTGCGTTAGGGGACATCTCCTATTACCCTCTGTCACAATTTCGCCGCTCCTCGCCGCATTAAAAGTGGTTAAAAACAGTTTTAAAAAGTTTGTTTATAAACAAGCAAAATGGCCACCAAAACAGGAAGTAGGTTGATGTACAGTATGTCCACACATAGAAAATACATCCATACACAAGCAGGCTGTATACAGCCTTCCTTTTGAATCTCAAGAGATCATTTGTGTGTTTCTTTCCCCCTGCATCTCTCATGCACTGAAGTGTCAGGCTGTTTCTTCCTGCAAACAGCTTTGCCCTTGTCTGTAATTCTTCAGTATGTGAAAGCCCAGCCAGCTCAGAGGATGATTTATCCAGCTTGTAAAAGATAAGAGAGAAAAGAGAAGCTGCTCTAATCTAAATAACACACAGGCAGTGTGCATAGAGGGGCCTGAAAGGGGGAGTTCATAGCAGAACCACAACACTGAAGAACTTGGCAGCCTTCCAGACACAGGCCGACAAGTCTGACAGGGGAAAGATACATTGATTTATTACAGAGACTGTCATAGTAGAAAGTGCTGCAGTAAGCCAGAACACATTAGAATAGCTTTTGGAACTTGTAGGATGATAAAAAACAGGATGCAATTTTTGTTACGGAGTCTCTTTAAGAATATCTTTCGTAAAAAAAAAAGCTGTAGGTCTATCATAACTGAGAAAAAAAAACAATTTTATTAGTTGGACAAAAATGTAGCCCTTTCTTGAGGACATTCATTTGCACTATGGAAAATTCCTGGTCAGTCAGATTTATTATTATTGAAATCATCATTAACCTCTGTATCAGCATTGTTCTCAATGTATTTGTCAGCATTATCTGTATGAGCATTATTTACGTTAACTTGGGATAGAAGTGTTCCATCATAACCTTCTTGATGGGTTGTATACCAGCTCTTATATCTTCCGATTCCCAAAAAGTATGCCCTGCTTCCTTATGTGCAAGATCTTTTTCAGCCCTATCCATACCCTTCCTTTTGTACGGTCGGGGTTTCACATGTCTATATTCTGATCCATAGGATCTATGACTCGATGCACTAGACCCACTGCTAGCCACAGAAGAATCAGGATGCTGTGTCTGGTACACTGGTCTATTGGGTGTACTCCTATTGGATCTCTGTATTCTAGGTATACGTGTTTGCTTCCATCTATATGCTATCCCTCGGTGAGATGCTGTTCTATCCCTATTCAACTTATGTTCCTTTTTACTGACAATCTCCTGATTCAATTTTTCTATATACTCTTTTATCTCCTTATCTTTTTGTAGGAAGATAGGATCCTTGCAATTTATTCCCTAGGGCCCCAATTTCTATTGTTACCTCTCTTAACCTACTTTCATAAACATTTTTCATCATAATCATCATATTGGCAGAACAATCCTTCAAAAATTTTTCCCATTCCTGTTTAAACTCAGAACTCAAATCCACATCATTTTTAAAAAAAACGTTCTAGATCTCGGATTCATGTTTGTTGAGGGTCCACTTTTGGTAAGATCTTTTTTATTGCATTGGCTGGTGTATCCTGACATGCGCATAGATCTTGGTTGGTATGTAACTATATGTACAATTTATATTATGTTTTTAACAGATGTATATATATATATATATACTGTGTGCCTCTGAGGAAGCGGCCTTTGGCTGGGAAACACGTGTCAGGCAACCTGTATGCGATTTGGAAATCCGACTTTATCCGCATGTCTGTCTTATATATTGAAGAAACTTTTACTGAGAAGAATTAAAGAGACTATTTGTTCATATAAACCCCTGTGACTGTCTTGGACTTTGTATACTCTAATTTTGGGGTGGAACAATACTATTTGTTTTTTTATTACTATCAGTATTTTGAGTCTGCTTTCTGGAGGTAAGTCCACCACTGCCTCCCAGCAAATTTGAATTTTTTTTTTATTACCTTTTATCCTGCTGGTGCCTCTGTTCTCTTACGATAAAGCATCATAATTTTTGTGCATCAACCAAGGTAAAATGAAAGTCCATACACTTTCATTTTACCTTTAACATCTAACGTCGCGTTTCACTGCGTTGCGTTACAATGCTCCGGGGCGCATTTTATCGTCCAACGGCGGCATTACGCGTTGCAATGATAGTCAATGTAAAACGCGAACTTTATGAAAAGTGCGTGTTTTTTTACTGTGTCGCAACGCATGGTTTCTCTCCCAGAATGCAGTTATTTTTATTTATTTTTTTGGGTTGAAAAAAGATATACTTCCATAGAGTTCAACCGGTATAAAAAACTAAAGTGAGATTTTAGTCTCTTCAAGTAACTTCGAGAAAACATCTCATAATAAGTCACACTTTCACTATTCAATGTAAACCTTAATGTTCTAATAATCTACCTATAAGTGATATTAACCTCTTCTACATATTCACCGTACATTCTTTGGTCAGTATACCTGAGATAATTTGCATTGCTTGTGTAGGGACCATTGTGCTTATCCTCACAGCTTGTGATGCTTTATCTCCATTTGTGTAATCTATATGTCATCATCCTGAGGCGCTGTTGCCATGAGCAATTGTACCTGATCTTCCAACTTTTGTGTGTGTTCATCCGAGATGGCATATTCTTTTGGATTTCTCTCTTGACATTGCTTGTTCCGCTTCTTCCGTACATTTTCCCATGTTTAAAGAATGGATCATTCTCATTCCCAGCACCAATCGAGTATTTACACATTGATGGTGTATTTGACATTGCATAACCAACTGCAAAGTAATACAGATGAGAATATGATCTTACATCAAACTCCGGTGAGGAAGTATGTCCAAGGAACTTCAAGTAAGGAGCATCAGTGCCAAGATCGCCATATGTTTTCATCAGATTTGCAAAGTATCTCACTTCATGAACACACGGCTCTAGAGCAATGATAGGACATCTAGGTGGGATTACATTTTGCATTACCAGCTGATATCCTGTTAACCCTGTCATCCTGATATAAGGCACTGTGTGGGCAATGCATGATGCTGTTGTGTGCTGTTTGCTGTCTCCTGTTTTGACGGAATTTAGGAGTTCTACTATAACTCTTCTAACAAGAGGCTGTTTCCTAATAAATTCAGACACCCCCTCCGCTGCATCATGAGCCAGCCGCATCTCAGGACTGACAGTTATTTGTGTCTTGAATGCAATCAGCCGACCACTTGCATATTCGAGGCTCTTGATGGGGCTTTAACAGCTTTCGACGCAATCATCAGTATCTGTGTTAATATTGTGTCATACTGCTCTTGGGGGAAACCAGTCTGTGAGTAGACAGCTTCACGGCTGACAAGGAAGTTTACACTATGTCCTTTGTCATCGTATTCCATGGCTTTAATCAATTCCTTTTCATCTTCACTGCTCGCTACTAAGACACCATGCTCAAGTTCTAACCTCATTGGTAAGAGTGTTGTGCTATAATGTTTGTTCATTGCCGCAATTATACCATCAACCTGCGGCATGTGGTTAATAAGAAAGCCAATGAAGAATCCAAGTTTATAGTCATCAGTGAGACGTCTGTTAAACAAGCATGAATCTAACATTTGACAGAATACCTTCCAAAGAAATTCATCTTTGTCGCCTACTATAATCGGGCAAATGATTGCTTTTGTTGCAACTTGTTGAGCCCTACTCTTCATACTTGCCACAGGACTAAATGTTGAGAATTGAAAATATAATTGCTGGTTAGCCATAGCTATGACTCTATCACCTTTTCTTCTTGCGTCAGACATCATTTTTGCAATTAGATCCTAATTGCACTCTAAATCTTTTTGGTAAACTGTGTTGGGAAAAAATACAATCTGCGCAACTATTGCACTATTTCCTGTGCATCACTTCCTTTTCCGGCTGGCTGAGGAACGTGGAGAGCACGGAGAGGAGGTTGTGGCGCAGTTTAGCAAAAAAAAAAAAAAAAAAGAGAGAGAGATTGCAGGGCAGTCTGAGGAACGTGGAGGAAAGAGGCGGAAGCCTAGGGATCTCAGGAGGACAGTGGAGTCTGTTGTGTAGTGGAAAATGCCTCCCAAACACCACTACTACGACATAGAGGATCTTATAGTGAAGGTACAGGAATATCCTGCCTTATACGATAAAGGGCATGAAGAGTTTAAGAAGAACAAGGCAAAATACAAGTACTGGAGAAAGATAGCTTCAGAGCTGTGTACTGTCGATTGGCCTTTGTGGAGTGAGGATGAAAAAGAAGCAAAAGGTTAGTGATAATTTTATTTTCTCAATGCATTGTGAGAATAAGCGACACCCATGTTAATCTAAAAATAAAAAAACACATATATAAGTAGATAAATACTACTTCTACTTACATAACAGATGTATTGTGCTATCCACATACTGATTCCTGTGAATTTTATAAAGGAAAAGCAGAAAATCCTATTCTAGGCAGTGGCCATCTTGCCAAGCTAATGCTGACATCATATCCTCCCTGACTCTTGTTTCCCCCCTCCCTTCTCTTGCTCATTGTGTATTCATTAGCTGCCCTCCTCCCAGAGTCTTCAGACACTCCTACTGAGGTGTATACAATATATATATATATTTTTTTTCATTTTGTGTACATCCAATCACTCACCCACGGTGTAGATTCGGATAATAAGCTGCAAGGCCTGGAAATAAATGGATGAGGAGGAATAATATAGCTAAAAAGAACCCCCAGCATTCAATTGATTGTCAATGGCTATTAAAGGACCAGTGCAGTGCGCCTATGTCAAAAATATATACCATAGCAACAGAAAAAGGTTTTTAAGTTTTGATTGCAGGATTAGCATTTTTATCACTTGCTGTTTCAATTACATCTTTGTGGTGACAAAACTGTAACATTTTTAATTTGTAGGTAGTGGATAGTGGATGAAGATGACCATTTGCATGCATTCTGTTTCAAGTAGCAAGATTCTTGTTACTAATATGCATAAAAGAAGAGATGCAGCTGAGGTTCAGGTGTGATTGGTTTTTTTACCCTTATCCTTGTGTCTCACAGCTCTTGCATGCATTGGCTGGTCTGGCCTGTTATTGGCTGGTCTTTTTACATGCCACCGCCTGCAAGTGTTTTGCGATACTAGGATGCGGGTAAAGGATGCGGGTAAATAAACCAATCACACTCCACATAATATATTATTTAGTTAAGTTGAAGTGGCGACATGTCACAGATAATGATGTGAAGGATTTAAAGAGAACCAGAGACGAAGCACCCTCATGTATTTTATTACATTTATCAGTGGGAACATGACAGTAAACACCTACACTGCTTTTAGCTTCATTCTTATCTGCTTAATTAGTCTATTATTAGCTGTGATAAGAATCCCCGACTGGCTCAGTCTAGGTTTGACCTGGAATCATATCTGAGTCACTCTTCTGTAGAGTGTTTTACATAGTTACATAGTTATTTTGGTTGAAAAAAGACATACGTCCATCGAGTTCAACCAGTATAAAGTACAACACCAGCCTGCTCCCTCCCATATCCCTGTTGATCCAGAGGAAGGCGAAAAAACCCTTACAAGGCATGGTCCAATTAGCCCCTAAAGGGAAAAATTCCTTCCCGACTCCAGATGGCAATCAGATAAAATCCCTGGATCAACATCATTAGGCATTACCTAGTAATTGTAGCCATGGATGTCTTTCAACGCAAGGAAAGCATCTAAGCCCCCTTTAAATGCAGGTATAGAGTTTGCCATAACGACTTCCTGTGGCAATGCATTCCACATCTTAATCACTCTAACTGTAAAGAACCCTTTCCTAAATAAATGGCTAAAACGTTTTTCCTCCATGCGCAGATCATGTCCTCTAGTCCTTTGAGAAGGCCTAGGGTCAAAAAGCTCATCCGCCAAGCTATTATATTGCCCTCTGATGTATTTATACATGTTAATTAGATCCCCTCTAAGGCGTCTTTTCTCTAGACTAAATAAACCCAGTTTATCTAACCTTTCTTGATAAGTGAGACCTTCCATCCCACGTATCAATTTTGTTGCTCGTCTCTGCACCTGCTCTAAAACTGCAATATCTTTTTTGTAATGTGGTGCCCAGAACTGAATTCCATATTCCAGATGTGGCCTTACTAGAGAGTTAAACAGGGGCAATATTATGCTAGCATCTCGAGTTTTTATTTCCCTTTTAATGCATCCCAAAATTTTGTTAGCTTTAGCTGCAGCTGCTTGGCATTGAGTACGATTATTTAACTTGTTGTCAATGAGTACTCCTAGGTCCTTCTCCAGGTTTGATGTCCCCAACTGTATCCCATTTATTTTGTATGGTGCTAGACCATTAGTACGTCCAAAATGCATGACCTTACATTTGTCAACATTGAATTTCATCTGCCATGTATGTGCCCATATAGCCATCCTATCCAGATCCTGTTGCAATATGACACTATCATCCTGAGAGTTGATGATTCTGCACAATTTTGTATAATCTGCAAAAATAGCAACATTGCTCACTACTGCATCTACTAGGTCATTAATAAATAAATTGAAGAGCACTGGACCCAGAACAGACCCCTGTGGGACCCCACTGCTAACAGTCTCCCATTTTGAGTACGATCCATTGACCACAACTCTTTGTTTTCTGTCCATTAGCCAGTTCCATGCACACAGACTCTTCCCCAGTCCTTGCATCCTCAACTTTTGCACCAGACTTTTGTGGGGAACAGTGTCAAAGGCCTTTGCAAAGTCCAAGTATATCACATCTACAGCATTCCCAATATCCATATTAGCATTCACTACCTCATAAAAGCTGAGCATGTTAGTCAAACAGGACCTGTCTTTAGTAACCAATCACACTTTTCAAGCTCAAGCCTTCCACCTCCTGGCTCAGATTTCCTGCTTTGCATACTGAGAGCTGTGATTACATGGGAGGGGCTGCTGCTGCTGAGAGAGAATCTCTGAAACAGACAAGTGTGGCTGCAATATGATCTGTGTGCTCTGTGTGCACTCTGCATAGATAATGATGATGACTGCAGTTTCATTCCTATGACAGACACATCCTACAGGCAGCTGCACATCATACCAAAATGAAAGCACACAGATGAAAGGCTGCAGTAGCCTTTCTCATATAGCCTAGACAGCAGCCTAGTCTCATAGAGGCTAGACAGCACATCCAGAACAACTCATAACCCGGAAGCAGAAGGGATATGAGCCGGCGGCCAGATTTGATTTTTCCTGGAGCAATAATGGATAAAAAAACACTAAAAAAGGCACACCAGAGCGGTGAAATTATCAGATAGAGCATTTATTCTTTACAAGCTATCGACTGATATGTTTATTTTGTGTGAAACGTTCATCTCTGGTTCCCTTTAAAGTTAGAGAGAAAAGAACAGAGAAGTGGGTCTGGACGGTCCAAGCGAGAGCCCTACATACATGCAGCAATCATGACTCCTGCGACCTACAGTGGAAATGGCACTGTAAGTATTTACAAAAAGAAACTAAATGGAGTAATATTTGTACTTGATCAATAACTTTTTTTTTTCATTGTTTAATTTTTGAGGAGTTGAGATTTGCATATTTCTCATATATATATTTTTTGTTTTGTTTTAAAACAGTTCAGAGGACAACATTCCTTTTTCTTCGGACAAAGACTCAAGGCACTCTATGTCTACCTCAGGACCTACTAGACAGAACAGTAAAGATGGAGAAGAGGAAATTGATCTAACGCAAGAAAATGTAGAGGACGCTGATTTGGAAAGTGTTGTTAGTGATAGTGCTGGTAAGACTGCATCCAAAAAGAATACGGTTGTAGATTCCAGACCCCAAAAAAGGTTTAAGAAAGCCAAAGAGGAGTATCTAATGTCTTCTTTGAAGACATATATGACAGTTATTAAAGGAAAGGAACAGCCATTCAGCGAAGCCCAATCATTGGCACAAAGCTTAGTACCTTTGATTGAACGAGTGCCTTCAGCCAATATGTTTTCTCTTAGGCATGCATTATTGGATGCCATTTATGCACATATTCACTCTCCCTCAACCTCACAGCCTCTTGTAAGTCAGTCACCCAATCAGGAGTTTTCTAGTCCAACTTCTTTCCCCCCAAAATATGCGGTACAGTCAAGACCAATGGATCCTGAATTTGCACATTCTGATAATGCAGTGCAATCTATGAATGCACAGTACTTAAAAAGAAATTCACTAACACCAGCTCCTAGAAATCTACCTGTGAATGCAGATATAAAACGCAGTTACCAACAATTTCACTTGCAAACACATGATGTTCAGCCATACCAAGTACAGGTTAGAAAACCATCACAGTGTGGACCATCTCGTTATACTCCCTTACCTCCACGTACTGATATTCAATCCCCTGAGCCCAATTTTCAAAGTAGGAGCTCGTCACATGGTTTTCAAGGAATTGGTGACCATGCCCAAATGTATGGCTCTGAAACACAAATGACCCATTCTTTTCTAAATGAGCTTCGTTCACACTCACCTCGTCCACACAATGTTTCCAACCAAAGTACAAATTTAAATGATAACCGACAAGTTGAGTTCTGCACTTTCCAACAAGGTTTACAGGATGATGAAAGTACTCCAGAAAACAACTCATCTTCTGATAATACCTATTTCACGAATCTGATTGGCAATGTTAAATTAGTGTAGCAAAACATTTGTTTTGTTCCAATTTTGTTACCTGTTCACATTTTATTGCACTAAGTTTTTGACATTCTTTGCACATCAAAACAACAAACGTTGACAACTTTAATTTGTCCCAGAGTTGCAATTGCAATCATCCCTGTTGTTTAAAGCAGGTAGTTAAGTAATAAACACTCCCAATTTTCATTCCGAAATCGTCTACGTTCAATTTTATATACTGTCCTTACTTTAAGAAGTTGTGGACCGCGTGGTGATGATTGACAATGCTACACTCACTGACAAATTACAGGCCAACTTTTCGACACTTTAGAAAAACAAAAAATTTACTCACCTTAGGCTTCCATCAGCCCACTGCAGCTGTCCGGTGCCCTCGTAGCTTTGCTACAATCCTCCTGTCCCCGCCGTACTCCAGTAGTAGTATTGTAGAGGGTGTTATTGTGGCCAGGAGTGCGAGTAATCAATCACGTTCCAAACCTGTCTATTCCATTTGTCAAAATCAGAAGTAGGCAATGGCGGAGACAGGAGGAATGGAGCGAGGCTTGGAAGGGCAACGGACAGTAGCAGGGGGCTGATGGAAGCCCCAGGTGAGTTAATTTTAATTCCTTTAGTTCAACCTAACCTCGTCACTCTTGCACCTGGAAGAAAAACTAGTGGATTGTTTACAGTGGCATCTGATATGAGGCACTTTTTTTTCCCACATTGTGACGAAGAAGACCCGAGGTGACGTGACATGATGAGAGAGACGTGTATGTACAATGCCTAGCACACAAATATCTGTGTTGTGCACCTTTTTTGCTTTCTCTGCTACTTAAATATCAACTATCTAAGTGGTTGACTCAGTCCTGACTAACACAGTAAGTGGCTACAGTGACTTTTTTATTTCTTAGTGTAAAAAAATGTTTATACTTTGAATTTTTTATCAGTGAGGGTCACACTGTAGTCACTTCCTATCTGACTCCAGAATGAGTCAGCCACTTACATACCTGATTTTTAAGTCTTCCAGGAAGAAAACGCACACAGTTATTACTGTGTGGTAGGCACTGTACTCACCCATGTCTATCTCATCATGTCACAATTCATTTAGGCTTTCTTTAAATAAGGGTGTTACCTTTGCTGTGTTCCTTTTACAGAATATAGTAAGTTGTGAGTTCAGATCCACTTTAAAGAGAACTCGAGGTGTGTTTAAAGAATGGTATCTGCATACAGAGGCTGGATCTGCCTATACAGCCCAGCCTCTGTTGCTATCCCAAACCCCACTAAGGTCCCCCTGCACTCTGCAATCCCTCATAAATCACAGCCATGCTGTGAGGCTGTGTTTACATCTGTAGTGTCAGTCTCAACTGCTCCCCCGCCTCCTGCAAAGCTCTGGTCCCTGCCCCGTCCCTTCCCTCCAATCAGCAGGGAGGGAAGGGATGCAGGCGGGGACTAGAGTTCTGCAGGAGGCGGGGAGAGCAGCAGACTGACACTATAGAGATAAACACAGCCAGCTCTGACAAGCTGTTTGTCAGCAGCACGGCTGTGATTTATGAGAGATTGCAGAGTGCAGGGGGACCTTAGGGGGGTTTGGGATAGCAACAGAGGCTGGGCTGTATAGGCAGATCCAGCCTCTGTATGCAGATAATACTCTTCAAACCCACCTCGGGTTCTCTTTAAAGGAGTGTCCACGCAGACTTAAATAAATAACCTGCTCTTACATGGGGCTTATTCCTGCTCCTGGCAGTTGGTTGGTGCCCTTGTCGCAGCTCCTCTCCCTCCTGGCGTCCATCGGTCTGCTTCTGTGCGCTCTACGACTGGTGGTCACGTGGTGTAGGGACATCATCGGGTCTATATGGCGCAGATAGAGACCAGATGACGTCACTTACAACACATGATCACCCCCCCATTGTAGAGCGCACTGAAGCCGACCCAGAAGCAAACCTGGCTATGTCGGATTCTTCACCACTGGACACTGGGAGAGGAGGGGAGCAGATTTTTAAAAGTCTGCGTCGATATTCCTTTTAAAGTGCAATGTTTTATCCACGAAAAATTTAGAAAATTAATGAGCAATGCTGTAAAGTGCTGTGAGTAGCAGCATTGGTTTACACATCTTGTGAAAGTTCTAATGTTATGTCTAATATTTGAGACCGAAAAAAGGTTGTGTTTTTGTTAAACAAAAGTTTGATATTCATTTTTCAAACATTAAAAATGGTTGGAAAATAAAACTATTTTTTGACTCTAAACCTGTATTGTTGCATATATTGTAATATAAGTAAGGTATACACATGTAAAGTCTTTGGATTACTTGCACTGTATTATTAGACAGTTTGTTTTCAATTTATAGAAAGACAAAAAATACCATTTAAAAGTACAATTTTTTATTATTTCTACAATCAACTTTTTGAAAAAAAAATTATTTATTGATCACATCATCTTGCCAAACAGGTGCATGAACAGCAAAGTACTTCGCAAGTTCATCCCTGAAATTCAAGGCACTTGAACAGCTTCTAGGCACAGGACCACAAACAGTTTAATCCTGCCTGGCCAGGGCGGGTGGTGCAGATGGTATTGCAGGAGGACGTCCGTCTGGGGGGAAAGCTGTGCGCCGCTGATACTGTCTGACGTCACTACCGGTTTCGGCGTTAGTCCACGCCTTCCTCAGGCGCCTTCCGACCTGAGGAAGGCGTAGACTAACGCCGAAACCGGTAGTGACGTCACACAGTATCAGCAACGCACAGCTTTCCCCCCAGACGGACGTCCTCCTGCAATACCATCTGCACCACCCGCCCTGGCCAGGCAGGATTAGGCTGAGGTTCCCCACTGGTGGATACAAAAGCAAAGCGCAGCACCATCAACTTAATTGTAAGTGTAATTGTTTATGCGTGAATTGTATACATCTGGGTTAATGCACCATTGGAGCGCTCTCTGTCTCCCCCTACCCTCTTGTGTCTATCAGCAACTGGCTCCATCCAGTCTAGGAGAGCAGCACCTGGGGCAAATTTAAAGGGCCATCACTATTTTGTTGAGCGCAAGTGTGTCAATTACTTTGTTCCACAAACAGTTTGCAAGGGTTGATCTGTTTGTACTGACTCATTCACAATTCCGCCCTCCATGTCCCTGATAAAGTTATGCAAAATGCATGCAGCCTTCACAACTTTAACAGCATTTTGCGGGTGTAACTGCATTGCAGTGTGCAACACTCAAAATTTGTTAGTCATAATACCAAAGGTGCACTCCACAACTCTGCATGCTCGGGTAAGACGGTAATTAAATGCATCCTTGTGTTCATTCTTTGATTTTTGCGAGTAGGGTCTTATGACATGTATGGACAGTCCAAATCGCTCATCAGCAACAAAGGTGTATGGATGAGGTATGTTCTTTCCGGGCCATGGTCTTGGGGGTGGTAGACCTATTTTTCCTTCTGCAAATATCATTCCCAATTTACATTTCTGAAATATACTGGCATCATTATTGCTACCATAGTTTCCGATGTCAATGTAAGTAAAACGATAATCTGCATCCACTACAGCCATGAGAACAATAGAGAAATATTTAAAAATGTACTTCCACTGCACGGGGGGCACACTAGTCGGATATGTTTTCTGTCAATTGCCCCTAAGCAATTGGGGAAATTGTGTTTGACCCAGTAATTGTCCGCAATTTCCATCCATTTTTGGACAGTAGGGAAGCACATGTGTCGAGATTGAAGTCTTTTCCACAACACATCACAAGTTGTCATCACAATTTTTTGAACAGTGGAAATACTTATTCGGAATTCATAGTGTAATTGTAACATCCGCAAGTATGGCGGCTGCGGACACGCAGGGTATATCCGCAGCCGTCTTTGTACCCTGTTCTCAGGCCTCGTCCGTTCCGCCGGCATCTAGCGCTGTCTCTTGCTCATAGGGTTGCTGTCCCACGCAGGCGCGCGGAGACAGGACTTTTATGCTGGAAGAAGGCGCGTCAGCTGACCTGCCGGTCGGCTGACATCAGAGGTGACTCGCCACTCGAATTGGCTGATTAGGTGGTGGGCGCGGCTGTGAGCTCTCCTCTGCTTCTTAAGCCTTCACTGGTCATTCGCAACCTGTCTGCTGTTGCGAATATGTTCGTGTTAGTGCTCAGATCTTAGACTAGTATCCGGTGTGCTTTGATCTGGGAGGAAACCAGGGATTTCACACAAGACTAGAACTATTGTTATATTGTTCTTACTGATTACCTGTGTATGATTCTGGCTATTCTCTGACCTTGCATTTGCTTGTCGATTCTGTACTTCTTTGTATCTGACTCAGTTGCTGAACCTCTGCCTGATTACTCACTACTCTTCTGCCTCACGCTTCTGTACTGTATCTTCCTCTCAAGTTGCCGAACCTTGCCTGTCTGACCTCTCTACTCACCAGTGGGCCCTAGCCACTGGTGAGGTGCTCTTTTGATTAGTATCCACCAGCTCCTCTGGTGAGGTTTAGTTCAAACTACACAGTTACTGTGACTGATAGTACCTTGCCAGCTCCTCTGGTAAGGTCTAGTCAAACTATACAGTCGCTTGTGCTGATAGTACCTTACCAGCTCCTCTGGTAAGGTCTAGCCAAACTTTACTGACACTCTTGCAGATAGTACTTTGCTAGCTCCTCTGGTAAGGTCTAGTTATCTACACTGCTACTTCAGTTAGACTCCACCAGTTCCACTGGTGAGGTCTGGTCTTACTTCTCAGTTATTGTTATTGATTGACCTCCTAGCTCCTCTGGTAAGGTCTGTCAATCCTTTTGTACTGTTGCACCAAAACACTACACTTCCGTGTCCTGTCATCTATACTTGCATTATTGGTGATACTGCAGATCACCACATAATCAGGTATAGAGTCTGCATTATTGGTGATTCTGCAGATCACATAATAATCAGACATCTGAGTTGCTACACACCATCGTTACAGTAATGCAGTATACGTATGGCCGCTAGCAAGAAATAAAAAAAAAAAAAAAAAGGAAAAAAAATACATTACACGTCGACCAATGTAATACACCTTCACATGCAAATGTCAGTTAGGCCCCTTTTCCACTTGGAGCGTTTGCGATGCGGAATCGCAAATCGCTAGCAATTTTTAAATCACTAAGGTTTGCTAAATAACATGGGAATCACGGTAGGTAATTTCCACTAACGCAATACGATTTTGCCCAAAGCGCAATCGCAGCTCGGAGCGAATATTGCCGCAATCGCGATTCAATGAAAAAGATAGGAGCGCATGAAAATCGAAATGTAAATCGCTATACAATGCAATTTTCATGCGTTTTTTACCCAGAAACTATTTTTTTTATCCCAGAATTCTTCTTCCTGTCTCTTCCTCTTCCTGTTTTCGACCTAGAAGAAAGCACAGCATGGCGTGGTTTACCACAGAGGGGCTGCTAAGTAAGATCCAGCAGCATCCATGCTTGTACGAGAAGGGGAGTGAGGATTACAAAGACAACCAACTGCAACACAAAGCATGGACTGATATAGCAAGCGATTTGTTTGAAGGATGCTGGGATGATCTCACAAGTAGAAGCAAGGCCTCAAAAAGTAAGTTTGCACATTAGATTACCCTGCACAAGTGATACCACCTGCCCTGCCCCAGTGATGCCACATGGCCTGCTACCAGCCACCTGCCCTGCCAGCAGCCACCTGCCCTGCCCCAGTGATTCCACATGGCCTGCTACCAGCCACCTGCCCTGCCAGCAGCCACCTGCCCTGCCCAAGTGATGCCACATGGCCTGCCACCAGCCACCTGCCCTGCCAGCAGCCACCTGCCCTGCCCCAGTGATGCCACATGGCCTGCTACCAACCACATGCCCTGCCAGCAGCCACCTGCCCCAGTGATGCCACATGGCAATGCAATTACAATGTAAATAATGAAACAAAGATATATTAAAGTGGAAGAGAATCTCTTTTAATAAAAAGTTGTAGAAGTGACACAAAAATGTTTGCAGTTTTTTAATATTTTATTTTTCAAATCTGGTCATCCTGCCATGGAACAGCACCTTGTCCAGAGACAAAATATGCCGCCAGTCTGTCTCTTTGTGTCAAAGCATTACTTGTGCCTCTACCAATAGTTGTTCTGGTAATTTGTGGTAACGGTAGAAATGCAGCCTCTTCCGCTGGGGTTCCCTCCAATGTAATCACATAATTATGTAAAATGCATGCAGCTTTAATTACTGCTACAGCATTAGCCGGCTTCAGGTGCATTGCAGTGTGGAATACCCTCCATTTATTTGTCATAATTCCAAATGCACATTCCACCACTTTTCTGGCCCTACTTAATCTGTAATTGAAAATTCTTCGGTCATAGTTTAATGACTGCTGTGCATATGGCCTCATTACATTTGTGCTCAGTCCAAACGCTTCATCGGCTACGAATGTGTGGGGGTAAGCGGGTCCAGTAGTGTTAGGCCACGGTTTGTCGTCAGGGAGGGCAAGGTTTCCACTAATTAGTTTTTGTCCAAACCGGCTGTTGCGGAATATACGCGAGTCACTGTTTCCACCATATGCCCCACATCAATGTATAGAAATTTGCTGTCAGCGTCAGCCATGAGGACGATCGAAAAATATTTTTTATAATTAAAGTACTGGCTTCCACTGTGAGGTGTCATCACCACGTGCACGTGTTTGCCATCTATTGCTCCAAGGCAATTTGGAAATTGATGTTGCTCATAGAACTTTTCGGAGACTTCCTCCCACTTTCTCTTGTCAGGAAACTGCATGTAGAGGTTTGCCAGTTTATTCCATATTACCACGCATGTGGTACGTACAATTCGGTGAATAGTGGTCACCCCCAATGCGAAATTCGTAATGCATCGCTGAGAAGCTTTGACCAGTAGCCAGGAATCTAAAAATGTAAAGAAATATATATATATATATATATCATTACGTATATTAATCACATGTCATTTTTGCAGATCTGAGGAGAAGATGGAAGTCTGTCAGGGACAACTATAAACGAGAATTAGAAAAACAGAAAGAGGAAGCCAGAAGTAGTTCTGCATCTTCCAAAAGAACGAAGTACAAGTATGCTGCACAGCTGGCATTCCTCAAATCAGTCGGAGAAACTGGACCGTAAGTTTCTTTTTACAATGTGGTTTTGACTGTGCAGCCCTGAGAGTACCCTACCATGAACTTTGTCCAAAAAAAAAAAATTCAATTTCTTATGGAACAAAGTTTATTATTTATTTTTAGGGCTTAGGATTTATTTGGAAGAAGCAATGCAAATGACTACTGATTGTACATACAATGAGATTTGCTGACAGAATTACTGACATTTTGAAGGTATAAAAAATGTGTTTTGTTTTTCAAACGACTTCCACACAGTTTTGTACGAAATTAATGAGAATATGGTTGGGATTCATTCTATAAACAAATCAAAGTTATAAACAATCTGATATTAAATTGACCAGCAAATCTCATAGTGTGTTCTCGTCATAATTGTATAAACAAGGTGTTAAAAATCTTTTTTTTTTCTTTCTACAGTACAGAAGATAGTTTATTAGACGAGGATGATAATTCACGCTGTTCTATGGCAGGAGATACACAGTTGGAAGATATTGAAACAGACAGTGCCGATATTATAGACATACGTTCTTCAGAATCGTCTGTTACCATGTAAAGCAAGTACACAAGCAGAAACTGTAATAGCAAAGCCTGCTGCAACAACTTCCAACATTTCATCGAAAAAGGAAGGGAAAATGCCAAAACAAGATTATGAGAAGCTAATGCTTAGCTCTGTGCAAAATTTTGTAGAGACCTACAAAGAGAAAACTGAGGAAAGAAAAAAGAGAGAACAGGAGATGATGGTGGAAAGAGGTAAACTTCATTTGGAAAAGGTACCGTCACACCTAAATTTAGCTTGCAGAAAATCTATTCTTGAGGCCATAGAGAAATTCATACATAATGAAAGTTCAAGTGACAGATTTGGTGCGTATTCGCAACCTGTCATGCCACAGCCACAAACCCAAATGCAGACACCACATCAACAATTGCACAATCCCTACTTTCTACCTACCATACCTCCACTGCATGACAGTCATGTTCCCTACCATTCCTCATTTGACCCAAACATAGGTCCAGGAAGATATCATTTCATGCCTTCAAGATCCATGGTCAGTACTCCAACACTTGCAACAAGTACTCAACCCACACCAAGCCGATCCAATTCTGAATGTCCCAATCTAACATCTTTTAACATACTACAACCAATTGTCTGGAGTACAAATGTAACTGAACAACAACAAGAATCTGGAAACCGAAGTTTTGTAACATGTTGTCTGAAACCACTCAGTAATGTAGTACAGCATACAAAGCATACAACCCCATTTCTGTACTGATATCGCACTGAGCAAATGGAAACGTTTACTACAAATTGCTCATGAACATTTAGTTTTCAAAGTAATTACAGCAATGCAGTTTTATACATTGCAACTTTTTAGAGCAAACCTAATTTGTTGTATTCTTCAATATTCATACTGACCCTGGCTGTTTGGTTGTATTTGTAGTTGCCATGGTGAAGAGGAACGGTATCCAGGTGTCAGCATGTGTGAACTGTACTGTACTGCATGTGGAAACAGTGAGGAATAGAGCATGTTTATGCTGTTCCACCCCACTGTTTTCCCATGCAGTACACTTCTGTTTTCCATGTTGGCACTGGGATAGTGCTCCACTTCACCATGGCAACCAACAGCAACAGACATGTTCGCCATACACATACAAAATTGTAAAGGGACTCGAAGCACAACATATAAATGAAATTGTTATTCACTTTGGACTTTCTACAGCCCACCATAGGTCGGGAGGTCCCACGACGGCATACTGGTTCTTCTCCTAGGCCTCACATCATTAGGGCGGCCGACGTGACAGTATGGCGCATGCATGATTAAAGCGCGCATGCGCCGTACCATCACACCAGCAGCAGTGATGACGCGAGGCGACCGGCAAGATACGACAGCAGTGACGGATGAGGAAGCAGGAGCCCTACACTCGGGACCAGTGTCGCAGGGAGACGTCGGGAGCCACCGGGCAGCCATTTCTGAGGGAAGGTCTAGGAGAAGAGCCAGGACGTAGGTCGTGGGACCTCCCTACTTACAGTGGGCTGCAGAAAGTCCAAGTTGAGTACCAATTGCAATTATTTTTTGAGTTCAGAGTCCCTTTTACAAAAAAAGTAGTATACAAGTTAGTTATACGTACCGCAACGTGATAAGTAGGCGTTCTGTTGGAGTCACACTCTTACGAAATTTGGTGTCTTTTTTCTTCAAATCCGCCTCCAATAAAGACAGTAGTCGATCAAAGCTGTAACCAAAATTGTATTGTAGTAAATACAACAAATGTAGGATTCACTATTTTTTAGTTAATTGTTTTTAAACTTTAATTATTTGCACTTTCTTGACTATAGAAAATTAGCACTTATATTACAGTGTAATAAAGAAAAAATGTAAAGTATAAAAATATATTTTATTAAAATATTAGCAACGTTAATGTTTACTACTGAGTTCTTGGCACTTTATTTTTTCACAAATGTGTTTCTATCAATACATCTGTAATGTACCTTGCACATCTTATGTTAAAATATGGTGGTTTTCTATTAGTACTGTTACAAGTTTTAAACAAAAAAAGTCCTTGCTGGAATAAGTTACAATAAAAAAAAAAGTGCATAAATCTGACTTTGTGAAATTATTATTGTATTTAGATTACAACATTTCTATAAGTACTCATGTAAAATGTAATATGTCACAGATATCCCACAGAAATGACAGTTGGGGGGATAGTAATCTATATAAATATCACAATACACAGTGATGTAACTTTTGGAAAGAATGTAAAGCAAGTATCACCTTGTTAACCATTTAGCATTACAGATCACAATAACCTAAGAGGTCCCCAATACTGTGTAAAGTTCATACTGTATGAAAAGATTATCTTACCTTCCAATACTCATTCTGGCATATCCAAAGACTTTATCTGGATGCTGCCGCAGATCCCTGTACAGCATCCTGAATTGTCCTGTCTTCGGCCTGTCTTTCAGGAGAGGATGCACCCAACACCTCCTTTGCCGTCCTCTTCTTCTCAGCACCAGAGACGTGAGTATCATAAAAATCAATTCCTCAATCATCTTCTCAATCAACACCAAACACCAATAACCAAACTCTCTGTCCAACTCCTCTCAAAAAACCCACAAGACTTTCAATGTGCTATCTCTTTTTATAGTGAAAAAGGGAGGGCTTAAAATGTGGCTCAACCAATGGTTTGGCAGCACAACATATTTGTTGATCCAATTAGAACATGTATAATTTTCTAACCAATGACAAGGATTAATTTCAAATATCATTTCTTTTTTCAAAAGAACACACTAAGTTCAACTAATCACATGTCAGTCTTAAAAATCACTAATCACAAAACGCTGCAGTAAGTTTAAATTGCAAATCGCAATCGCATGCAAAAAAGTAGGGTAAAATCGCAAACGGTAGCACTTGCGATTTTACATTGCGATTGCTAGTGGAAAAGGGCCCTTACTCACAAGGGCAGTGCTGAACTCAGCATTGCCCTTCTGAGTAACTGACACCTGGCAGAAAACACAGAGCAGAAATTCAAATCCAAACAGAGGATGAAAATTGAAGAGGCCTATTCTCACCTCAGTGTAATAAGTAGTCTTTCAGTTGGCGAAATAGGCTTCCTGAAGTTTGTCGTCTGATGTTCCAGGTCTTCGTGAAGAAGTTGCAGAAGCACATCAAAACTGCAAAGGAAAAAAAATGATTACATGAACAATGTAAAAAACAAAAGCACACTTTTAAATATATTAAAATGTTCTACTAAAAAACATACTTAACCTCCTTAGCGGTAACCCCGTGCTGGACACGGGGTAAGCTGCCGGAGGGTGTCGCTCAGGCCCTGCTGGGCCGATTTACATAATTTTTTTTCAAACACGCAGCTAGCACTTTGCTAGCTGCGTGTTTGGTCTGATCGCCGCCGATGCGCCGCTACCCGCCGCGATACAGGGGCCCCCTCCCGCATACCCCTTGCGCAGCCTGGCCAATCGCCGCCATGCGCTATGCGGTGGATCGGGATTCCCTGTGACGTCGGCGATGTTGATGACGTCACTCCGATCATTGCCATGACGACGGGGGAAGCCCTCAAGGAAATCCCGTTCAGAACGGGATTTCCTTATGGGCAAGCGGCGCCGGCGGCGATCCGACGCTACGGGGGGATGTCGCAGGGAGGGGGGAAGCATGTAGCTAGCGCTAGGCTAGCTACATGCTAAAAAAAAGTGAAAAAAACCCTCCCGTGGCCGCGCAGCCGCACTTCTCATACCGCCAGGGAGGTTAATAGTACAGATACAAATGCAAACAACTTACCTATTCATGTTCATCCTAGTATAGTTTAAGAATTTTTCAGGATGGCTGCGAAGATCCAAATACAGCGAGGACAATCCACCTTTCTGCTCGCGCTTCTTCAGCAAAGGATGCACCCAATATCTTCATTTTTTCTGTCTTCTCAATTGCAATATTGCAATGATAATAATCAGTGCTACTCCAACCTCTGCATACATATTGCTTGTAAGCTCAGTGCTGCAAAGTATAGAAGACTCTCCTCTCAAACCTTTCAAAGTATGTGCATGTAACAAAACTCCTCTTTCCAACGATATATAAGCCGCCGCCCTACGCCTTCATAGTTACTTGTATTACAGAGGACAGCACTTTCCCCAGTGTCAGCAGCTCCATTCAGCTGCTGACTTTGGGGAAAAGTTGTCCTGTGTAATACAAGCAACTATGGAAAGATGCATACCATTTTGAAGCTCTATTTCCCCTTTTTCCAACGACACATAAACCGCCACCCTACGCCTTTTAGTTTTCGATATTTCTGTGATCAAAATCGTGGCAGCCGCGATTTCGATCGCGAAAACTAAAAGGCGTAGGGCGGCGGTTTATATATCGTTGGAAAGAGAGCTTCAAAATGGTATGCATCTTTCCATAGTTTCTGCACTGCTCGGAGTCCCTTTAAGGCATCTCTGCCTTTCTGGATTTTCTGCAGTCCATCAAAAAATCGGCAAAAGGTGCTGTGTTGCAACCCCAACTCAGTACGGAGCCGGCGCTGTTCAGCTTCCACATAAATATTTGTCTGATTCTGGCAAACAAGGGTACGCTCATACACAGTCCACCAAGATGGTGGAAATACTGGTGTATGCGATGTACCCTCACTGACGCCAACATAGACACGAGCAAACCACCGAATCACTGGTTCAAGTTGTGGTCCGATTTCAAATTTCAGTGCATCCAATGCTGGTTCTAAGTCAAGAACAGGGACTAATGCCAGAGCTGCTATCATTCGTGCGTGCAATGCAAATTCTGGGTCTGAAATGTATTCTCGACTTAGCCCCAGAGAGTCCATTTTTTTTTTCATATTCCTTGTCAGATGAAATAGGCAGCCATCAATACTGCAGGAGGGGAAGCAAGCTCTGACCGCATTGGTGGCTGCTATTTCAAAATCCGTGGAATAGTGTTCAAGGTTTAGGTCAGGCCATAGTTGGTGGATCGGGGCAAATAATTTGTGGTACGTTTTGGAGTTTGTTCGGTAGCAAACAGTACATTAAGAGAACCACATAGTCTTCTCTTCTTGCCACAAGCACAAAAGCTTGCTTGAATAGCAATGGTGTTATTGTAAATGTACCATAATCAGTTATACTCAATAGCCGCGCCAAAAGTCCATGTACACAAGCTTCACTCTGTGACCTTTAAAAATAAAAGCACAGCAGAGCAGATCTCCTCATGGTGAGTAACTCCTTAACAGTACACCCTTGTGCATACACACACTGTATACAGAAGTGAAAACTGTCACCAGGGAGTAGCGTTATTGGGAAGCACACACCCCCCTTTCTGCCCTTGCTCACCGGATCTATTCTTTCAATTCAGCATATAACAAGTCTCCATACATATGGCCTAAAAACATCAATGAGACCTCTCATCTCATAAAACCATTTTAATAGGTACCCAGTAGCCCCCAAATAAAAACTGCGTACAAGATAATTGCTTGCATCAGTGCATATAACAATACCACATCGCCGCCGGTTCCGGTCACCTCTCACATGCCCAGGCCGCGTCTCTCTCGGTCGATGTTCCAAACAGCGTGCATGCTCCGCCCTACGCGTTTCATCACGTGGGTTGCGACTCATCAGGGGCTGGAGTGCGCACGCTCCCTGCTGCATTAAGAATATGCAATCCACGCCCCCCTCCCCGTCACGCCTCTAGGGTGTAAGAGAGCTTAGCGGGGCATCATGGGTGATCGGGTCGGCGTCGTGTACATATTATACCTGTAAGAGAATTTAAAAATATAAAAAAAATATTTTTAAGGTCACGGAGCGAAGCTTGTGTACATGGATTTTTGGCGTGGCTATTGAGTGTAACTGATTATTGTGAAACTGGGACTTGTCTCTGTGTGTAGCCAGCAGCCCGCTTTATCACTGAGGACTGAGCGCAACAATACAGTGAAAAATTGTAAATGTACCGACACCGTAAATAAATGTAACTGTATGTATCCAAGAGTTTGTGCTTCCTGCAAAAATTAGAATCCTTTATGGATCCTCCGGTCCGGAATCATACTGCAAGAACAATTCAGGGTGCCGGAGGAGAGAGATTCATTGTCTTGTGTACGTTCAGGATCATTTATGTTAAAGAAATCCGTGCAGGCAGTAAACCTAACATGGACGGAGTAACATTCCTTAATGTACTGTTAATTACTGCCGAAGGTACCTCCAAAGTCCTTCTGGCTCTTTCTTTGATGGCATTGCGAACATTTGACACCAGAATCAATTCTGACGTGGGTCCATGGTTATGCTCCCTGACTATTTTTACCACCTGTCTCGTAGTCTCAGTAGTATGTATCCTTACTAAGCATTTAGGATATGCGCACTTTCTTTGACACCGCCAACATTTTTTAGTTTTATCATGGCTATTTCTGTTAAAAAAATATAAGTATACGTTGTGAGCTAGTTTTTCACCACCTTTGTTACTGGCGATAAGTGAAGACTTTGCCGTAAAGGTTTCCTATTCGAAAAAAAAGACAAAGAATTAATTTTGCCTTAACAATTACACTCATAAAAAAGTTGTAGGTTTGTAATATATCCATGTGTGCTACCTAGTGTTAAAGGAGTATTGTAGGGGGGGCCGGGGGAAAATAAGTTGAACTTACCTGGGGCTTCTAATGGTCCCCTGCAGACCTCCTGTGGCTGCACAGCCACTCACCAATGCTCTGGTCCTGCGTTCAGTTCACTTCTGGAATTTCCTACTTTAAAGTCAGAACACCACTGTGCCTACACAGCTGCTCTCTCCCTCCGGCTGACGTCACCAGAGTGTATTGCGCAAGCCCAGTATGGTTTGTGCCTGCGCAGTACACTGCTGGTGACGTCAGCGGGAGCGAGCACACAGCCATGCAGGCACAGTTGTTTTCAGACTTTGAAGTCAGAAATTCCTGAAGTTAACCGGTGACGGGGCCGGAGCATCAGTGAGTGGCTGCGTGGGCACAGGATGTCTGCGGGGGACCATTACAAGCCCTAGGTAAGGTCAATTAATTTCCCCCCTTCTACAGTACTCCATTAAGGATTGGAGGTGCGTTAAGGAAAGGCAGAGGTACAATGTTGTTAGGCACGACTGGTTTACACTTGTTTAGTGGCTGGCCTTTGACCTAATCTACCAAAGCCTTCATACAGGGTGCAAGGTCACAAGGTTGTAGCCTCAGTGTTGCTCCTCCTCTTTCAGCTGTTTATCTTGCCCTTCGCTATGTCTGTAATTAAAGCAGGACTACACAAACTGTTTGCCCATGTCTACAAATGCGGACATAGCATGAATTTTATTGCAGCCATGCTCTAACTGTAGAAGAACTAAAGGCGGAGAGCAGTGTGGATCGAAGAGAAACGTCAGAGCTGGAACAAAAAAGTCATGTGATTCATTCTCCACTTTCGTATGCTGCCACAGATGGGGCACTAAGAAGACAAGTACAGTACAATATTATACAATAATATTAGTACTCTATTAGGGGTGCAAATATAGTACCCACCTTTGGGTCAACTCTTTTAGCTAACTATATTTTGTGAACTATTCAGCCTAGTGTTTTGTTCAATTTTGTAACCTATACAGGCTGTAATAAATCACATTTAGATCCGGCACCAGCAACTCATCGGAGCTGCAACTCACAGCGGCAGCATACAGGAGATAGAGCGGAGACAGCCTTCTTCACCTTTCAAAGGGGTTTATTAAGCATCTTGTGTTACGGTTTGATTTCTTCAAAGTATAAATAGTCTTTCCTATGTCCTATGTACATCACATATATTTATAGCATACAGACAGGAAGCTAGTATTCTAACTAGGAAGCATAGAGAGCCGGATAGCTGGAAAGTAGAGTACAGTCCCCTTTTCCCTCCATGCTCCCTCTTTATATGAACCAGAAAGAGTTAAATGTGACCTCATCTGAACCATCTATGATTGGTTCAGATCCCTTGTGATGTCAGGACACACACCTACTCGATTAATATTCTATAAGATATTTTGCCCTAGATACAAAGAATTTCCATGTTGAATAAACATGGCTTTGTTTACTGTTCTTGTGGTGTACATGTTGAGGTCAGTGAGACCTGTGGCCTTGTCCATAGAACAGCTTCTTGGTATGTTCTAGTTCTGCTGACAGAACTGTAGATTTTCTCTCCAAGAGAAAATCCCCTTAAAGGGCAGGTCGGCCCCCCAAGCCTTTTTGACTAACTCAGTCCAAATAACTGAGGCCTACTTAAATTATAACACAGGCCACTTACGCAAACCTACACTCACCTAAAAGATTAGTAGGAACACCTGTTCAATTTCTCATTAATGCAATTATCTAATCAACCAATTACATGGCAGTTGCTTCAATGTTTTTAGGGGTGTGGTCCTGGTCAAGACATTCTCCTGAACTCCAAACTAAATGTCAGAATGGGAAAAAAAGGTGATTTAAAGGGAACCTAAACTGAGAGGGATATATGGATGTTCCCTTTTAAACAATACCAGTTGCCTGGCAGTCTTGCTGATCTCTTTGCTGCAGTAGTGGCTGAATCACACACCTGAAACAAGCATGCAGTGAAAAGTGTCATGTGGCAGCCACCACAGTTGCACTGGGGTTTGGTTGTGGTTTTTTATGTTTAAGAAGGGCCAAGTCTAGGCTACCAGAACATCTGTGCCTATAGGCTCCTGTGATGTAAATCCGGGCCTGCATGCATGGAGGGCGGAGTCTAGGCTACCAGAACATCTGTGCCTATAGGCTCCTGTGATGTAAATCCGGGCCTGCATGCATGGAGGGTGGAGTCTAGGCTACCAGAACATCTGTGCCTATAGGCTCCTGTGATGTAAATCCGGGCCTGCATGCATGGAGGGTGGAGTCTAGGCTACCAGAACATCTGTGCCTATAGGCTCCTGTGATGTAAATCCGGGCCTGCATGCATGGAGGGCGGAGTCTAGGCTACCAGAACATCTGTGCCTATAGGCTCCTGTGATGTAAATCCGGGCCTGCATGCATGGAGGGTGGAGTCTAGGCTACCAGAACATCTGTGCCTATAGGCTCCTGTGATGTAAATCCGGGCCTGCATGCATGGAGGGTGGAGTCTAGGCTACCAGAACATCTGTGCCTATAGGCTCCTGTGATGTAAATCCGGGCCTGCATGCATGGAGGGCGGAGTCTAGGGTGCCAGGACATCTGTGCCTATAGGCTCCTGTGATGTAAATCCGGGCCTGCATGCATGGAGGGCGGAGTCTAGGGTGCCAGGACATCTGTGCCTATAGGCTCCTGTGATGTAAATCCGGGCCTGCATGCATGGAGGGCGGAGTCTAGGGTGCCAGGACATCTGTGCCTATAGGCTCCTGTGATGTAAATACGGGCCTGCATGCATGGAGGGCGGAGTCTAGGGTGCCAGGACATCTGTGCCTATAGGCTCCTGTGAGGTAAATCCGGGCCTGCATGCATGGAGGGCGGAGTCTAGGGTGCCAGGACATCTGTGCCTATAGGCTCCTGTGATGTAAATCCGGTCCTGGATGTAGTTATACTTCTTTTCATCTTTGCTCACGTTGTGTGATCGTGTAGTTTATGGTCCAGTGCTTTGATCTAAACAATATAATGGAAATGTTTCATCTCCATTTTTTGAGAAAGGTACGGAGGGGATGAAGGAAAACCTACTAATGATCTGTTCTATCGGGATTATAGTGTGTTAATCAGAAAAGGTTAATATTATTTTTTTAGTCGGGGAAGGGGGGCACATCATCTTGCTAAACTAGGTTGCTGTAAAGGACTTTAGGAATCATACTTTTTTTTGTATTGTTTTTTGTACCAAGCAGATTATACTTAATTTTTAATAATGTGACTATTGTCGTAGAGAAAGTGCGAGAGTGTTTTGATTTTAATTTTTCGACAATTTTTTTAATTGATGGTTTTGTTTAATTTGACATTTTTTTTTTTTAAATTATTTTTTTTTTTTATCCAGAACATACATTAATAGCAAATGCTCCAGACTGTATTGCACATTACGTTTATTGGCTTCAATTCGTACATTATTTTTTAAATTGCAAGGAGGTCTTGTAAACTGTATTACAGGGTTCAGTTGTAAAATTTCATTAATATCATAAACACGTTGTTTATTGAATAATTTTCTAAACAGTAATCAAGGTTCTTCCTTAATCAGTTGCACAGCTTAAAAACATGGATTACTGTCATTTTTTGGGGGGGCATTTTGAGAAGATATTGCAGTAGTTTATTTCAGAATTGGATATTATATTTAAGTTAGCATTAATTTCCTTGTCTGTCTAGGAACAGCCTTGCTGACTTTATTTTTTTCCTAAACTAAATAAATACATGATGTCACTTGAATTTATGAAATGATGTACGGTTGAATAATTGATGTACATTTTGGATGCAACATTGTTAATATTCTTCAACATTAATCTTTAAAAATTGGCTGTGCTTTTTAAATTTACAAATGTTCTTTAAGAATTGAATGCCAATCGGAAAATCTGAGGTAAAAATAGTCAGGGAGAGAAACACAGAAAATGTAATGATTGCAAGAAGAGGATTTTTTTGGTCCAAATTTAGTAAAGGCAAATGTTTAAGGCAATACCTCTCTAGGAAGGTATGATTTTGGTATTCTTGTACAATTTTCAAAATCCTCTTGTTGCAATCGTCATATTTTTTTGTTTCGGTGGAGTTGATTTTCCCCTCACAAACTGCTCCATTAAGGCATCTCTGCCTTTCTGGATTTTCCGCAGTCCATCAGCAAATCGCCAAAAGGTGCTGTGTTGCATCCCCAACTCAGTACGGAGCTGGCGATGTTCAGCTTCCTCATAATTTGTCTGATTCTGGCAAACAAGGGTACGCTCATACACAGTCCACCAAGATGGTGGAAATACTGGTGTATGCAATTTACCCTTACTGACGCCAACATAAACGCGAGCAAACCACCGAATCACTGGTTCAAGTTGTGGTCCAATTTCAAATTTCAATGCATCCGATGCTGGTTCTAAGTCAAGAACAGGGACTAATGCCAGAGCTGCTATCATTCGTGCATGTAATGCAAATTCTGGGTCCGAAATGTATTCTCGACTTAGTCCCAGAGAGTCAATTTTTTTTATATTCCTTGTCAGACGAAATAGACACCCACCAATGCTGCAGGAGGGGAAGCAAGCTCTGACAGCATTGATAGCTGCCATTTCAAAATCCGTGGAATAGTGTTCGGGGTTTAGGTCAGGCCATAGTTGGTGGATCGCGGGAAATAATTTGTGGTACGTGCTTTGGAGTTTGTTCAGCAGCAAACAGTACATTAAGGGAACTACATAGTCTTCTCTTCTTGCCAGAAGCACAAAATCCTGCTTGAATAGTAATGGTATTATTTTAAATGTACCGACACCGTAAATACATTTAACTTTATGTATCCAAGAGTTTATTATGCTTCTGGCAAAAATGAAAATCCTATGTGGATCCTCCGGTCCGGAATCGTACTGCAAGAACAATTCACTTTCCTCCTCCATCACCCAATACATCTTATACTGTTCCAGAATATTCAGATCATGTAGACAAGAGGATGCCGGAGGAGTAAGATTAATTGTCTTGTGTACATTCCGGATCATTTATGTTAAAGAAATCCGTGCAGGCAGTAAATCTAACACAGCCGGAGTAACATTCCTTAATGTACTGTTAATTACTGCCGAAGGTACCTCCAAAGTCCTTTTGCCTGTTTCTTTGATGGAATTGCGAACATTTGACACCAGAATCAATTCTGGTGTCGGTCCATGTTTATGCTCCCTGACTATTTTTACCACCTGTCTCGTAGTCTCTGTAGTATGTATCCTTCCCAAGCATTTAGGATTTGTGCACTTTCTTTGACACTGCCAACATTTTTTTGTTCTATTGCGGCTATTTCTGTAATACTTCAGATGGCCCGAACCTCCGATTTTCGGTTCGCGAACCCCATTCGACTTCAATGGGGAGGCGAACTTGGAAAAGTAAAAACACTTATGCTGGCCAGAAAAGTGATGGAAAAGATATTTCAAGGGGTCTAACACCTGGAGGGGGGCATGGCGAAGTGGGATACATGCCAAAAGTCTCGGGGAAAAATCTGGATTTGACGCAAAGCAGCGTTTTAAACATTTAACGGCAATGCATCGTATTACAACGTCATGCTTTTGCCTGTTAATGGCAACATGACGTTTTAATACATCGCGCGTTCCCGCCGCCGCTCCGCACGTGTGCGCGCCGCTACTGCCGCCATTACCGTCGGGATCCCGTGCTGAGTGATTGGGGAAGAGGACCGAGCGGTCCTCTGCCCAATCGCACTGCCTGGAGTGAATGGACGCGACCGCAAACAGCGGCCGCGTCCATTCATAAAAACAGGAACTGTTACAGTTTAATAAAGTGTAAAAAAAAAAAAAAGTGATCACTTCCTATACGGGAGAGCACACTATTAATAAAATTACACTTCCACCCCTCCCCCCCCCCCAAAATAAATAAATAAACACTTGTAAATAAAAATCAGCTTAAAATAAATAAATAGTTGCATTAGGGACTCAGCTTTTTTTAATCTATATTTTATGGGGGAAAATTAATTTTAATTTATTATATAGGGGCTTGTGATTATGGCCAGAACAAAAAAAAACAAAACAGAAAAATAACACCTATATTTCAAAATAATATATTGTCGCCATACATTGTGATAGGGACATAATTTAATCGGTTTAGTAATTGGGACAACTGGGTAAATAAATTGTTTGTTTTAACCACACGAGAATGTTTAATTTTAAAACTATAATGGCTGAAAACGGAGAAATAATTATTTTATTTTTTTTTCATTTTTTTTGTTTTTTCCCCATTAAAACGCATTTAGGATAAAAAAATTCTTAGCAAAATGTACTACCCACAGAAAGCCTAATTGGTGGTGAAAAAAACGAGGTATAGGTCATTTTCTTGTTATAAGTAGTAATAAAGTTATTAGGGAATAAAAGGGAAGAGCACTGACAAGTGAAAATTGCTCTGGTCCGTTAGAGTAAAAACCCTTGGGGGTGAACTGGTTAAGGGCAAAAATCACATTGAATGCTAAATTACTGGCCTAAAGTGCTTTAAAACTTCTTGCATGTGTATACATCAATCAGGTAGTGTAATTATGGCCCATACTCACGGGCTACAAATGTCGCCCGTGAGTATGGGCCGTCGCACCGGCGCGCACCCCGAACTGTCGCCCGTCGCTGAGGTCGCCAGGCGATTGAAATGTTCAATCGCCTGGTGACAGTCGCCACCGCAACTCCGCCGCAGCTGTCGCTAGTCCGCGTGAGTACGCGGACTAGCGACAGCAACCTCCATTGGAGTATGCAGAGCTTCCGGCGGGGGGAGGAGGAACGTCGGCGACAGCGTCCGTCGAGCCGCTGGTCCCTCTTCCGCGTGTGTACGCGGAGGGACCTGGCGAGGAGCTGTCGCCGGCCTGTCGCCCGCACGCTCACGTGTGCTGGCGACAGGCCACTTTTGCTGCCCGTGAGTATGGACCATTAGAGTACTGCTTCTCACTGACACACCAAACTCACTGTGTAACGCACTGCAAACAGCTGTTTGTGTAGTGACGGCCGTGCTGGACTACTGCGCACCATGGCGAGGATTGCTCTTCCTCACTCAGTGATGTCAGGTTAGGTAATGTCTGACTGCCTTATCAACTTTCCATGGTTCTTTCTCTACCATTGTTAAAGCTTACATCTATTTTTTTTACATTACATTTTCTGCTTGCAGTTCAGAACCTGGAACTAGAATCTATTATGGAGGGCAAGTCTGCCATTGTGGCCATGGTTAATGGCCGGGGCGGCGAATCCTGGTTCTATTCCGGTCCGGAGTTGGAGCCTAAGAAACGGCTACCACCACACATCCAAAGAAGGCAGCAGGCAGGCATGCATGTCCCGAGGTAGTGACCAAAAATAACAATACAGGAGGAGGACTTTCGAGGCCCTGCTGTGTATGTGAAACGAATCAACTTTAAATCCTTTAACGAGAATCTATTATGGAGTGCAAGTCTGATGGTGCCTTCACTGTGATTTACCAGGTTGGTCTCCACCTCAAGGAGGCGAGAATCTTTTATGGAGGGCTAGTCTGCCATTGTAAGTGACCACAGGTAATGGCTGGGGAATCCTGGTTCTATTCCGGTCCGGAGTTGGAGCCTAAGAAACGGCTACCACCACACACATCCAAGGAAGGCAGCAGGCATGGCATTCACGTCCCGAGGTAGTGACCAAAAGTAACAATACAGGAGGAGGACTTTCGAGGCCCTGATGTAATGAATCAACTTTAAATCCTTTAATAAGAACCTATGGCGGCCAATTTTTGCACCCTGAGCCTTCTAGGAGAATCCTCCGGAGGGCAAGTCTGCCATTTGTGAGTGACCATGGGTAATGTCCATGGAATGAGGGTTCCATTCCGGTCCGCAGCCTGAGAAACGGCTACCACTACACATCCAAGGAGGGCAGGAAGCAGGCATGCAGGTCCCGAGGTAGTGACCAAAATTAACAATACAGGAGGACTTTTGAGGCCCTGATGTAATGAATCAACGTTAAATCCTTTAACGAGAATCTGTTATGGAGGGCAAGTCTGATGGTGCCTTCACTGCGATTCACCAGGTTAGTCTCCGGCGAGAATCTGTTCTGAAGGGCAAGTCTGCCATTCATTCAAGTAAAAGGTATGCACTGACTGCCAGGTATAATACAATGTACAGTCACAGATGCAGTGAAAGGTATGTAGTGACTGCAAAGAGCTGTTTGCGTAGTGCCGGCCATGCTGGACTGGTGCGTACCATGACGAGAGTGCAGGTGATGGCGGCTTTTACAGCCCATATGGTCGCCCGGCTGATGTAGCTAAATGACAGAACAGTGACTGTCCAGCTGATCAAATTTGGTCTGACCACAATGAAGCAACAAACTTATTATCTTTGGTGTGCCAACCCCTGAGACACTCATATAGCCGGCGGTCATTGCTTCAATGTGATACGCAAGCCCCTTCACCGCGGCAAGGTAATGATCACGAAGGGGAATGGGCGCATGTACATGCCTTTTGTTTTGTTGTTGCAGCCGCCCGCAGTGCAGCCAGAAAAATTAGGCAGGCATGTAGACACCCCAGAAAAATTATTATAGCGGCCGCTGCTAGCAACGGCCTAAAAAATTCTGGAATCCGCCTGGAGACCTGGACCCTTTTGTTGGTGGCGGAGAAGGCAGTCAAGCGGCCTGCGGGCAGAGGTGCTGTGTGGGGAGCAACTTAGTCTTGGGGCAAGCAGCCAGTCACACGGCGTGCAGGCAGAGATGCTGTGTGTGGGGACTGACTTAGTCTTCGGACGGCAGTAGCCATCCGGGATCCACGCCTCATTCATTTTGATAAAGGTCAGGTACTGAACACTTTTGTGACTTCTCTTCTCAGTGACAATGCCTCCAGCTGCACTGAAGATCCTTTCTGACAGGACGCTTGTGGCAGGGCAAGAGAGAAGTTGGATGGCAAATTGGGACAGCTCTGGCCACAGGTCAAGCCTGCGCACCCAGTAGTCCAAGGGTTCATTATCGCTGCTCACAGTGTCTACATCCACACTTAAAGCCAGGTAGTCGGCTACCTGCCGGCCCCGGCGTTGGTGGAAGGTGGATCCCGAAGGGCTACGGCGAGGCATTGGACTAAAGAATGTCCGCATGTCCGACATCACCATGAGATCGCTGAAGCATCCTGTCCTTGCCTGCGTGGACATGGGAGGAGGATTACTGGCAGTGGTACCTTTATTGCGTTGTGCTGTCACATCACCCTTAAAGGCATTGTAAAGCATAGTTGCCAGCTTGTTCTGCATGTGCTGCATCCTTTCGGCCTTCTGGTGAGTTGGTAACAGGTCCGCCACTTTGCGCCTGTACCGAGGGTCTAGTAGCGTGGCCACCTAGTACAGCTCATTCCCCTTGAGTTTTTATACGGGGGTTCCTCAACAGGCTGGACAACATGAAAGAAAAAGTCGGATCCAGACGTACTCTCCATCTCCTCTTGCTCTTCCAGAGTGACGTCCCGCAAGTCCTCTTCCTCCCCCCAGCCACGAACAACACCACGGGAATGTGAAGCAGCACAAGCTCCCTGCGAAGACTGCTGCCGTTGTTCTTTCTGCCGCCGCCTCTTCCTCCTCCACAGAAACACCTTCCTCATCATCCGAGTCTGACTCCTCTTCTTCCTCCTCCTGCCCCCTCTGTGGTGCCGCAGGTGTGTTGAGGAAACATCTGGGTCTGATGAAAATCGCTCCCACGACTCTTCCTGCCGTAACTGTTCCTCTTCACGCTCCTCCACAGCTTGATCCACCACTCTACGCATGGCACGCTCCAGGAAGTAAGCGTAGGGGATCAAGTCGCTGATGGTGCCTTCACTGCGACTTACAAGGTTGGTCACCTCCTCAAACGGCCAAATGAGCCTGCATGCATTTCGCATCAGTGTCCAGTTGTTGGGCCACAACATCCCCATCTCCCCAGATTGTATCCTTCTACTGTAATTGTACAGGTGTTGGGTGACTGCTTTCTCCTGTTCTAGCAGGCGAGAGAACATGAGCAGGGTCGAATTCCAGCGTGTCGGGCTATCGCATATCAAGCGTCTCACCGGCAAGTTGTTTCTCCGCTGAATGTCCACAAAGCGTGCCATGGCCGTGTAAGACCACCTGAAATGCCCACACAACTTCCTGGCCTGCTTCAGGACGTCCTCTAAGCCTGGGTACTTTGACACAAATCTTTGAACGACCAGATTCAGCACATGTGCCATGCAGGGTGCATGTGTCAGCTTTCCCAAATTCAAAGCAGAAAGGAGATTACTGCCGTTGTCACACACCACGTTGCCGATCTCCAGCTGGTGCGGGGTCATCCATTGCTCTACCTCTTTGTTAAGAGCAGCCAGGAGAGCTGGTCCAGTGTGACTCTCCGCTTTGAGGCAAGACATGTCTAAGATGGCGTGACACCGTCGTACCTGGCATGCAGCGTAGGCCCTGGGGAGATGGGGCTGTGTAGCTGGAGAGGAAGAGATGCGTGTTCTGTAGTTGTGCACCATGTCTCCAAAATGGTGACGTGCCAGACAAAGGATGACCAATCCAGTAAATACGGCCGGCACCGTCTTTTTTTTTTTTTTAATGCTCAAATCTTCTTATTTATTCAGTATTGCCATATAGAAACGACGTTACGGAGCACAGCTCCTTTATCAAGTTAATGACATCCTGACAAAAGCATACAATATCTCATCATTTATATACCCACCCACCCCTATGAAGCAGCCAGTCACACTGCTGCATTCAAAAAGGACCAATCACCGCTCTTACCATAGAGCGGACTTGATGGGGAACTTACCACCAGGTTATGGAGCCAATCGTGGAGAGGCCTACATCCCATGTGACTGGATGCAAAAGAGAGCGAGAAAATTTAGGCGCAGCCGTGAAGGGATGCACCCTTCCTCCGCCCGTCTACGTTACTGTATCCTCCCTCAGGTCGAGCGGACCTGATGGGGAACAGGACTCCTATGCGTCTTCACATCATGTGAGACGCAATCCAGTACGCATGGGCTCAGCGTCTGGACACGCGACTTGCCTCCTCTGCCCACCCCACCACGTCACCGATCGCCATGGCAACCAGTAAACAGCCGGCAAGTGTAAACACTGCGCCGCACTGCCAATCTGGTCAACCACAGCTACTGAGCACTGGGCAGGGATAGCGGAGAGGCACAACTCGACATGTCGGATCCCCCCCATACTGCGTCAGCTGTCGTCGCTAGTCAAGAGGCCGGGCACATACCTGGACATAGCGGGATGGAAAAAGCTATAGGCGACAGGCGAAGGAGAGAACCCGCCCCTCTCATCACAGTCACAAAGCAGGAGATTGGCATAAGACTTCACCTATGCAAAACAAAATAAAGATACATTTAAATTAATGGTAAAAGGTCATATTCTCTTTTAAGCCCACAAGGTTCCATACAATAAAGGGTTTTTATCCAGTATGCTTCTCTAAGAAGCAGTTGTTTATATCTGTCACCTCCTCTTTTGAGAGGAGGGACAGTTTCAATAATTTGACAACGAAGCTGCCTGACATTGTGACCACTCATTTTAAAGTGGTAGGATACAGCTTGATCCTACAATTTTTTACGAATAGCATGTTTATGCGAGGACAGACGCACCTTAAATTTAGTGGAAGTCTGCCCCACATAATCAAGTCCACATGGACATTTTAATAAATATACCACAAACTGTGTGTGACATGTATAACAGCCTTTAATCTCAAACTTTTGCCCCGTATGCGGATGGAAAAAATATCTTCCCCTGGCTATGGAATTGCAGTGGACACAATTAAGGCATGGGTAAGTAACTCTTCTAGAGGACTCTGGTGGTCTTACTAGAGTTCTCATCTCTGCATGACATAAACGATATCTCAAACGCAGTGGTTTTTTGTAGGACATGAGATTTTGGAACTCGACCACCGACGGGAAGAACCTACTTAAAATAGACCAATGCTTTTTAATAATACTATCAACTGTCTTACTGAAAGTACTGTACTGTGAAACAAACGGTATCCGTGCCTCATTGGTCCTTTTCCTCACCGGCTGAGCACCTCCCGCACCAATGTCCATTCTGGCTGCGTCAATTAGATATTTTGGCTATGACCTAGCTAAAAACTTATCTGACATCTCCCTAAATCTCAATTGTTTTGTCTCCTCGTCATTTACAATGCGATTGACCCTTTGAAACTGACTTTTTGGAATTGCTCGTCTCGTACTTAAAGGGTGGAAACTCTCATATGACAGCAATGCATTGCGATCTGTCGGTTTGACATACAAATCAGTAAATAGTTTGCCTGCTTGCAGACATACCATGGTATCCCAAAAATTAATTTTAATATCGTCGCAATGCATCGCTAGTCGTATAGTCCCACATTGTGTATGAACACACTTGATAAGTTCCTGCAGGGCCGAACGTGGCCCCGCCCACACGCAAAAGACATCATCTAAATAAGGGAGCCAAAGTTTGGCATAGTTTAAAAAAAAAATCTTATTACTATATATGAATGTCTCCTCATAAATATTCATGAAGATGTTTGCGTAGGACGGAGCCACGTTCGACCCCATCGCTGTTCCTCGTACCTGTAGAAAAAAATTTATTATCAAAGGTAAAATAGTTGGACATCAACACAAGTTTAAGCAACTCCATGAGAAACTCAACCTGAGGTGTGGAAAAATCTGAACAGGTAGTCAAAGTGTGGAACACTGCCTCTACACCCCCATCATGTGGGATGGAAGTGTAGAGGCTCTCCACATCTAATGTCACCAAAAGACTATCACTGGGTATCTCTTCCATAGATCGAATAATTTCCAAAAACATATTTGTATCTCTAAGATATGATTACTGGGAGACAACATAAGGTCTGAAATGAAAATCTAGCAATTTGGCCAATGGAGATAATACAGTCAATCCCTGATACTATTGGCCTACCCGGTGGTTTGGATAGGCTCTTGTGTATTTTAGGACATAGATATAATGTTGGAGTCCTTGGGTATTGACATACTAAAAATTTGGCCAATTTTTAATCTATGATATTCTTCTGTACTGCCCTATGGAGAACATCTTCTATTTTCTTTTGTATATGGGGGGTTGCAGGGTAGTCTGGTATAGGTGGTTTCATCCATTAGCTGGCGGTAAGCCTCAGTTCTACATTCCTCAATGTCCATGACCACCACTGCGCCCCCTTTGTCTGCTGGCTTTATAATAATAGATGGTTCCTCCATTAGTTCTTTAAGTGCAGAACGAAGATCTTGCGTTAGATTATGCGTAACTCTAAATTCAGATTTTCCCTTTCTTATGAAATCATCTTCATTTTCTGAACTTGCTGTATGAAAGTGTCAATCACTTGGCATGATGGGGGATTGAATGTACTCTTCAGTCTTAATGATGTATCTCCCAGTCTGAGAAGTTCATTGTCTCCAATGGGTGTATCCACAATATTAAACCGAGGTTGGTTAAAAAAATGTTTTAACTTTATCCTTTGAAAAAAACGTCGTAAATCAATGTCCAACAGTAAAGGGTCAGGCCAATGGGTAGGAGCAAACGATAAACCCTTATTCAATAAGGTAATTTGTGCAGGTGAAAGTTGATATGACGAGATATTAGTAACCAAATTGTCCACAGTCAAGGTTTCTGCTTGGGGCGCTGGCGAAGCCTTTCTTTTATAGTGCCTCCTTCTGCCCCCCACCTTGTTCGTCCTGACTTGACTGATTGTCTGTCGAGTCTTCCGGTGTGCTGACCGGCAAAAAATCTGAAGAACCACCTAGACTAAGATCCTGAGGTGGTGGTGCATTACTGCCACTCGGAGGTTTTTTTTGGACCACGTGGTTTGGATGGCCTGTTGGGTTTTTTGTGTGGTTGTTGCCACACATAAACATATCCCGTGGTGTAGTCAGCCTCATCCCGTTGGAATTTTTGACATTTGACTATTTCTATCTTTTGCGTAACATTGGTACAGAAAGTGTTCAATTCCTTTTGTTGAACTTCATATTGTTCTGTTAGCAATGATTTTAATTTATCATTTAGTTGTGATATCTGCAGTTCTAATTTAGGAAGTTCTACTTGAATTTCTGTAATGGTCAGTAGTATGGAATCAAACGATGCTTTATTCCATATCATTGCCCAAGTATTGCAAAACGTGCTGTTATTAGGAAACATGATGGGGCTGACATGTGCTCTGATCCCCCTAGGGATTCTTCCGTTACGATGATATTCAGCTAAAGTTGCTGCATGTAATTCCAACGCTATACGAGTTTTGTGTAAGCGTTCAAGTTGGCGACGTGTGGATTTTGTATCTTTTCTATCCAAGAAGGTAGTCTCCAGCGTCACTGATGTTACAATCCTTGTTGCATCCTCAGGTGAAAATGAGAAGGTGATAGCATCCACCACATTTGGCTCCATGGTGGGTAAAAGAACACAGGTGCACAGCAAAGGTAAATATGCGTGTATTGTAGTTGTGCACCCTGTCTCCAAAAAGGTGACGTGCCAGGCAAAGGATGACCAATGCAGTAAATATGTAGTGAAGAGTCCAGCACCGTCTTTTTTTAAATGCTCAAATCGTCTTATTTATTCAATATTGCCATATAGAAACGACGTTTCGGAGCGCAGCTCCTTTATCAAGTTAATGACATCCTGACAAAAGCATACAATAAGAGCAGCCAGGAGAGCTGGTCCAGTGTGACTCTCCGCTTTGAGGCAAGACATTTCTAAGATGGCATGACACCGTCGTACCTGGCATGCAGCGTAGGCTCTGGGGAGATGGGGCTGTGTAGCTGGAGAGGAGGAGATGGCAGCACCACTAGAGTTGAAGTGCCACTCAGGCAAGGAGGAGGAAGAGGATGACAGAGAAGAGGATGTAGCAGGAGGAGAAGGAGAGGAGGTGGCAGGAGGCCTGCCTGCAAGCTGTGGAGGTGCCAAAAGTTGGTCCGCTGTGCAGCCACGTACTCCCTGCTTGCCATCGTTCACCAGGTTGACCCAATGGGCTGTGTACGTAATGTAGCGGCCCTGCCCGTGCTTGGCAGACCAGGCATTCTTGGTCAGGTGGACACTTGACCCAACGTTCTTCGCCAGAGATGAAACCACTTGCCTCTCAACTTCACAGTACAGTTTGGGTATGGCCTTTTTAGAAAAATAATTGGGGCCTGGTATCTTCCACTGCGGTGTGCCAATGGCCACAAATGTACGGAAAGCCTCAGAGTCCACCAGCTTGTAATAGTTCCGCCACGGCAGCTGTCAGACGCCGGGCAAGGGGGTGACTGGCAGAAATTGGCTTCTTTCGTTTAAAGACTTCCTTCACGGACATCTGGCTGCTGTGTGCAGAGGAGCAGGAAACGCTCAAGGGCAGAGGCGGAGTGGAGGAGGGTGGCTGTGAAGGTGCAAGAGAGAAAGCGGCTGAAGATGCTGCACCTGAAGGAGGAAGAGGAGGCGGAGGGTGGCTTGTCTTTTGTGTGCTGCTTTTCCTCAGGTGTTCTTCCCATTGCTGTTTGTGCCTTTTCTCCATGTGCCTTCGTAAGGCACTTGTCCCTACGTGAGTGTTGCCCTTTCTACGGCTCAATTTTTGGAGGCAGAGACAACAGATGGCTTTGCTCCGATCTGAGGCAGACACATTAAAAAATGTTCAAACCGCTGTGCCCCCCTGGGGTGATGGCACTGTGGTGGCCTCAGCAGCTGACTTTGAAGGCCATGTTGGCTGGCTGTCCATAGCTGGTGATACATGGCGCCGGACACTGCCACCAGCTGTTTCTGAGGATGAGCTCCCTCTGCTTCTTTCAGTGACTCGTCTCCTCCTACTCCTCTCTGACCCCCCCTCCGAACTGTCCCCCTGCTCTATTGGGAACATACGTGGCATCCGTATTATCGTCCTGTCGAGCTTCGCTTTCCTCAGACACCTCCAAAACTGCACCAACACCAGCTACTTCATTATCCCCCTCCTCACACGTTACGTCCATGGTGTTGCCACCTAACTCAGAAGTATGAGGTGGTGTAACTTGCTTAGCGCCTTTATCTTGTTGTAGCAGTATTGGCTGTGAATCAGTGATTTTCACACCAAATAACTCCTGCAAAGAGTCAAATGCAGCAGATGTGGTGCTTGTAGTAGCGCTAGTGGCTGCGGAAGATGAGGTGTTCTGTGTTAAATTGTCAACCACGTCCTGACAATCTTGGGAGGTGATGGGACGTGCCTTGTTCTGAGCACTGTACTTTGGGCCAGGGCCGCACGAAATCACATCAACACAACCTCGCACACACCTGCCAGGTGGCCTTCCTCTGGGTCTGGCTCTACCTATTCCTCTACCTGTTTTGTCCGTTTTGGAGGGATTTTGTCCGTAAAGGCGGATTTAGCCTTTATGTCAGGACAGGTAAGAAGTCCTGATTCGCCAATCAACCCCACCATCAAAATAATTAAACTTAAACACAAACTCATATATACAATATTTGTAATATTTACCATGTGGTGTATAAGGATGAAACATACGGTAGTGCTGGTAGTAATAAGCTTCTGTTTGATCAATATGAGAATAACGTACAATGCGGGATTGAGTGACCTGTCTGACCATAAAATGGTCAGATTCTTCTCAACGATTTATTTTACTTCACCGGACATTGTGTTGAAGTCTTGTACAAAAACAATGTTGGTTTTGGCTGGTCTGGGCAGCTGGTTTTCAAATCTCTCCCTTGCACGTAATAAGGCCTCCTGTAGCACATACTCGGGGTATCCCCTCTCCAGGAATCTCAGTTTCATTGCTAGCAATTCATTTTCTGCATCATCCCTATCAGTGCATATCCTCAAGACCCACAAAAATTGTGAAACAGGTAAACTGTACAACAGGTGTTTTGGATGGGCACTTTTGAACTGCAGTACCGTGTTGCGGTCAGTTGGCTTTATGTATAGAGTTGTAATGGTGAAGAAGGTGAAAGAATTATTTACATCTAGAAAAAAATACATTTAAATCAGATATTTCTGGATTAAATGTTATGCCTTGAAACAAGTTATTTAAGTATATAACAAAGTCATTTAGCTCTTGTATGCTGCCTCTCCATGCCACAAACACGTCATCGATAAACCTCGTCCATAAAATAACGTGGGTGAGGTACACCGGTGACTGATATGCATACATCTCTTAAAGGAAACCTACAAACAAATTAGCAAAAGCCGGGGCTGCCGAGCTGCCCAGCTACCCATGGCGGTCCCCCTACACTGCCTATACCAGTCTTTCTCAAAGCGGAAGCAAATCTCAGTTAATATAAGTTCCAATCCTGCTAGATCAATTTCAACAGGTAATTTTCGGTTGTCACATTTTAACAAAAAGTGTCTTACCGCTTTGAGTCCATCCTCATTCGGAATCGATGTATATAGGGAGCTGATATCCATCGTGCAGAGTAAGAGGTCGCTTTTGTCTCCTGGAATTTCATTCAATCTTTGCAAGAGATGCTCAGTATCCTTAAGGTAGCCTGGTAAAGCATGTATTATAGGTTGCAAGTGGAAATCGATGAACCGGGCTAGTGGCTGTGTGGCAGGATCCGTACCTGATATTATTGGATGGTACTTCAGTGGTGTCGGGCCTTTGTGCATCTTTGGTAATCCATAAATCAAAGGTCTTTGTGGGAATTTAGGAAGGAAGTAATCCTTTTCCTTGTCGTCGATCCATCAATTGGTCAGACCTACGTACATCCAATAAGTCTCTCAATCTCTTCAAAGTGTTGACTGTTGGCTCTCCTGATATAGGGGTGTAGCTTGTTGAATCCGCCAGCATGTCAAGGATACCCGTCCTGTAATTCTTGTAGTTGAAGATTACTATTGTTCCACCTTTATCGGCCGGCTTGATGATTATATTGGAGTTACCCTGATGTGACTTGATGCTGGCTTTTTCTTTCTTAGTTACTTGCTTTGTGGTTTGTATTTTTATAGTGGAGAATGTCATACTTGGTGGTGTTTGTGAAACTCTCGATGCTGGAGAATGTTCCGGGTGGCACAAAGGAACTCTTTAATTTAAAGCTCACCTCAGGTATTGATGTGGGCATGGTTGATTTGTTGTAGAATAATTGTTTTAACTTCGTAGTTCTTTCAAGTTTTAACATGTCGACTTCAAATCTGAACGTCAATTCGATGTGGGACAGAACGAAAGCCCTTTAGACAGTGCAGCCATCTCGTCTTTACTCAAGCAGTAGTCGCTCAAATTTATGATTGGACACAGGGTGTGATCCGAGTGTTGGGTTGTTGCAGTTGCGGTTTTAGTTTTTTTGCGGCCCCTTCTGTGTTGTCTCCTCCTGCTCCCTTCTTCTGAGAACCTGAAGGTCCAGGGGTATCACTCTGAGGAGGTATTATCAGTATGTACTTCACTGTCTGTATCAGGGTCCCGTCTTGGGGTTGGTTTAGGCCCTTTTTTTGGTTTTGGCTTATTGTATCTTGGGCAAAGTCCCCTCTTATGTCCTGATATAATGACCAACCACAGATAAATCCCATCTTGATAGTCCTGGCAGATCTGTTGAAATTAAATTGCATTTATTCAAAGGTGTGCGAACCAATCTCTTTTTGCATCTCCTGTTCATGATAGGGTGACGCACGCCTGGCACCCAGCTTCAGCACCCGACACCTGGGTGAGGTTTGCCACACCAATCCTGTGTGTTCTTTTTAACTAAAGAGCTGAATGTCTGAAGCACATGTCAGCAACTAACTACTTTACCAGAAAAATCATAATTGATGGTCAAAAAGGAATTGCATGCTCTGTACCAATGCCATCTTATGCAATGAGTCTTGATTGCTTTGTGCAAGGACATTACATTTCAAGTTATTTGTACCTCTTGTCGCTGTGAACTAAGCTCTCATATTGAAGATACTGCACACTTCAGGACAAGATGTAGAAATGTTGGTCCTACGGTACTGTCAGATAAGAGCATAGCAGACGTTGCATCTGTCTTCTTACTAAAGGCATTCTGTCCATTTTGTAAACAAGCTCTAAGTACCGACACTCACATAGCAAAGCAGATGGAGGAAAAAAACACAAGGTTAAGCACATTACATCTATAGAAGAGTCTGTTCTAGCATTTTGTTATTTACAGTAAATGATGGAAGAAAAATGCCCTCTGACTTCTGCCTGTCAGCTGCAATTCCCAGATTAAAGCCATGTATACTTAAAAGCTTATGGCATCAGTAATATTTTGCTAAAATGCAAAAAGGAAAATTAAAACGGTAACACTAATGACTGTCCTATAAAAAAGGGCAGCGATCTAGCTGTGACTGCCTGGTTCTGTGACTGTTCTCAGCAGCTTGTAAATGAGAATGCAGCTGAAAAGCACATTATGATAGCCGGTAGGATCTCACATAGATGCTTGGTCTGTGGAGAAATCGATTACGACTCTGGCATTCTCCTGCATATAAGTCGGTTTCATGGTGGCGCTCACTTGAACCATTTTTTCTTTTGGTGCGAGACATGCAGACTTGAGATGACAAGGACTGAAAACATGTTGACTCATATTGTTGACTGCCATTGTGGTCATTCATTTTACTACATTTGATTTAAAATACTACACAATTTGGGGCTCTCAGTTATTCCCCTTTTGTCTTGTCTCTTCTGATGACAGTGGCTAATTACAGTTTTTCTCCTGAAAACCCTCAGCAGTAAAAACCTGAGAGGGTCTAAATTATTATCTTTTTCCATGAAAAACAAAGGGAAAACTGGATCTCATTAAAGTGCAGCTTTATATTTACTGAAAGCAACAATATCACATTTATCACAAGCCAGTCTGTAACTCAGCTTAATTAACAATTCAACATAAATAATGTAGGGATTACCCTCCCTAGTTATTCCGTGAACTTAAGGTTGACTGGGAGGTCAGGCAGGGCATTTCATGTATCTTTATGTTTAATGGGGTTAAAGGGAGGGGCATTAAAGCGGAATGGAACCCAGCATTTCTTCTTTGCTCTAAAATATTATTCACAGCATATTATATACAACCAGCATTTTTTTTTTTTATTGCATTCAATTAGCTAAACACAGGACTTACAAGCTCAGTGCAGAGAAATCTGGATGCATCCGAACAGGAGATAATGTTATCTTGTGTTTACTTAATTGTATCAAGTGAGGAATTTGACACATTCCCTGACTGTGCAGACTCTCCTGGACACAGACAGACACTCAGAAAGCATTTCTGCCTTCAATACAAGATAAATAAAACCAGTTCTGTATAAAATGCAAAGGCAAAGCAAAAAAAATATACTTTGGCAACTGGTAATTTCTAAATGAATACTAATGCAATACTTTTATGCACAGATGCAAATATGATAACTGTATGACATATAAAAAGTAGGAAAACCTGTTTTTATTGATTATTATGTCAGGGTTTTATACCGCTTTAACCCAGAAGTGCTGCTATGGACGCAAAAGGAAAGGACATTTACTATAAGTGAGCATACAAGTTTCCGGTTCATTGATCTGAGGTGGAGAGTATATCAGTTTGACTTCTCAATCTCTCTTTTTTTTTTTTTAAGCATTAAAGGATCGGAGGTGTCTGCCATGTACAGTTCTCATTTGTGTGGTAAATGCATGATACATTTGCATGTATGTTGTGTTACGCATTGCTGACACATTTTTCAACAATTGCATTTCAATAACCTTCCAAGTGCCTGTAAAGGGAGGACTAATCTCCTTCAGGCTTGATGCAGCTGACTCATCCGAGCCTACTGGACTACTCAGCTTCTCTGATGCAGAAGTAGTTGAATGCTGAACTGGATGTTTCACAGTGACCAGAGGTCTAGACAGTCCAATATAATGTTCATCCTCAAGTGTTTTTTCCAGCACAATTGTAGGGGTAATTCCCAATCTTTCTATCACTCCACTCCCACTTGCTGGCATTGCTAGTTTAGAAGCGCAAAGTGCATCAACTACAGGCTTCCACTCCAGTCTGCAGTTTGGGCTTGTCCAGCAGGGAGTGACTGGTGCATTTTGGATGGAAAGATGTCAAATGTTTTTTTTTCTATTAGTGCTCTTGAGTCAACCCAGATAGCATTTGCCTGAGTGTGGTGCGTTAGACGTGGCAGATAAACTATTTTCCTCTTTCCCAAGCCTCTGCACATATGCTTAATAAGAAACTCATTTGAAAAAAAAAATGTAAAAGTGTTGGCATCACAGAGGCATTCTTTCTATGGGCAAAGCCTTCAATGTACTGCTTTGACCATATGTCGATAGCTGTTACTGTATTCTGGATGCGGAAAGGAAGGCATAATGTGGGTGTTTTAAAAATATTTTGTTTTCAGTGTGGGGAATTGCGAGGTCTTCTGGAAGGGATTCTGAGAATTCCTTTCCCAACTTCCAGCGCAGGGCCACAGAATACACTTCAAGAAGCAGTAGGAAAGATTTCTGCCAGTGCTTCATTCTTTCGCTTCCAAACCAGGACATGTAAGCTGTGGAAAGAGTCACATCCTGATTTGGTCGCAACACTAAAAATCCTCTGTGAATGGATTTTGTAAATACAAAACTGGTCATGATTTTATCAGATCTCCAGCTCCTTATTTTACCCCAAGCTAGAGTTTGGGTCACAATTTCTGCTATTGTAATGTGGGGTGCCTTTTTAAGACAGAGGATGAGATCTGTGTGATTCTTATTGACTTCATTTAATTTTTTCTTTGCCCATTCAGCCATTTGTCAGATTATGTTGAGTAATGTGGGCATCATGGGACTTATCATTTTATTGACCCAGCGAAAATTCTCTAGCTCTTTTATGTTCCACAGTACTGGTTTGTCTGACAGGAGAATGGGACTGTTTTTGGATAGTACTGCTACTACCTGTAGACGCGGGGAATGGACGGCAGAGCGCGAGGGCAAGATGCTCTGCAAGGTTTTCCATATGATCTGCCTGTGAGTTTTGTAATGCCAGTAGTCCTGGTAAGTTACAATTTTTTGCAAAATAAAAATTGATTGCCCCTTGGCAGGGTGGCCTAGCATGTGGTAAAGGAAGATATGCTTGAAAATAAGTCACAGATGGAAGAGTTTAGAAAATACATTCCCATGCTGTCTCTTTACATGAAATGTGAAGTTATGTGCTTGGGTGAAACCCAGTGCTGAAAATGATTTCCTCTGCGAGATTGCATGTTTGTACTGAATTCCCTCACTTGACCAAAGTAGAGTCCAGTTTGGATGGTTTATCTCTATGCCAAGGTGAAGTGATACTTTCATTGCTTTAGACAGGTCAAATGTATTTCTGACAGAAGAAAAGTCTTGGTCTTTTTGGCCTATTCGAACTGCAAAGATGATAGGTCTCAGTTCTTTTATGATTTGTGTACAGGCTTGTTTGAACGCTACATCCAGCAATGTTGATGCTGTCTTCCCATCCTCTATGGAAACTATAATAATTTTACTGTCAAAGGAATTCACAGTAAATAATGCATGGGACTTTAAAGAGACACTGAAGCGAAAAAAAAATTATGATATAATGATTTGTTTCTGTAGTACAGCTAAGAAAAAAAACATTAGCAGCAGAGACACACTTTTCCAGTAAAGGAAGAGCTAAGAAACTCCAGTTCTTATCTATGCAAATTAGCCTTTAAGCTCCACGACTTTCAAAGAAAACTCTGCCAGACACTTGAGATAAGAAGCTTTAAAAGACAATGTATCTTTTTTCCCTCTGCAGGGAAGATTGTACAGAGCAGGCTAGTGAACTTTTGAACCCATTTAGAATGCTGAGTAGTGTCTAAACTGCAAATATTGTAGAATGATGCAATGTTATAAAAAACACTATATAACTGAAAATAAAAATATTAGAATATTTTCTTTGCTACTAAAATTCTAGTAATTATCCGTACTACACAACCAATTCATTATATCATATTTTTTTTTACGCTTCAGTGTCTCTTTAAGTGGCACATATACAAAATAAATGCAAAACTGAAAGAACAACGCACAAACCATATTTGGATTAAAATTGGCCGGAGGTGTTATTTATTGCGGTTTTAATAAAATTAATATTTATATTATTCACTTAAATAAACCAAAATAATGTTAATGAAACTTTATTAACAAAATATCATCAATTAAATCATCAATCATAAGTCCTCATAAAACTTAAAGGTCAAAACTTAGCCCGCCCACCACCGTGGGCAACTTTTACCGCCAATAAAGACAGTAGCCTCCGACAGATCAAAATCCGAAGGGCGGGTGGGAGGGGATCGCAGCTTGTCCTGACTGAAAGTGATGAGAAATTGACAGCATCCCTCAGGCTGTGAGAGAAAGTCACTGCTCATTGGCTGCCGATTCCCCATTCCCTTTGACAGCTGCCAATCAGGACAGATTAACTGTCAAACTTCTGCCCAGAGATGACTGCCTCAGTAACATCCCAGGACCCTGAAAGAAAAGGAGGGAAAGCCAGTACCACAGAAACACAAACCTAGACCAATACATGACTAGAATAAAGCTGAACTGAATATATATATTTTGTATGGCCACAAAGTCCCAAGAGGCCCTCACTCAATGCTATCGTTCAGGCCTTACAGATCCTGATTTGGCTTGAGAGAACACTAGGTGTGAAAAACCTATCTGTACAAGTGACAAAAAAATGTTCTATTTGTCCCTTGATTTGTCCCTCCCTTATGATTTGTTTTTGCTCAAAAGCCAAAATAGTGTGCTTTGGAGCCAGTGATATTAATATATTTGTTCCTCTCTCAGAAATTATCTGGGCTGCAAAGGCATTGGTGTAGTACTTATAAAGAGGGGTTCCATGCTTGTGCAGTTTATGCAGATGTTTTTAAGCGGCACGTAGCTTTTTGGTCCATGTGGGCAGAAAGAATTCGACTGATGTCAAACCGAATTGCTTTAAAACTGGACAGAGAAATGACAAATCCATCCAAATCCTGCTGAAGTTGAAGGTTCTCCATTGCTAAATGATATGGTTCAAGATTAATGGTGTCCCCATGTTTCCAAGAAAAGAACTCCACCCAGGAAGGGTACTGCCTTCTAGCAGTTATAATTGACTCTGGGTTGTTCTCAGCAATTGTCTCAATAGTTGTATTTTGTTGAAAAGTCTGTCCTGCTTGATCCTGTGGTGGATGATGCCTCTCCAGATAGCTCTAGCTTAAAGGGAAGGTCCAAGCAAAAAAAAAAAAATGAGTTTCACTTACCTGGGGCTTCTACCAGCCCCATGTAGCCATCCTGTGCCCTCGTAGTCACTCACTGCTGCTCCAGTCCCCCGCTGGCAGCTTTCTGACCTCGGAGGTCAGGGCCGCATTGCGTACATTTTTACGCATTCCCGCTAGTGCAGGAACATTAACATATACATTTTTACGTGTTAGTGGTGCAATGCATACATTTTTGTTCCTGCACTAGCTGGAATGCGTAAAAATGTATGCAATGCGGCCCTGACCTCCGAGGTCAGAAAGCTGCCAGCGGGGTACTGGAGCAGCAGTGAGTGACTATGAGGGCACAGGATGGCTACATGGGGCTGGTAGAAGCCCCAGGTAAGTGAAACTCATTTTTTTTTTTTCGCTTGGACCTTCCCTTTAAGACAAATAGATATTTACAATCATTACTTGTTCTGTGTGATCTTGTTTTTCTTGTATTCCTGTATTGTCTTATTGCTGTATGTCACCCATAAATATAGTTTGTAATATTAATGTCCAGTGCTGCGTAATATGTTGGTGCTTTATAAATACAATAAATAAATTATTACTTATGTGTTTTCCAATATCAGTGCCTTGATTATGAATTGAAACCATGCTATCTTATAAATGCATAATAGATTTCATGCTCCCTTCCATCATAGCGTATTAGCAATATGTAGCAGAGATCTGTGAGCTTTGGGAGCCCAACTACCAACCTTCCCTCTCTCGGATACTTCAGATCAGATGTTTTGTGGCTACACTTGTTAGGGGTGTTTTATGACCCTTGTGAGATGGGCGCCAAGGCCGTGAGGGGAGCCAAGGGGAGGCAAGGAATGTTTGAAGGCCAGGTAGTCGGCTAACTGCCGGTCCAGGCGTTGGTGGAGGGTGGATCTGGAAGGACTATGGCGAGGAGTTGGACTAAAGAACGTCTGCATGTCCGACATCACCCTGAGATCGCTGGAGCGTCCTGTCCTTGCCTGCGTGGACTTGAAAGGAGGAGGGTTACTGCCAGTGGTACCTTGATTGCGTTGTGCAGCCACATCACCCTTAAACACATTGTAAAGCATCATCGACATCTTGTTCTGCAAGTGCTGCATCCTTTCCGCCTTGTGTTGAGTTGGTAACAGGTCCGCCACTTTGTGCCTGTACCAAGGGTCTAGTAGCGTGGCCACCCAGTACAGGTCATTTGCCTTGAGTTTTTTGATACGGGGGTCCCTCAACAGGCTGGACAACATGAAAGAGGACATCTGCACAAAGCTGGATGCAGACGTACTCTCCATCTCCTCTTGCTCTTCCTCAGTGATGGGCCGCAACTCCTCCTCCCCCCCCCCAGCCACGAACAATACCACGGGAACGTGGAGCAGCAGAAGCCCCCTGTGACGACTGCCACGGTTGTTCTTCCGCCGCCTCTTCCTCCTCCACAGAAACACCTTCCTCCTCACCATCATCAGAGTCTGACTCCTCTCCTTCTCCACACAACTCCTCTTCTTCGTCCTCCTCCTCCCCCTCTGTGCTGCCGCAGGTGCTGTGGAAACATCGGGTCCGGATGTAAATCGCTCCCACGACTCCTGCTGCCCTAACTGTTCTTGTTCACGCTCCTCCACAGCTGTATCCACCACTCTACGCACGGCATGCTCCAGGAAGTAGGTGTAGGGGATCAAGTCGTTGATGGTGCCCTCAGCGCGACTCACCAGTTTGGTCACCTCCTCAAAGGGCTCCATGACCCTGCATGCATTTCGCATCAATGTCCAGTTGGTGGGCCACAACATCCCCATCCTCCCAGATTGTGTCCTTGTACTGTAATGATACAGGTACTGGGTGACTGCTTTCTCCTGGTCTAGCAGGCGAGAGAATATCAGCAGGGTGGAATTCCAGCGAGTCGGGCTATCGCAAATCAGGCGTCTGACCGGCAAGTTGTTTCTACGCTGAATGTCCGCAAAGCGTGCCATGGCCGTGTAAGAGCGCCTGGAATGCCCACACAACTTCCTGGCCTGCTTCAGGACGTCCTTTAAGCCTGGGTACTTGGACACAAATCTTTGCACGACCAGATTCAGCACATGTGCCATGCAGGGTACGTGTGTCAGCTTTCCCAAATTCAACGCAGAAATGAGATTGCTGCCGTTGTCACAAACCACGTTGCCGATCTCAAGCTTGTGCGGGGTCAGCCATTGCTCCACCTGTTTGTTAAGAGCAGCTAGGAGGGCTGCTCCAGTGTGACTCTCCGCTTTCAGGCAAGACATGTCTAACACTGCGTGACACCATCGTACCTGGCATGCAGCATAGGCCCTGGGGTGCGGGGGCTGTGTAGCTGGAGAGGAGATTGCGGCACCAGCCGAGGAGGAGGATGACGACAGTGAAGAGGTGGTAGCAGGCGGAGAGGAGGTGGCTGGAGGCCTGCCTGCAAGAAGTGGAGGTGTGACAAGTCAGTCCGCTGCGCAGCCACGTACTCCCTGCTTGCTGCCATAGGTCACCAGGTTGACCCAATGGGCTGTGTACGTAATGTAGCGGCCCTGCCTGCGCTTGGCAGACCAGGCATCCGTGGTCAGGTGGACACTTGACCCAACGCTCTTCGCAATAGATGACGCCACTTGCCTCTCAACTGCACGGTACAGTTTGGGTATGGCCTTTTGTGAAAAATTATTGCGGCTTGGTATCTTCCACTGCAGTGTACCAATGGCCACAAACTTACAGAAAGCCTCCGACTCCACCAGCTTGTATGGTAATAGCTGGCGAGCTAATAGTTCCGCCACGCCAGCTGTCAGACGCGGGGCAAGAGGGTGACTGGCAGACATTTGCTTCTTACGCTCAAATATTTCCTTCACGGACAGCTGGGTACTGCTGTGGGCAGAGGAGAAGGAACCGCTGAAGGGAAGAGGCGGTGTGGAGGAGGGTGGCTGTGAAGGTGCAAGGGAGAAAGCGGATGAAGACGATGCACCTGAAGGAGTAAGAGGAGAAGGAGGGTGGCTTGTCTTTTGGGTGCTGCTTTTCCTCAGGTGTTCTTGCCATAGCTGTTTGTGCCTTCGTAAGGCACTTGTCCCTACATGAGAGTTGGCCTTTCCACGGCTCAATTTTTGCTAGCAGAGACAACAGATGGCTTTGCTCCGATCTGAGACACACATGATAAAAAATTTCCAAACCGCTGAGCCCCCCTGGGGTGATGGCGCTACGGTGGCATCAGCAGCTGACGTTGAAGGGCATGTTGGCTGGCTGTCCATAGCTGGCGATACATGGCGCCGGACACTGCCCCCAGCTGTTTCTGAGGATGAGCTCCCTCTGCTTCTATCATGGAGTAGTCTCCTACTCCTCTCTGACTCCCCCTCTGAACTGTCCCCCTGGTCATCTCCTATACAGGGAACATACGTGGCATCCGTATAATCGTCATCATAATCCTCCTGCCCAGCTTCGCTTTCCTCAGACACCTCAACTGCACCAACTTCAGGTGTTTCATCAGCCCCCTCCTCACTTGTTACGTCCATACTATCGCCACCTAACTCAGACGTATGAGGTGGTGTACCTGCGCCTTCTTGTTGTTGTTGCAGTAGTGGCTGTGAATAACTCCTGCGAAGTGTCAAATGCAGCGGATGTGGTGCTTGTTGTAGTGTTGGTGGCTGCGGGAGATGATGTGTTCTGTGTTAAATTCTCAACCACGTCCTCACAATTTTGGGAAGTGATGGCATGTGCCTTCTTCTGAGCACTGTATTTTGGGCCAGGTCCGCACGAAATCACAGCAACACCACCTCGCACAGACCTGCCGGTGCCTGGTGGCCTTCCTCTGGGTCTGCTTCTACCTCTTCCTCTACCTGGTTTGTCCATTTTGTCCATCTCGGGGGGATGCTAGGTATATGCAGTGAGCTGGGTTCACTCAACACAACAGGTAGTTATGTGCAGTGAGGTGGGTTCACTGAACAGTAAGGGTAGTTATATGCAGTGAGGTGGGTTCACTTAACACAACAGGTAGTTAGATGCAGTGAGGTGGGTTCACTCAACACAACAGGTAGTTAGATGCAGTGAGCTGGGTTCACTGAACAGTAAAGGTACTTAGATGCAGGTAGTTAGATGCAGTGAGGTGGCTTCACTAAACAGTAAAGGTACTTAGATGCAGTGAGGTGGGTTCACTCAACACAACAGGTAGTTAGATGCAGTGAGCTGGGTTCACTCAACACAAAGCTAGGTATATGCAGTGATGAGGTGGGTTAAGTAAACACAACAGATACTGGGTATACGCAGTACTGGGTAGTACAATGTGCAGCTCCCTGTCACACACACAGGTAGTCACTGAATGTGCTGGGCTGCTGGCAGTGGCACACACACTATGAATTAGCAAGGCTGTGCATGCAACAAAAGTGTCAGTTTGACACACAGAAAAAAAAGTACAGGATTAGCTCTGAAAAGAGCTGTTGAGGGGTGCTATAAAAACAATAATAATCAGCCAGGAGCAAGCTAAGCAGCCAAGAACCTAACTAATCTGTCCCTAGAAGAACAAGTCTGTAGCAGCTGTCCCTAGTCTGTCTCTAGCAGGCACACGAGTGAAGCTAATGGCCGCCGGAACCTGCCTTTTAGGGGGGGGGGTCCAGGGCTTAGTGTAGCCTGAATGGCTACAATGTGCCTGCTGACTATGATGCAGAGGGTCAAAGTTGACCCTCATGGTGCATTATGGGGCGAATCGAGCTTCCGCAAAAGTTCGCCTGGTGCAGGCGAATGCGAACCACCAAAGTTCGCCTGGAACTGTTCGCCACATCTTTAATGGCCACCACTTATGGCCTTGGAAAGTAGGCATGGAAACAGTTGACTAAATTGGTCCGGAGGCTGGGTGTGGAGTTTCGACTAAGAACAACTTGACTGTAAGTGGATGGTTGAAGGTGCGAATAAGTATAGGACATTGGCCTCAATTCACTAAGCTTATCTCCTGTCTTTAATAACGTTTCTAGAGTTATTACCATGGTGATGAGGCATGTAGTATTCAGGAAACATTTTACCTCAGGCAAACCTAAAGTTAACTCTTCTGTCTTTAAGTTAACACTTCAATCCTTAAAATAACTCCACAGTTAAAGACAGGCTGTTTATTAACTTTCGTGTGCAAATAACTACAAAGGAGGTAAATTAACTACAGAGGAGGTAACTTAAGGAATGAAGAGATAAGATAACTCTCTCACTGTGCGGAGGTAATTTTTCTCTTGCCTTATCATCTCCAGCATGATCTTAGTGAATTGAGGCCATTGTAATAATTTCTGTATAACATTTCAATATAGTCTTAGTAAACACCTATGGTGTCCAAAAACTATATTTACAATCTGATGGTACATTAAGATGTATTGAACATGTTTCAGTTAGCCTGTCTTACGTGATACTATTGTTGGAGGACATGATTTTTTATTTTTAATAAAGTAGCTTTTAAAAAAATATTAAGGTAGATGATATAAAGGTGCATACTTACGTCTGTTTTTTCCCAACAACAACTTGTTCAGACGTCAAATCTGGTGTGTGTACAGTCGTTCAGCTGATCATAGTGGATTTGACCGATCCGCTTGGCAAATCGGTCAAATCAAGTCATATCAACTGAACAATGGTTTGTATACACGTCCGATTTGATGTCTGAACAAGTTATTGTTGGGAAAAAACTGTCGTAAGTACGCACCATTACTCCTTTGATGTAGTAAGAGTTTTTTAAGATTTATTGTTGCATTGAAGATTATATATGTCTTATGAAGTATACCATCGTTAGTGTGAACAAAATGTTTTCTATTTTCCAACCTATCTAGTACAACACTTTTACATGTTGATATGAAACACTTATCATGAACGTCATGAACAGTAATACAACTCAATGCTTCAATCAATGAAGCAGTAACTGGTACTTAAGTATTATAACTTTACTAGCAATATTTCCATAACAGTTACTAGATATGATTAATATTAATGATAAACTACATGTACTTAATAATGTCAAGGTCAACTATACAGTAGTTGGATAATTAGAAGTTAGAACTTGTATCATACCTTCACAAGTAAAATGAGTCATACATTAAAGGGACACTGTAGGGGGGTCGGGGGAAAATGAGTTGAACTTACCCGAGGCTTCTAATGGTCCTCCGCAGACATCCTGTGCCCGCGCAGCCGCTCACCAATGCTCCGGTCTCGGCCCTGGTTCACTTCTGGAATTTCAGATTTTAAAGTCTGAAAACCACTGCGCCTGCGTTGCCATGTCCTCAATCTCGCTGATGTCACCAGGAGCATGCTGCGCAGACACAAACCATACTGGGCCTGCACAGTACGCTCCTGGTGACGTCAGCAGGAGTGAAGACACGGCAACGCAGGCGCAGTGGTTTTCAGACTTTAAAGTCTGGAATTCCAGAAGTGAACCGGAGGCGGGGCCGGAGTATCGGTGAGTGGCTGCGCGAGCACAGGATGTCTGCGGGGGACCATTAAAAGCCCCGGGTAAGTTAAACTCATTTTCCCCCGACCCCCCCTATCAGTATTCCTTTAAATATCAAGTACAGTCCTGTTGCTTAGTAGGTGGTAGAAATCAGGCATGTTCACACCACTTCTTTTCAGGAGGATTGTTAGCATGGCCTTTCTTATTTAAAAAGGACATTCTATCCAAACATTGTACACAAACATATTGGTCCCTTTTTTTTTTTTTTGTGTGTGCTGCATATTGCTAAGCTAACACTGCTCGTCATTATGACCTTTTGTAACCAACAAAAAACAACCATAATGGCATGGCCTAACCCAAAACATGTTAGACTACACATTTCACAATGTATTGTAATGTACCAAAACATTTGTTTTAAACAACCTAATGTAGACTCAATTTGCTTTGGAGTAAAATTATTTATCTTTTGTATAGGTTTACATTAGAGTAAATTCTGCTATTTTGTGAATAGGGGTGCACTATTTTCAGTTTTATTGTGAAATTCAACTGAATTTATGAAATATTGACTGTGATAGCTATTGACTTTGTTAATTACAAGTGGTTTTGTGAATTACAACTAAGAAATTGACATGTCTAAACCTGTTATGGAAATATGTAAAATTAGTATTCTGTAAAGTGCAATTCAAAAAGCAGAAAAAATTCCAAACAACATATACAAAACCTCAACATTGAACTGTAACCATGTCCTTTTTTTGAAAAGACATCACGTTAATGTAATAATGTATTACATCCATTGAGTTCAACCACTTTGTACTGGTTGAACTCGATGGACGTATGTCTTTTTTCAACCAAAATAACTATCAGTAAAACCACAATACTGTAGTACTGTTCAGATTTATTCCGAATTACAAAATTAACACTCCACACATCAATTTGAAAAAAGGGTGGGGCAAGCATAATTACTTCACTGTTCTCTTGCTAATCACTCCACACCTTCACCAATAAACAACCTATGTGTTTGTACTTGAACCTCCTTGTGCAGTAAACATGCAGGTGCTAATGGTAATGTTCTGTGCTTACGTCCAACAACAAGCAACTATAGACTAGAACAGTGTCACAATGTTACGATAAAGACCGAGAGCCCAATATAGTGTAGTATGTATTGGTAGGATATGGGAGGTATAATAAAAGTAAGTATTATTCTCACAAACCAGGGTTGCCTCGGAAGCAACCACTGTTAAGGCAGGTGGGGAGAACAAGCCTGTCCCCACTCAGGAATAAAACGTCGCTCTCTGTGGATAGAGGAATTTGTAGGGTAGAGACACCCTTCCACCAAGGGTGGACTTCTGGATGCGTTAAGGTGTACAGAGGCGCCGATAGTATAAAAATAACTAAAAAGTTTAAAATGTTTTGGTTGCGGTGGTGGACCAGCTAACCATAAACGGACGACAAAACTGTCGAATTTCAAAATATACAATTTATTTAAAAGCTCCCAATATACATTCGCAACGCGTTTCACGGGTAGCAACCCGCTTCTTCAGGCAATAAGGGTCAGGAGCATCAACACAGCGTCTCGTCTGGATGAATGCTTGGCACCTCTGGCACCACAGAGGTGCCAAGCATTCATCCAGACGAGACGCTGTGTTGATGCTCCTGACCCTTATTGCCTGAAGAAGCGGGTTGCTACCCGTGAAACGCGTTGCGAATGTATATTGGGAGCTTTTAAATAAATTGTATATTTTGAAATTCGACAGCTTTGTCGTCCGTTTATGGTTAGCTGGTCCACCACCGCAGCCAAAACATTTTAAACTTTTTAGTTATTTTTATACTATCGGCGCCTCTGTACACCTTAACGCAGTGTCACAATGTTAATTTTGTCAGCATAAATCAAGTATGGGCTCACAAGTCCAAAAGGACTCGAATATGTGAGGTTAATGAGGTTTAATTATCTCAAATGTACACCTGGGAGAGGTTAATTAATTAAAACACTGTCTTTGCGTTTCAAACGCTTTGCACGTGTGCTACTGGGTGGGTTGTAAGACTCACTACCGCACACTTACTCTTTCAATTCGGAAGGAGGAAGTGTGGTGGTAGTGACTTTTACAATTCGGCCAATAGGACACGTGAAAGACATTTTAAAGTCATTAAAAAATACAGAGTAATGCGTAAGTAAACTTTTATTGTCATAAGTACAGAAAGTAAGCAATTAAAGAGACACTGAAGCGAAAAAAATATATGATATAATGAATTGGTTGTGTACTATGAATAATTACTAGAAGATTAGCAGCAAAGAAAATATTCTCATACTTTTATTTTCAGGTATATAGTGTTTTTTCTAACATTGCATCACTCTATAATATGTGCAGATTACACAACACTCAGCATTCAAAATGAGTCTTTCAGAGCAGTCTGTGAAGTAATGACATCTCCTCTGGCAGAGGATAAGTAAATAGTTCACTTACACTTGAGATAATAAAAGTCAGATAACAGCCCTCTCCACGACCAAGTTAGTCGGAGAGCTTAATAGCTTTTTTGCATAGAGATAACAACTGGAGTTTCTCAACTCTTCCTGTACTGGAAACAATTGAACTGATGTATCTGATCTTAATGTTTTTTTTTTCTTAGCTGTACTACACATACAAATCATAATATCATCATTTTTTTTTCGCTTCAGTGTCTCTTTAAGCCTCATTGACATCACGACCTCAAATCCTTACGGACTAGTGACCCCACCGCTATGACCAATATTTCAAGTAGAAATAAAGTATTGCTCTCAAAAATACTAACCAATTCTTAAAGTGACTCTGTAACAAAAATTACAACGTTTTTTCTACCATCCTACAAGTTCCTAAACCTATTCTAATGTGTTCTGGCTCACTGCAGCACTTTGTACTATCACAGTCTCTGTAATAAATCAATGTATCTTTCCCCTGTCAGACTTGTCGGCCTGTGTCTGGAAGGCTGCCAACTCTTCCCTGCTGGTCTGTTCCTCTATGCACACTCCAGTGTGTGTTTTATTTACATAAGCCAGCAGCTTCTCTGCTATCTTATCAGTGATAGAAGAGAGCTGGATAAAAATCCTCCTCTGTTAGGCTGTGAAAGTAGCTGGCTGACACATACTGAGGGATTACAAACACAGGCACAGGCAGAGCTGTCTGCAGGAAGCCTGTAATGTTCAGTGCATGAGAGAAGAAGGGGACAGAAGGTAAACACACAAATGATCTTTTGAGATTCAAAAGGAAGGGTGTATACAGCCTGCTTGTGTATGGATGTATTTTCTATGTGTGGACATACTGTACATCAATCTACTTCCTGTTTTGTGGCCATTTTGTTTGTTTATAAACAAACTTTTTAAAACTGTTTTTGACTACTTTTAATGCGGCGGGGAGCGGTGAAATTGTGACAGAGGGTAATAGGAGATGTCCCCTAACACACTGGTATGTTTACTTTTGTGCGATTTTAACAATACAGATTCTCTTTAAGTGTAAATTCTATTACTAAGCTAATAAAATGAGCTTAGGTAATTGAAAAATTGGCCTACAAACATGGTTTTACATGAACCCATTATTACAAAAAAAAATGGTCTTTCAAATACTTTCATCAGACACATTCTGTAAAATCATTTCTTGCTGTTGCACATGAACAGAAGCAGTAAAACAAGAAATAATTGTAGTCAAAACATCCTTACTCTCACCCAAATAAATCAGTAGTTGGCTATTATGTAGTTGCAAAGCTATGCAATGTTGACTTAACGTTTCATGGAGTGACTTAAAGTCTTGGTGGATGTTATCTAACCTTTCCATAAGTGACTCATGATGCAGCTGTTTAGCCTTATGAATCCTTTCAGATTGCTTTTTTAGTTGAACTGAAATTGTTGTTGGTCGATATTCCTTGTATGACAAATTGTGCGTTTTTTGTTACAAGCACTGCCATTGGACCTGGTTGACCCAACAGTCACTGATGTACGAGGAACTTCTATGGAACTTTGCTGAACATTAGTAACATCTGCAGCACTGTTGACACCATTATCTTGGGTACAGTCGTCATTTAAAACCTGTACGTTTTCGGACTGCACCTTATTGACATAATCCTCACTTCCATGAAATGGATTATCATCAAGTAAAGTCATATCTAGGACATGTTCACAGTCAGAATGGTCTGACAAAATCATCAATGTCTCTGCTGCCTGTTTAAGTTGTGGATCTGATGTACCTGTTTAAAAAAAAAAATAAAAAAATAAAACATTAACATGAAATGTAGCAGTGAAACATTTCTGTAGCACACATGGTTAGAAGAATATTGTAAATGCTTAAACAAATTTGGTCTTACTTCCATCTCCCCTTCTTCAATGCCGACAACTGAATCATTGTCTATATATGGCCTCAACAGTTTTTCATAGCTTTTAAACATAACTTCAACTCCACAATTCCCTGTTTTATTTTCCTGAAACGGGTAATTTTTTTTCATTATTAATATTTAACCAAAGAAAAGGTAGTATTACCACATACAAGTTAGTGAATAGTCTTCTTCTAGCAGCTACCACTAATGCGAGTGCATTTACAATGCTACACTGTTACTGTTTGTTCCAATGCCATTTTGCACAGAGTGACAGTTACCAGAAGGGGTCAAGGTTTTTCCTATACGTACATATCTTCCACCTCATATTAGATGGTTACTAAAGTACTAGTCAAGTTAAAAATTTACAAGATTATGTGAAACTAGTCAGCTATGCCCGTTTGAAAATGGGCTTTAGGTCGTTCATCTACTCACGTCTGACACGCGTGCACACACACCGTTCCGGTCAGCCAGCCCTGCAGCCTGTCCCAACGACTGGCAATGGTTCACATGCGAAGTAGTACAAAAACAGAGACATTTGGAAAGGATGCAAGGACACTTTCACATTATTATGTAGGATTGTACCTGTGGAACTGCTCAACCTCTTGAAATGTATATGTGTGCTGAAAAGCAGTGGAAATATGTCCTGCAGCATGGTTCTTTGAAGAATTAAACACTACTACTAGGGATTTTAACCACTTCGCATCCAGACCTTTTTTTCCCACTTATGGACCAGAGCAGTTTGACAGTTTAGCTATTTCCTAATTTAATCAGAAATAACTTTATCCCTACTTACGACACATAAATGAAATATATGTTGTTTTTTTTTCAAGACAAACTAGGCTTTCATTGTATGCCATTTTTTCCCTCAAACAATTTTGTTTTCTATGAATTTTAATGAGAAAACAAAGAAAAAATAGAAAAAACATTTCTCAGTTTTACCAAGTCCAGTTTAAAATTAAAAAGTGCTACTGTAGATAAACACAAATTTTGTTTGGCTATTCTTACTGCTTATCACAAAACTTAGATTATGTTCCGGTCACAATTTATGGTGAAGATATTTGATTCTGAAATAATGCTACAGTGTGTATTTTTTACTATGAAATGAGAAAATAAAAGTATTTTTAATAATAAAAATCAATCTCATTAGCTCAGGAAACATATATTCCTCCCATTCACCAATTAGTGCTGCATCAGATAGTGCCAGAAATGTGCACAGGAGCAGCCTAATCCTGCACAGCACTGCTTCTGCTACAAGATGTATATCTACTGACTTGTGGATGAAGTGGTTAAAGATTGTTTTGTGTTTTCCAAAAAGTATTTTTTGAATTGTCCTCAATTTTTTTAGGGGGGACTGTAGAATGGAAACTATATACATACCTATATAAATACTTCTCTTTTTCATCCAAACTTATCTTTCTGCGAACGTCTCTTAATATCTTGACAGTATAAGCAGTTCGCTTGTAGTTTCTGACACTGTTAATCGCATCTGTGATTTCCTGCCATTTAATACTTTCCCAGTAGTTGTCAGTACTGGGCACAAGATGTCCTTGTAGACAGTCATAGTGGGGTATTAGATTTTCAATCAAAGCTAGATTTTCTTCGAATAAAAAACAAGCATTTCTCACTTGAATGTTTTTTTTTTACTATCTTTAGTTGAATACTCCTGGTGAGACACCTCACCGGACATTTCCTTTTGTTGTTTTTGGATAGACAGTCTCTTAGAACGTGGGCCTGTGGGTGGTGTCTGGGCTTTGCGTTTCAAAAATTTGTTTGATTCTTTGTTTACTTTTGGAGCACCATATCTTTTGCACTCAAACTCATTCTCCCCATACCATTCCTCTTTTTCAGAGTCTTCAGGCACCTTTTCCCAAATAAGATTAAAGAAAATTAGTAAAAGACTTTAAAATGTATATGTAAAAGAAAAATTTGTTGTAGCTTTAAACTATACATTATACTACACCTTTTGTGTATGAGTTTTTTTCTTTTTCTTGCTTTGGTGACACGAGTCCTCACTGTTATCTTCATGATCTGTATGTCGATCAGAGGATCCTTGATCATTGTTTTCCACAGTTCCTTGGAACACCTGGAACAACAGATGTAACAGATGTATATACTATTTGATTAAGCAGCAAAGGACAACTTCATGCCAATGGGTGTGATTGCCCTGGTAGTCCCAGGACCGGCAATCAGCAATCGATGTAGAGTCCTGGGGCGGCGATGTGAAGGAAATCATATGTGCAGCACCGGTGGAATGAAAGAGCTTGGCTCCTTCAGCTGTTTCCCACCTGCAATCGCCATTAGTAGAGTTTTATATGACAAAATCAGCATCCATTCACTAAGTACATCACTACGTTATACGGCAGCGCTGTACTTGGGACAGTCGTGGGAAGGTTAAGTGACAGGGAAAAAAAACCTGTCACAAACAAAGATGCACACAAACCAAGGGCGCATGCGCGGCGCTTCCGGAATGGCCGCTTGATCTCGGAGCTCCAGCCCGTACCACTGTCCGCTTAGCCGCACACAGCCACACAAAGCTTCCTGAGCGCGGCTCTTACCGGGATCGATAGCGGAGACTCTCCTGCGGCAGATGCCCTCAAAACCGCCACCCAAAACGGCAACACAGAAGGGCACGATGGATCGGTTTGTCCGCCCCCCAGGTAATCAAGATGGCGCCGACCACGCAGAGCACATTGATCCGCCAGGCATACAGGCCCACACAAATCCTGACACAGCTCCAGTCACAAACGCAGCCTTAGAAGCTGCGCTGGACAGACACTATCATTCCCTGCAGGAATCCTTCCAACAGCTCATGCTCTCAGCAGTAAAAGAGCTCAAAGCGGACATTTTAGGCCTGGGAAATAGAGTAAACACTCTGGAAGACAAATATGATGCTTTAGCACAGAAACAAGCAGACTTAGAAGAAGAGCAACAGCTCTCCCAATCTGACTGCAAATCCCTGCGTACTGCTCATGAGGATCTGGAAAATAGAGAGAGGAGACAAAACCTCAGAATAAAAGGGATTTCTAAATCTGTAACCCCAGACCAAATTAAAGCTCATCTCACTGATTTCTTCAAAACATTAGCTCCAGACATACCAGATGAACTTTGGCGAATGGATAGGGCTCATAGATCCCTAAGTGATAAACAAGCTACTTCAAGGGGGCCAAAGGACATTATCATAAGACTGCATTACTATGAGGCTAAAGAGATCATCTTGGGGGCCTTACGCAAATCACCCTCAACTTCTTTCAAAGGAGATGACATACAAGTTTTCAATGATCTCTCACTTATAACGTTAGCTAAACGCAGGGCTCTTAAACCCATCACACAACTTCTGAGGGAGTCTAACATCCCTTACAAATGGGGTTTTCCCTTCCGTCTTATTGTTATCAGAAATGGTATGACTTTCTCGCTCACGGACCCAGATGATGCCCCTCTCTTCCTCAAGCAGATGGGCCTAAGACCACCACCACCGGATCCCTCCCAACGTCTCCGCTCTCCTTTGGCGCTCTCTCCCCCTAGGAAGGTCCGCCATATATCAGAATGGACCAAGGCCCCGATCCGCAGCCTCACCTACACACAGGACTCGGATTCTATGGAAGCACACCCTAGCTAACTCCCTGATGTCTTTGGCATAACCTGGGACATAAACTGTTCGCAAAAATTATGCTTTATAACACAAAACCTTAAGCGGAAGAAAAAAAAAAAAAAAAGGAACACTCACTTAACTTTCAGTTCACCTATGGGGAACACCTATTGAGGTGCTTCTTGCTTACCACTAATCTGGAAATACTCTCGCTATCACCGGTACTAGACTGATATGCTTAACATGGGCTATGGGACTCGAGACAACGGTCTCGGTGCTCCAGCATCCGCCCTCGGAGGCTCACTCCCGGACCTACCGGGTCCCCTGAGGTCCCAGGTATTTCCGGGGTACCCTCACCCAGACAACCATTTTGGGTTGTCCCTACTTGCGGCCACATGATCTGCAGTGGCTGTTTAAGGTTATGGATGGTAATGTTTATGTTTCTGTTAACTAACTTTCTTTTGTTTAGGTTTAATGGTTTTCCCCTACTTAAGTCACGGTGTTCAGAGTTAGTCTTATTCCTCACAAGTCTCTACATGCTGGATTATGGTTAAACTCATTACTTTAAATACAAAGGGTCTCAACTCCCCCCAGAAAAGGTTTTCCCTGCTGAAGGACCTTAAAAGGCTGGATATAGACATTGCCATGCTACAGGAGACTCATTTCCGCTCGTCTGATACAATCCGACTAGGAGATAAGCTTTACTCGGAAGTTTATCTAGCCTCAAGTACTACCAAACGGGCGGGAGTGGCTATCCTGTGCAAAAGCAATCTCCCCTTCCAGGTACAAAAAACAATCTATGATCCTAAAGGTCATTATATCATACTAATAGGAACTTTAGCGGGAAAACCCATCACTTTGGCAAATGTATATGTACCCAATACGCAACAAATAACCTTTTTGTCCTCCTTTTTTACCAAACTGCACAAAGCATTAATAGGTACCCTCCTTATTGGAGGAGACTTTAACTTAGCTTTCTCCTCCACTATGGATAGGAGTGTCCCCAAAAACGCTACTATAAATTCCACTCATGACCGCAACTCCCGTAACTTCAGGGCACTGATGAGAAAATACAGGTTAATAGATCTCTGGAGGGTCTGTAACCCCACACAGAAAGAATACACGTTTTTTTCTCCACCACACGCCTCACATTCCCGTCTAGACTATTTTTTTTCTAACTCTAATTTACTCCCCTCTGTTCTGAATTCAGAGATTACACCAACAGCTTGGTCTGACCATCAGAACGTCACTCTAAATCTAAACTGGTTGCACACACCACATAAATCCATGAACTGGAGACTAAACGAAACATTACTGAAAGACAAAAATCTACTACCTGGGATTACTGAGGAGTTGCGATCATTTTTCCAACAAAATCAAGGTTCGGTCTCATCATATGGTACCCTATGGGAAGCTCATAAAGCTTTCATCAGGGGACAGTTCATAGCTGAAGGCTCTAGGCGTAAAAAGTCCTCATCCCAGAAATTGCTATCCCTTCAAGCAGCCTTATCTCAAGCTCAAGCAAAATATAAAAGTAACCCTTCACAAGAACACTACCATAATATGCAACATACGCTCTCTTCAGACTATCCACCTTGAAAAAAGTCTCAGATGGACTAGGCAGCTCTTTTTTGAAAGGGGCAACAAACCCCACACCATCTTAGCCCGGAAACTTAACCCTAAAAGCTCCCAACGAATAATCTACTCGATGAAAGATAGGGACGGCACCACGCACTATGACCCACAAAAAATATCCAAAATTTTTACCACTTTTTATGAAGAATTATACAATCTCCCTGACCAATCTAACAATCCTGCATACTCGGATAAAGTAGAAGCCTTCCTATCACCCCTAAATCTACCAAAACTCACAGAAGCTCATCGTACATTACTTAATTCCCCTATCACCATAGCAGAACTTGCAGAAGTTCTTAAAAAACTACCATCCTCTAAATCTCCTGGACCAGATGGGCTCCCATACTCGTACTACAAAACATTTAAAAATATCCTACTACCCCATCTATGTACCTTAGCTAATAAAATTATGGAAGGAGAGACTCCTCCCACCTCTATGCTAAACTCCCTCCTCACAGTAATCCCTAAGGAGGGCAAAGACCCCCAACTCCCCCAGAGTTACAGACCTATCTCCCTCCTAAACTCAGACCTTAAAATTATCACGAAAACCCTCTCCAACCGCCTAAATCCCATCTTACCACAATTGATCAATAACGATCAAGTAGGGTTCATATTAGGAAGACACGCTGGTGATAATACTAGGAGAGCAATAGATCTCATCTCCATTATGAACAAAAACCAGAGGCCTTCTCTGCTCCTTAGTTTGGATGCAGAGAAGGCCTTTGATAGATTATCCTGGCCATTCTTATTTCAGATCCTCAAACACCAAGGCTTTGAAGGCCCATTCATCACAATGCTCCAATTTTTATACTCCTCCCCTTCCTCGACGGTAAAACTCCCCTCAAACTCTCCTCAACCATTCAAGATACAAAATGGTACCAGGCAAGGGTGCCCCTTATCTCCCCTCCTGTTTGCCATTAGCATAGAACCCTTAGCATCAGCTATAAGATGTAATGCAGACATCAAAGGAATATCCCTAGGTAAGTCTGAATACAAAATATCACTCTTTGCAGATGACATATTGCTCTCCATTACGAATCCTCTTCTCTCACTCCCTGCCCTCCATGACACATTAAACGAATATGAACTTCTCTCCGGTTTTAAACTTAACAAAGACAAAACAGAAGCACTCCCAATTAATTTCCCGCTCCACCTCCTTGAATCCTTAAAATCAGCCTTTCCCTACAAATGGAAGACCCATACTCTAAAATACTTAGGAATCAACCTTACCCCATCCTACTCCACAATTTACAAACATAATTTCCCATCACTCATTCAAAAAATCCTTCAAGATCTCCACAAATGGACCGCATATAAGATATCTTGGATTGGAAGGATATACGCATTAAAAATGAATGTATTACCCCGCTTGCTGTACCTTTTCGAGACCCTCCCAGTTCAGGTTCCCTCATCTCAATTATCTAGGCTACAGTCTGAATTTTCAAAATTTGTATGGAATCACAAAAAGCCCAGAGTCTCTAAAACTGTCCTCATCTCTCTGAGAGAACAAGGAGGCCTAGGTCTCCCAAATTTAAAAGCATACTATCAGGCTTCTCACCTCAGACAGTTGACAGAGTGGTCCTCTTTTAGGGTATTTTCTAAATGGGGCCTTATAGAAGCTACTAGTGTTCTACCACTATCCCTAGCCTCCTTCATATGGTCAGATACCCCCCCGAAAGTTCCCCAGGCCAATCTTCTGCCAACTATATCATTCACCATCCGATTATGGAAATCGGTCATGTCTCTAGCCAACCTGAGATCCTCGCCATCCCCACTGTTCCCTATATTAGGCAACCCTTCCTTCCCCCCGGGACTCTCAAAACCCTTTATGGCAAGATGGTTTAATTACGGATACTTCAACCTGAACAATTGGACTGATTATGTGAGCGGGAAATTGATCTCTAGGTCCAAAATAGAAGAAAAAAAACCCCTCACCCCTCAGACTATTATGGATTATAATCAAATAGCTCATTTCCTACAACAGTACACTAAAAGAGCCCCTTCACTTTCCTCCTCCACCCCATTTGAACGTATTTGCCTTCACATAGGATACCAGAGAGGCCTCATCTCACAAATATATAACCTCCTCCAGACCAAATCAGGAACTCTCTCTCCATCTCACTTATACATGGAAAAATGGGAGACAGCTCTCTCTAGGAATATAGATACTGAAGACTGGACTGATATATGGGAAAATGCCCGGCACACCTCCATGTGTACCCAAATAAAAGAAAATATTTATAAGATCTTATTCCACTGGTATCTAACCCCAGAGGTTTTATCTCGAATATACCCCAACACCCCAGATTGCTGTTGGAGGGGGTGTGGTTATAAGGGTTCTTTGGAACACATCCTTTGGTCCTGCCCCTCGATTACATCCCTGTGGACAGGGGTACAGAACTTGATATCACAGGTTACAGGGGTCTCGGTTCCTTTGGATCCACTCCATATGCTTCTGGGAAAAACTATACCAAATACTCCCAAATCCACTATGCGTTTAATCACTCACATTCTAACCGCTACTAGGCTCTCAATTACATCTGCTTGGAAAAAAATAGCTCCACCCACCATCCCAGATATTAAACTAAAAATAAATTGGACTAAATCCATGGAGCAGCTAACTGCCTCCCTAAGGAACACAGAAACTAACTTCCACAGAATATGGGACCCTTGGGAGCACTTTTCCCCAGATAACTTGCCCCCCTGACTTGCAAAAGCTACTTAATAATGGAGTGTACCCGGAGGAACTGAACCAACCTATATTTGTAAGGAGGACAATGGCCTCAACGGCCTGATGACCCCAATAAGTAGGATATAAGATGGTATGAGACCCTCTTACTTCCACTACACCTTAACTGAAATAAGTATAAACAAACTACCTGAACATCGTGACTCACCACCAACCCCCCCTCATTATGAATATATGTTTTCTATTCTGTATGTTTTTTACTCACTGAAATAATCATCTGATATATGTGGCCACGCCCTATGATTGGAACTTCAACTCCTTCTCCCTATGAAGGTTTCACCCTGACCACGAATCTTATCCCTACAGCTTGGTGACGCTGACTACACTTTCCCCAAGATACTTTTACCAATTTGGGGGGTGACCCACGTCGGCCAGAAGATAAACTTATAAAAGTTCATTTCTGACGGTTTCTAAGGGAAAGGAAAATCAAAAACAAAATTGATATGCATATATCAGTACCTGTTTCTTTGTTCACTTTTATATGTTTATATTGCCATGTAACTCTTTTGTTGAATGAAGCAATAAAAAACAGTGTTACAAAAAAAAAAAGATGCACACAAACCAACCAACACAAAGAAATATGCATGCAGGCATTAAGGCTATAGTAGAGATTTATTAGTTTGGAAACATTATGAAAGGAAAAAAAATCCTGAAGTAATTTATACAATACAATAATACAATAACATTTCTATAGCGCTTTTCTCCCATAGGACTCAAAGCGCATAGGCTCTCTCAGATTCAGTAATTGGTAGTAGGATGAAGTATTCACACAACAAAAGTTATATTTCTGCAAATACCAAACTGAACAGGTGGGTTTCAGTCTGGATTTAAACACCAGGGATGGAGCTGTCCTGATCTGCTGAGGTAAGGAGTTCCAAAACGTAGGAGCAGCATGACAGAAGGCTCTGGGACCAAACGTTTCCAAGTGGTATCTGGGTATGACTAGATTATTAGAATCTGTGGATCTGAGAATGCGGGGATTGCTACGCAGCTGCAACATTTCTTTCATGTATCCAGGGCCTAGATTATTCAGGGATTTAAATGTCAGTAGGCCGATCTTGAATAGGACCCTCCATTCTATAGGTAGCCAGTGAAGGGGGTGCAGGACTGGCTTTATGTGGCAGTGACAGGGTTGGTTGGTTAGCAGTCTGGCAGCAGTATTCTGTATCAGCTGTAGGCGGTACAAGACCTTTTTTGGAAGGCCAGTGTAGAGAGCATTACAGTAGTCCAGTCGGGATGTGATGAAGGCGTGGACTAAGGTTGGCAGATCTTCTGGGGGGATGAGGTGCTTGATTTTTGCAATGTTTTTCAGGTTAAAATAGGATGATTTCACCACAGCAGAGATTTGAGTTCTGAAGTTTAAAATTTACTGAAATACATTTTATTATGTTCAATATTGACATCGTATTGTGTATACCTAAGACACTCATTACAATGACTATTGTATCCATTTGACACTAATGCTCATTCGATGAGGATCCTCTTTGGTCACTATTTCCCTTACAAAATCTCTTTGACACAGGGCTACACAACACTACTCCTATACAAGGCAAATCAATCTCCCATCATGTATATAAAAAATAAAAAGAGGGGCTGCAACACTAACAGTTCTTTGCCTGCAGACCACCTTCTCTGTTCTGATGCAGTACTAAGGGTGTAGGGGAGACAGTGAGGGATGCAGTACACTGATGGACGATAAAGAGCACAGACAGAGGTATGGTTAGCAGCAGTGTGAAGGTTAATGATGAGTACAGGTTGGTATGTCACCTGAGTGAGGGGTGCAGAAGACTGAGGGGTGTTCATTACTCTGAAGGTTCATAAAGAGTACAGAGAAGGGTGGTGGATGTGCATAGTCATGGATACATAAGACTGATGTGTGATGGGGATCACAGAAACTGTTATGGTAACCAACAGTCTAAGACTTATAAGGAATTGTGGTTATTAGAATGGGGTAAATAGAGTGAGGTGTACAGAACAGTGAAGGCTAGTAGGAAGCAGACAAAGGCCTCAATTCACTAAGATCATGCTGGAGATAATAAGGCAAGAGAAAACTTACCTCCACACGTGAGAGAGTTATCTTGTCTCTTCATTCCTTAAGTTACCTCTCCTGTAGTTAATTTACCTCCTCTGTAGTTAATTTACCTCCTCTGTAGTTATTTTCACATGCAGCTAATTAACAGCCTGTCTTTAACTCTGGAGTTATTTTAAGGATTGGAGAGTTAATTTAAAGACAGAAGAGTTAACTTTAGGCTTGCCTGAGGTAAAATGTTTCCTGAATACTACATGCCTTATCACCATGGTAACAACTCTAGAAGAGTTATTAAAGACAGGAGATAAGTTTAGTGAATTGAGGCCAAAGACATGAAGAACTGACATCGGAAGGATTATGATGATTACAAAGAAAAGTGTTGGGTGTTTAACGTCAATGCTACTGTGGATGGCAGTAAAGGGATAAGAATGAAAGAATAAGAAGTGCATAACAGTGATGGCAGTTCAATATTACAGTAAAAGGTGATGGATCAAAAAATGGATGTTGCTCAAGGATGAGGGGTTGTTGTGAAACAGTTGGTAACATCACAGTGAGAGATGTATAAATTACGAGGGAGGGGTGCAGCAGGGTCTGGGGAAGTAGGGATCAGAAATAGGGGTGAAGTGCATTGAGGGGAGCAGTACTAGCATGAGACAATATTAAAGGGTGGTAATAGTGAAAAATGCTGCTTTTCAATTATAATGCACACATGTGGGTTACCCAGAAGGAGAGGAAAACCAAAATCTGACCTACCTTACTAGATGATTGTGAATGGGATCTACGGCCATGTCCTTCATGAACATCTCTTCTCTGTTTTCTCACGTGGAATACCCTGAGTAAAAAAAAAATATATATATATATATATATATATATATTACATACATACATACATATACACACAAACACACACACATTTTATAACAATAAACAAAACACTTCCAACTAGCTGAAGTTCATAGAACATTTACAGTGCAGACTGTGGGCTTGATTCACAAAGCAGTGCTAACTGTTAGCACGCCTGTGAAAACCTCCTTAGCACGTCTGAACAAGCTTTTCGCGCGTAAAAGTTTACGCGCGCAAAACTTTATGCGGTAAAACTTTACGCGCGTACTGCGCAGGGCGCTCCGCGCGAAGTGCCCATTAAAGCCTATGGGACTTAGCGCACCTAAAACTTTGCACGCGCAAAGTTAGCGCACGATCTGATTGAGAAATCCGGTGCTAACCTACTTAGCACCCTGGTTAGCGCGTCTAAAGACTTTAGACGTGCTAAGTAGGTTAGCACCGCTTTGTGAATCAAGCCCTGTGGGTGTTAGGGCCAGACAGTAAATGGTGGGGCAGGCACCAGCAGCACAGCATCTCCTGGACCTAGAACCAGTACTTCCGTACACCCTGAAAATGTGGAAAACTTCAAGGGGGCCGAATACTTTTGCAAGCCACTGTACATATACACACAAACACACACACATTTTATAACAATAAACAAAACACTTCCAACTAGCTGAAGTTCATAGAACATTTACAGTGCAGCCTGTGGGTGTTAGGGCCAGACAGTAAAGGATGCAACAGAGTGAGGGGTTTTGGGGAGCACAGAGAGATATGGTGACCAGCACTGTAAAGGTTCATGAGGAGTAAAGGTAAGGGATGCAGAACAGTGAGTGGAGGTAGGGAGCAGAAAGTCATGGAGAGCAGTAGGGTGTTAGTGGGTAGCCATAGTAAGGCCTGTTAGAGAAGACCGTAAAAGACGATGGCTGAATGAATGAGGGGTACAAAATGATGAGGGGTTGTGTAGCGCAAATAGATGGTAACATCACACTGAGAGATGGTGAAAATCTGATGGAGGGGTGCAGTAGGATCTGGAAAAATGGAAAGCAGATATATAGGGGTGAAGTACAGTGAAGGGAAAAGCAGTAGCACGACACATTATTAAAGGGTGGTAATATGTAACAATACTGTTTTGCAATAGTGTAAAATAAATACTGTTTAACACTGATATTGTACACATGAGGATTACCCGGAAGGACAGGGAGACATCAAGGCCTTACTTACCTTACTAGATGACTGTGAATGGGATCTACTGTCATGTCCTTCATGAACATCTCTCTTTGTTTTATCACATGGCGTGTCCTGAGTTAAAAAAAAACAAAACAAATATATATATATATATATATATATATATATATATATATATATATATGTATGTACATACAGTGGCTTGCAAAAGTATTCGGCCCCCTTGAAGTTTTCCACATTTTGTCACATTACTGCCACAAACATGAATCAATTTTATTGGAATTCCACGTGAAAGACCAATACAAAGTGGTGTACATGTGAGAAGTGGAACGAAAATCATACATGATTCCAAACTATTTTTACAAATAAATAACTGCAAAGTGGGGTGTGCGTAATTATTCTGCCTCCTTTGGTCTGAGTGCAGTCAGTTGCCCATAGACATTGCCTGATGAGTGCTAATGAGTGCACCTGTGTGTAATCTAATGTCAGTACAAATACAGCTGCTCTGTGAGGGCCTCAGAGGTTGTCTAAGAGAATATTGGGAGCAACAACACCGTAAAGTCCAAAGAACACACAAGACAGGTCAGGGATAAAGTTATTGAGAAATGTAAAGCAGGCTTAGGCTGCAAAAAGATTTCCAAAGCCTTGACCATCCCACGGAGCACTGTTCAAGCGATCATTCAGAAATGGAAGGAGTATGGCACAACTGTAAACCTACCAAGACAAGGCCGTCCACCTAAACTCACAGGCCGAACAAAGAGAGCGCTGATCAGAAATGCAGTCAAGAGGCCCATGGTGACTCTGGACGAGCTGCAGAGATCTACAGCTCAGGTGGGAGACTCTGTCCATAGGACAACTATTAGGGCCCTTTTCCACTAGGGCGTTTGCGCTAGCTGAATCGCAAACCGCTAGCGGTTTTAAAACCGCTAGGCTAAGCAAAAATACATGGTAATCGTGGATAGTAATTGCCACTAACGCGATGCGATTTTTACCGACGCGCAATCGCACGGTGGAGCGATTATGTCCACGATCGCGTTTCAATAGAAAAGATAGGAACGCATGAAAATCGCAAGTAAAATCGATATACTATGCGATTTGCATGCGTTTTTTACCCGTAAGCAATTTCTTTTCCCACAATTATTCTTCCTCTGGCTTCCTTTTCCTGTTTAGGGCCTAGGAAAATGGCGTGGTTCACCACAGAGGGGCTGCTGGCCAAAATCCAGCAGCATCCTTGTCTATATGAAAAGGGGAGTGAGCAGTATAAAGACAATCAGCTGCAAAACAAAGCCTGGGTTGATATAGAGTCCGATTTGAAGGATCCTGTGATGATCTAATATCTAAAAGCAAGACCTCAAAAAGTAAGTATCCACTGCCCTGCCAGTTGCAGTGCGACCATCCACTGCCCTGCCAGTTGCTGTGTGACCATCCAGATGCCCATTCACCTGTCATACCACCTGCTGTGCGACCATCCACTGCCCTGCCAGTTGCTGTGCGACCATTCATTGCCCTGCCAGTTGCTGTGTGACCATCCACATGCCCATTCACCTGTCATACCACCTGCTGTGCGACCATCTACTGCCCTGCCAGTTTCTGTGCGACCATCCACTGCTTTGCCAGTTGCTGTGTGACCATCCACATGCCCATCCACCTGTCATACCACCTGCTGTGCTACCATCCACTGCCCTGCCAGTTGCTGTGCGACCATCCACATGCCCATTCACCTGTCATACCACCTGCTGTGCGACCATCCACTGCCCTGCCAGTTGCTGTGCTACCATTCACTGCCCTGCCAGTTGCTGTGTGACCATCCACATGCCCATCCACCTGTCATACCACCTGCTGTGCGACCATCCACTGCCCTGCCAGTTTCTGTGCGACCATCCACTGCTTTGCCAGTTGCTGTGCGACCATCCACATGCCCTGCTGCATAAATTATTAATGCATTTACATTGAAATTAGTGACACAAGGAATTTGAAAGTGAATGCTTTTTTAATACAAAGATTTTTTGGGTACAACAAACATTTAGTAGTTTTTTAAACTTAGTTATGTTTAAATGTGGTCATCCTGCCATGATCCTTTCTCAGAAACAAAATATTCGCATAGTTTGTCTCTTTGAGATAAGGCAGTACTTGTGCCTCTACCAGTTGTAGCAGTGGGTATTTCTGTTAACGGTACAAATGTAGTCTCTTCCACCGGGGTACCCTCCATCATGATCACGTAATTGTGAAGGATGCAAGCAGCCTTGATGACTGCTATAGCATTTTCTGGTTTTAGATGCATCGCCGTGTGAAACACTCTCCATTTATTGGACATGATGCCAAAGGCGCATTCCACGACTTTTCTTGCCCTACTTAGCCTGTAATTAAAAATGCGTCTCATAGTTCAGAGTCCTCTGCGCATATGGCCTCATTAAATTTTTGGTCAGTCCAAATGCTTCATCGGCCACAAAAGTGTGTGGATATGCGGGTCCATTAGTTTCCGGCCACGGTTTGTCATCTTGGAGGGTTAAGTTGCCACCAAACAGTTTCTGACCGAAACGGCTGTTGCGGAATATGTGTGAGTCACTGTTTCCACCATAAGCACCCACATCAATGTAAATAAACTTGCTATCGGCGTCCGCAACAGCCATCAGTACAATTGAAAAATATTTTTTTAGAATTAAAATAGTGGCTTCCACTACGTGCTGGCATCACAACACGTACGTGTTTGCCAACTATCACTCCAAGGCAGTTTGGAAATTGGTGTTTGCTGTGGAATTTGTCAGACTCTTCCTCCCACTTCTTCTTGTCCGGGAATGCCATGTAGATGTTTGCTAACTTGTCCCATATAACTTTGCAAGTGGTACGTACGACCCGGTGAATAGTCGTTACCCCCAATGCGGAGCTCATAATGCATAAAGGTAAAGCTTTCACCAGTTGCCAGGAATCTAAAAATGGAAAGAAAGGGAGATATATGTAAATATTATCATGTAATATACAGGGAGTGCAGAATTATTAGGCAAGTGGTATTTTTGAGGAATAATTTTATTATTGAACAACAACCATGTTCTCAATGAACCCAAAAAACTCATTAATATCAAAGCTGAATATTTTTGAAAGTAGTTTTTAGTTTGTTTTTAGTGTTAGCTATTTTAGGGGGATATCTGTGTGTGAAGGTGACTATTACTGTGCATAATTATTAGGCAACTTAACAAAAAACAAATATATACCCAATTCAATTATTTATTTTTACCAGTGAAACCAATATAACATCTCAACATTCACAAATATACATTTCTGACATTCAAAAACAAAACAAAAACAAATCAGTGACCAATATAGCCAGCTTTCTTTGCAAGGACCCTCAAAAGCCTGCCATCCATGGATTATGTCAGTGTTTTGATCTGTTCACCATCAACATTGCATGCAGCAGCAACCACAGCCTCCCAGACACTGTTCAGAGAGGTGTACTGTTTTCCCTCCTTGTAAATCTCACATTTTATGATGGACCACAGGTTCTCAATGGGGTTCAGATCAGGTGAACAAGGAGGCCATGTCATTAGTTTTTTCTTCTTTTATACCCTTTCTTGCCATCCACGCTGTGGATTACTTGGACGCGTGTGATGGAGCATTGTCTTGCATGAAAATCATGTTCTTCTTGAAGGATGCAGACTTCTTCCTGTACCACTGCTTGAAGAAGGTGTCTTCCAGAAACTGGCAGTAGAACTGGGAGTTGAGCTTGACTCCATCCTCAACCCGAAAAGGCCCCACAAGCTCATCTTTGATGATACCAGCCCAAACCAGTACTCCACCTCCATCTTGCTGGCGTCTGAGTCGGACTGGAGCTCTCTGCCCTTTACCAATCCAGCCACGGCCCAATCATCTGGCCCATCAAGACTCACTCCCATTTCATCAGTCCATAAAACCTTAGAAAAATCAGTCTTGAGATATTTCTTGGCCCAGTCTTGACATTTCAGCTTGTGTGTCTTGTTCATTGGTGGTCGTCTTTCAGCCTTTCTTACCTTGGCCATGTCTCTGAGTATTGCACACCTTGTGCGTTTGGGCACTCCAGTGATTGATATTGCAGCTCTGAAATATGGCCAAACTGGTGGCAAGTGGCATCTTGGCAGCTGCACGCTTGACTTTTCTCAGTTCATGGGCAGTTATTTTGCGCCTTGGCTTTTCCACACGCTTCTTGCGACCCTGTTGACTATTTTGAATGAAACGCTTGATTGTTCGATGATCACGCTTCAGAAGCTTTGCCTTTTTAAGAGTGCTGCATCCCTCTGCAAGATATCTCACTATTTTTGACTTTTCTGAGCCTGTCAAGTCCTTCTTTTGACCCATTTTGCCAAAGGAAAGGAAGTTGCCTAACAATTATGCACACCTGATATAGGGTGTTGATGTCATTAGACCACACCCCTTCTCATTACAGAGATGCACATCACCTAATATGCTTAATTGGTAGTAGGCTTTCGAGCCTATACAGCTTGGAGTAAGACAACATGCATAAAGAGGATGATGTGGTCAAAATACTCATTTGCCTAATAATTCTGCACTCCCTGTACGCTTTGTATTAATGATATACAATTTTTACAGTTGCAGATCTGAGGAGGAGATGGAAGTCTGTGAGGGACAACTACAAGCGAGAACTGGAAAAACAGAAAGAGGAAGCAAAGAGTGGTTCAGGAGCATCCAAAAGAACGAAGTATAAATATGCTGCCCAGATGGAATTCCTCAAATCAGTTAGAGAAACTGGACCGTAAGTTTTTTTTCCCTTAATTTTTGTTTGAAAATGCAACCGTGGAGTCCCTAATCATGCAGTTAGTCTCAAAATGGATAAGTGTTATATTTATTTAGAGAAAAAAAATATGATTTGGCACTTTGAGGCCAGTAGAGTCAATTTACAAACAATAATTATTAAAAAAACTCCAAATATTACTCAAAAAATTATTAGAATTATTGACCATTGATCTGCCAGATCGTTTTTTTAAACACGCTACAACTGCTTGGTGAACAATTTGCATGCATTTTTAACTGGTTTAACAAGGTATTATTTTTTTTTCCCCCTTTTCCACAGTACTGAAGATAGTATAATAGAAGAGGATGAAAGTTTGTGATGCTCAATGAGTGAAGATACACAGTTTGAAGGCTGTGAAACCGAGAGTGCAGAAGTCATTGACATTCAATCTTCCGGCTCATCTGTTAGCATGGAATCGACTTCACAAACATAATCTGGACCACGACAACCAGCTGCAAAACCTTCAACAACCAAAAAAAAAGGCAAATTGCTCAAACAAGATTATGAGAAGTTCAGTACAACATTTTGTGGAACCCTATAAAGAAAAAATGGAGGAAAAGAAAAAGAGATCAGCAGATAATGCAGGAAAGGGGTAAAAAAGTGAAAATTTACAATTTTTAATTAGTTTAGAACCGTACTTGGATAAAGTACCAGCCGGCCTACATCTCTCATGTCGCAAAGCAATTCTTGAGGTCATTGAAAAATGTATTCCAATAGAACGTTCCGGTGACAGATTCGGAACATATTCCCAATCACTACTGCCGCCAGCACAAACCTAATTGCCACGACCACAACAGCAAATACTGCCGTGGCAACGTCGCGGCATCATGTAGATGACGAGGATGCGGGAGGTGGGGGAGAGAGGGAGCCTGAATGTGGCTTACGTGTGTAGGAAGAGAGAAGGGAGGCGTGTCTAGGGCGTCTAGCTGTGGGCATGTGCGGCGTTACCATGGTAGCGTCGCAGCGATGTGTGGATATCGAGGATGCGGGAGGCGGGGAGAGGAGGGAGCTGGTATGTGGCTACAAATGTGTGCGATGGAAGACCGGGGGCGTGTCTGGCCGTCCTATGTAGCTCCTATGACGGGTAGTCAAGGGAACTGGATGCTATGGGCAGATAAAAGCTTGAACTAAGGCAGCGTTAGAGCTGCGGCTGGGGGGCCGTAGCAGAGACTCGGTGCGAAGGTGCACCAATGTGTGTACACTTCAGTACTGGATGAGCATATATGTGTATGTATGCGCAGGGCAATAGAAAATAAGCTTCATTTGATTTCAGTATGGCGTACAAAATAAACCATGAGTAAACCGCGTAACATTACAGTTTCATTGATGTATAAACATATACAATAAAAATGAATACCTCTATTCCCTGGTTAGTTACAGTCTTTTTTACTTTTAGTACAAACCATTATAGTGTGGAGACCGGGTATGGTTTTGGTTTAGACCCTGGTTTATGTGACCACGCATGAATTTGATGTGGCAAACAGAATAAATGGGTGGAGCTGGGGTTTGTAGGTGGGACGACTCATGTATATGTGAGTGTCCATATGAAGAGTATAGTTAGATAAATCACATAAACTAAGAGACAAATGTTAAAATTCTATATTAGCTGTAGGAACCGGCTGACATGTTAGAATCGAAGGTGATGGCTATGGAAAGGGGCAGTGGGGTTTTTGCTTAATATTGGACTTGGGCGAGACTTTTCACAAATTGTGTTCTAAACAAATGTTCAGACCTTCTGGTTGGAGGGTCCTTAGTTTGAAAACCCAATACATTTCTCTGGCTTTGAGTTTCTTTCCTATTCTGTATATCTATAGGTATATGGGACAGACTTTTATTCCGATATGGTCTTGGCTATGCTTCTCTTTACAGTGTCTTGATAGGCCGTGTTTGCTATAGCCTTTAGTGATGTTCCGTCTGTGTTGCCCCCATCTTTCTCTCAGTTGTTGTGTGGTACGGCCCACATATTGGAGACCGCACCCGCATGTTAGTAGGTAAATAACAAAGGTGGTAGAGCAGTTCATGTGCTGGAATATGTTATAGGAGTCTCCTGTTGTGGTGGATCTAAAGGTGTTTTGGCCATTTGTGATTTTTTTCACAGCAAAGGCACTTCTTCTGTTTGCACCTCTCGGCTCCTATTTCTTCCAGATGCTTTAAACGTGTCCGTTTTGTCGTTTTTCAGTTTGCTTGGTGCAAGTTCGTTTTTAAGGGTTTTTGCTCTTCTGAACGTGCAATGTGGTTTTTCCTGGATCTCGTTTTTTAGGTAGGGGTCACTCTGGAGTATGGACCAATGTTTGGATAGTATTTTACGTATTGAAACATGATTGCTGGAGAATCGGGTGATGAAATTTGTTTGATTTGGGTATCCTACTGGTTCTATGGGTTTTGCTTTTGTTGTCAATACCGTGGATCTGTCTGTTGTTCTTGCCCTCTTCTCAGCCGCAGTAATGGTTTGGTCGGGAACTTCTTTTCTTTGAATTTCTTGGTCAGGATTTTCGCTTGTTTGTCGAATGAGCTGATGTCTGAGCAATTTTTCTGTATCTTCAAGAATTGACCGTAATGAATATTGTTCCTCCAAGGTCTATGGTGACTACTCCTGTAGTCTATGTAAGCATTGGAATCCACCGATTTGAAGTGATTTTTAGATTTTATTTCTTCACCTTTGGTGTATAGAACTACGTCCAGGTAGTCTATTTCTTTTTCGTCATGTTTTGAGGTAAAAGACAGGCCCCAATTATTATTGTTCATATAGTGGACAAAGTCAGATATTGATGCTGTTTCTCCATTCCAGATGATGATGAGGTCGTCTATGTATCTGCGGTAATAGATCATTTTGGTGCTGAAGGGGTTGCTTTGTTCTATTTGTAATTTTTCGAAAAGACCCATAGTAAGATTTGCATAGCTAGGAGCCATGCTCGACCCCATTGCCGTTCCCCACTTCTGTAAGTAAGTGGTGTCCATAAATGTGAAGTAGTTATGGGTGAGTATGAACAGAATAGAGTTGATAAAGAATATTTTTTGTTTATATGGAAGAATCGGATGTTTTTCCGGGAAGTGCCACACTGCTTTCAGGCCTATTTTGTGGTGAATATTTGAGTACAGGGCCAAGACATCTAAAGTGACCCATTTATAGCCTGGCCATGTTTTCAGTTATATTTATGCCTTTTTTTTTAATATATTTACTGATCCACTTATACCTAATTGTACTATGTCAATTATTTTTATGTTATTTTATACTATGTTATGTTACTGGTGCGAGATTCTGACAGCCAATACTTGTTCATTTCTTAAGCACCCATTTGACCCGAGGAAGTGGTTTGAGCCGCAAAACGCGTTGTCTGCATTATTATTATAAATATACTTTTTACAAAAAGTGGAAGTCTTTCTAAATAAATTTCTTTATATACATATATACTCTATTGCTAAACAACCTAAAATACAAAGGGCGCCTCCTACCGTCTAGATGTGCAAAGCTGGTAGAGACATACTCTAAAAGAATAAATCACAAGAAAGGCACCTTATTTGGTTTGAAATGGCTGTCTTGCCACTTGTTTCACAGTATTCCCAATAAATGAGTACTACCACACATAAACATCATTGAAAATGTGTAATCAAGTACAAATACAACTTGATTACACATTTTCAATGATGTTTATGTGTGGTAGTACTCATTTATTGGGAATACTGTGAACCAAGTGGCAAGACAGCCATTTCAAACCAAATAAGGTGCCTTGGGACTGTAGGCAATACTGCACCAATAACTTAATACTTACACCTCAATTTAAAGGAGACAAGACACTGCAGGCTGGCGGTTTAAAGGCCGTGGCCATCTTTATTTGTCAATATAAATAAATAAATAATTAAAACTTCTTGAGGTCCATAAATAACTTTATTAAATACAAATATATAAAGATAACTTTAACTTTGATGCATATCTGACTACTACAGTCCAGATATGTTCCAGCAATATGAACTTTAAGACCCCACCAGCCAGACTTCTAGGCTGGCACCCCAACCACAGCCATCTCTATGCAGCTCTGGAGGTCCCAATTAAAAATATCTAAGCCTATATCACTTGAGGTGAACCCCATCTTGCCTATAAAGACCTGGAATTCTTTCTTCAAGGTCAACATGCCTAAATGTGAACATTCCCAACTTGGGCATACACTTAGCCAACTGATGGTTGAGTCGTTTCCGAATTTTTTCACACGGAAAAAGCCCTGGTGAGGACAACCACTTCAAACGGGGCACTATCTCAGAAAAGATAATAGTGTTCTTTGAAAATGCCTGAAAAGCGCTAAGATCATCTCGTATATTAAACAATAACTCAAGTGTTTTCTTTTGCCCAATGTCATTTCCTCCTAAATGCACAATTAACACATCTGGAAGTGGAAAAATAGACACCAATTGAAAAAGTTCCGTTTTCAACTGAGACCATACCATCCCACGATCTCCGTACCAATAAACTGCATACTTGCGGGGATCCATGTTCAAATTAGAGGAGTAGGACCTTTTGCTGGCTCTTTCATGTGCCCAAAAGACATAAGAATGTCCTATGATCCAGACTACTATTTTCTTTCCTGCAAAATAGAGTGCGAGAGTCAAGCTCGAATATACAACTTAAATGCTGAGGATTTCCAACGGCCTATCCTTTTGATTACACTATCATCCAATCCTAACTTAGCTGCTCCCGTAGCTTCCCCTATTCGAAAAGAATGGGAGGTTAATCTATCCTTTTCGAATCCCGCTTTTGCCGCACAAATTCTTAAAACTGCGGAGAACTGGAAACTTGTTAGCGGTAAACCAGAGACATGTTTTAGCAAGGACCCTGAGGAGACGTCCCTAACCTGCAGATAAGTGTTCAGATTGTGCACTGGGCAGAGCTTACTACCAGGCCAAGCATTTAAATGTACCGACAATCCCCTTCCCAATTGATCTGTTTTTGATTTTTCACTTTTGAGCCAGATCTACTCACATCTTCATATTTCAAACCAGACTCAACTCGACCGCTTTGTGCCACCAGCTCAGAAATTCTTAGAGCTGCAAAAAACATTAATGAAAAGGCGCATCTAAAAAGTAAAACCTCAAAACTAGAGGAGCATACTGTCTCCAAACTATCCCATAACAACGATAAAACATCAACTGTAATTGGTTGTCGCGTGTCCGGACGACAGGATCTGCGTTTATAACCCTTCAGCAGTTGTCTTACTGAAAAATAAGAGTTGCAAGGGGGGAGATTGCGGAGCTTTAGAAAAAATGAAATACCCGATAAAGATTTCGAAATATGAGCATGTGAGTAACCTTTTTGAATATTAGAGACAACAAACTTTAATGCTGCTTCTTCCAATGTACTACATTCATTACTGCCCAAATTGCACATAAATGCCTTCCATTCCCTCCATGCGACGGAATACGATTGCCAAGTCGCCATGGACACTGACTGCTGTATCCCTAAATATATCAATTCCAAATCAGATTCCAAAGAAATGGTGGTATTTCCTCCCGTCTGGGTTGCGCATTCGGGGCCAATAACCAGAATCTGTGCATCTGCAACCGGGACAAAGAATCAGCAATGTCGTTCTTTGCACCCGGTACATGTAGAGCTTTTATCCAAACATTGAATTTTAATGCATACAATACTAACACTCTAAGTAATTTCACAACCAATGGGGATTTGGAAGTCAGACAATTTAATGCAAAACAACTCCTTTATTGTCAGAATGTACTATAATACGCTTACCTATAAATGATTCCCCCCATATGAATAACGCTGCTACCACAGGGAATAGCTCCAGTGTTGCCTGTTCTCTCAGGTTGACGCCATTCAGCTGGCCATTGTGCAGAAAACCATTTGCCGGACCAGAAAGCACCGCAGCCCACGCTGCCTGATGCATCTGTAAAGAAATTTAGGTCAGTACTAGATATAAATTCACTCTGCCAAATTGACCTGCCATCATAGGATGAGAGGAACTCAGCCCAAACCATCGGGTCAGCCTTTTAATCCGCATTTAACCTCATATGGGCAAAAGGAGACTTTAGCCCCTTCATTGATGAAGACAAGCGACGAGAAAAAATTCTGCCCATGGGCATGATTCTTGTTGCAAATACTAAATTGCCCAGTAACGACTGCATTTCTTTTAGAAGGACTTTTTTGCGACGTAGAAAATTACCAATTAAACGTTCAATTTTTTCCAATTTGGCGACTGGCTGACGAAATTCCATTCAAATGGTATCAATAGTGATACCCAGGAATTCCAAACACGTACAAGGGTCTACTGTTTTTTCTTTAGCTAATGGCACTCCAAAATGATCGCAAATGACTGTGAAAGTGACTAGCAGTTTTTTACAAACTGTGGAGTTACTTGGTCCCATAAATAAAAAATCATCCAAATAGTGAATTAAAGAAAATTGATCTGAAATGGCCGAAACCACCCATTCTAAAAAGGTGGAAAAGCTTTCAAAATAATTGCACGATAATGCACATCCCATGCGCAGACAACGATCAAAATAATAGGCATTCCTAAAGTAAAACCCGAGTGAATTAAAAGAAGTTGGATGGATTGGAAGCAACCGAAAGGCCGATTTAATATCTGCCTTCGATAGTAGCGCTCCCTGACCCAATGAACGTAAAATTTGCAATGCGTCATCAAAGGATGCATAACTAACTGAAGAAAGCTCACTAGATACCTCATCATTTAGAGACTGGCCTGATGGATAGGATAGGTGATGGATTAATCTGTAGGAATCTGGCTCTTTTTTAGGAACTATCCCGAGAGGTGAAATCCTAAAATTTTTAAATGGCGGATGTACAAAAGGACCCGAAATTCTACCTTCACTAAGCTCTTTAGAAAATGTTGTACAAGAAAAAATTGACAAAGTATTCACTGATTTTAAATTAGCCGTCCACGAACAGCCTTCACCAGAGAAAACAGGCAAGCGAAAACCTTCCTTAAAACCATCAATTAGTAACTGAGCCTTCTCCCTGCTTGGATAAAGATGTAGCCATGGCAACATGTTTTGTAGGATCACTGGTGTGTCCGCCTTTGAGAAAGAGCTCTTTTGAGCTGGCTGCGGTTGAATTTGCTTTTTTGAAACATTTTGAGATGGGGTGCGAGCCAGCGCAAAAGCCACATTCATGGCGGTACTTACGTGTCCCTGGCCATCTGCACTGTGTGTCATTAAATGCATAGCAGATGCCCTTCTTGTAACCTGTTGTCGATGTACCATGGCTGGCTTGTTGCTTGAAAGTAGAAACCTTCTGTGGCATCATTAATTCAAGCCACAAACCGACATCCTTTGTGCCCCATTTTATCTGGGGGTAAACTGAAATTCTTTGACGGAAGGCCTCATCGTAATGAAACCACGCCATACCACCAAAAGCTTTGTATGCCTGTAATATTGTATCTAAATAACGGAACATTTGAGGACACCTATCCGGAAACTTTTCTCCCAACACGCTAGCACAAATGCAAAATGATTGTAACCAATTGTTGAATGATCTGGCCACTGGCCTTCCCCTGTCTGCATCACCTTTATCATCTATCTTTTCTTTTTTTAGAAATTCTTTGAAAAGAGGTAATAAAGATAACAAATCAATGTAATCCCCTTTCCAAATTGTTTCTTTAGTGATTGTAGGTAAGTGAAATTCCAGGGGAGATAGCTCACAAGGGAGGTGTTCTTTGTACGCAGTCTCACCCACGCCTGGTCTATTTATTGGGATATCTGAATTAGGTGTGGGTGACAGTATACCTGTAGCCATTGCAGGGATAGGAGTGGGCGGAGGGACTGCAGCCATGTAATATGTAATATGTTGCTCTGTGCCCCCTGACCACCATACTGACCACCCCAAACCACATTAGCCCCACTGCTGCCCGCATTAACTCCGGCCTGCTGCTGCATCACCTGCAAAAGAGCCTGAAACAAAGGTGATATATTAATATACTCACCGGCTCCTGCAGGTTATGGACATCCGGTACCAGGAGGCTGACCCACCCGGGTCAAATCTTCAGCAGGACCCTGAGCATGAGGCAGTGCTGCACCACTAGCAGCTGCAGCATGGGGGGCACCAAGCTCTAGAAACGCTCCCGCTGCAGCCACTGTGTGCGTGCACCTGCCCCCACCGCACGGGTCACTGTGCTCTTCTGGCCGACCAGCCGCTTCTGCTCCGGGGGCGAGGCCACGCCCCCCGACACCACCGCCAGCTGACCCGGAAGGATTCGAGCCTGCTGCCGCACCGCCGCCATGTTCTTGAAGCCCGGACCGGGCTAAGGAAGCTGCCACAGGAACTCCGCTCCGCCCACTTTCCGACGCAGGGACCCGACCGGTCGCTGCAGAAAGGGAACCGCCCAGGACCGCCTCCAGAACAGCCCGAGTGGCTGAATTGCATTTGGGAGCTAGCGATGCGGCCGGATTGGCCGCGCTCCTCGCCGACTCCTCACCGGCAGCCCGGCTGGCCGCGCTCGCTGAAGACGACTCTCCGGCAGCCCGAATGGCTGCGCTCACTCCAGCCACTTCGCCCACAGCCCGACTGGCTGGAGCCGGGTACGAAGCCACACCGGGGCCGCCAGATCTTCTACCTTTCTTCTTGGCGGAATGATATCCGCCACCTCTGCCGCCAGACGTCCCGGAAGGTGCGCCGCTTCTGGCCTGAAGTTGATCCGACGATGATCTCCGCTGGGCGGCACCGCTGGGCTCTCCCGGCGAGTAGGGTCTCTTCGCCGCCTTCCTCCGCTGGGACTGCCGGCTGGATCCTCCCTCTTCTCCACTTCTGCCGGCATCTTCCACCCGACTTCCCCGCTCTTCCTCCGCCAGAAGCAGGCATCTCTCGAGGACCTCCAGACCGCCAGGTTTTTCTGCTCTCGCCGCCAACTGCCTCAGGACCTCCATCGTGGCAAGGTGAGCAAGTAATACAAGCTCTGTATCACAGCTCAGAGCTCACCTTAAAGAGAATCTGTATTGTTAAAATTGCACAAAAGTAAACATACCAGTGCGTTAGGGGACATCTCCTATTACCCTCTGACACAATTTCGCCGCTCCTCGCTGCATTAAAAGTGGTTAAAAACAGTTTTGAAAAGTTTGTTTATAAACAAACAAAATGGCCACCAAAACAGGAAGTAGGTTGATGTACAGTATGTTCACACATAGAAAATACATCCATACACAATCAGGCTGTATACAGCCTTCCTTTTGAATCTCAAGAGATCATTTGTGTGTTTCTTTCCCCCTGTTCTCATGCACTGAAGTTTCAGGCTGCTTGTTTCTTCCTGCAAACAGCTTTGCCCTTGTCTGTAATTCTTCAGTATGTGAAAGCCCAGCCAGCTCAGAGGACGATTTATCCAGCTTGTAAAAGATAAGAGAGAAGAGAGAAGCTGCTCTAATCCTAAATAACACACAGGCAGTGTGCATAGAGCGGCCTGGAAGGGGGAGTTCATAGCAGAACCACAACACTGAAGAACTTGGCAGCCTTCCAGACACAGGGTGACAAGTCTGACAGGGGAAAGATACATTGATTTATTACAGAGATGGTGATAGCAGAAAGTGCTGCAGTAAGCCAGAACACATTAGAATAGCTTTTTGAACTTGTAGGATGATAAAAAACAGGATGCAATTTTTGTTACGGAGTCTCTTTAAGCCACAGAGGTGACAGGCAGCTAATGACTGGACGGACCCTCCTTATATAGTGCTTACTCACACCTGATTGGTCAAGTAAATCTACCTTGACCCTTAGCAACACCTGGCAAGCATACAGTCACCTGTCAGCCAGCCAATCACCGTCACTCACTCTGACTGACATCATTCTGACACACTGCACCAAATTTCCACCAATCAGGAGGAACTTTACCTCACAGAGTGAAATCTAAATCTCCTGACAGAAACTTTACTGTTATACTTAATAAGCTCTAACGATATTTTTTTTTCTTTTTTTACTATAATTTTTATTCAAAAAGTTTTTGCGATACATACAGTCAAATGCAGTAAAACATAAAGATTGAAATGCTAACAAAGTATCACAGTTAAGAGATAAACATATCGCTTCAGAGGTTGGTATCTGCAGGGTGGGAGAGAGCGAGAATTAGAAGGAGCCAAAGAAAGCATGATCTGGTGTTTTGCTTAGCTGCTTTCGAATGGCGAGAGGGGGGCATGTGGTGTGACCTGGGAAGAAAGAATGCAAGTCAGTTCAGTGGTGTTTGACCTAATGGGAACCTTAATGTCCAGGGAGCCCAAATTTTATCAAAAATGTGTATAGTAGACTTGAGTGTATGGGTGATCTGCTCCATGCGGTATATCCACCAAATTTTGTGAAGCAACCAAGATGAGGGGGGTATAGGGCCCTTCCAATATTTAGCGATAAGGCATCTATTGGCTACACAGATTAGAGATACGAATTTATTCTGATGTGGGTTAAGATCTGGGCAATCTTTGCTAAATAATGCGGTGCCAATGTTTTTGGGTACCGGGAAGCCCAGTGTCAAAGTAATTTGATGAAAGCATTCATCCCATGTTTTGGAGATAATCGGGCAGCTCCACCAGCAGTGGATCATATCCGCATTGTCCCCAGCACAGTGAAAGCATTGGGGGTTTGGTATAGCTTTGATTTTAGCTAATTTCTGGGGGGTAAAGTTCCAATGATATAGTATTTTATAAGCTTTTTCCTTTAATATTATGTTAGCCGATGTTTTGGACATATTGTCAAATATCGATGTCCAATCTTCTGGGTTCTCCAAAGCTAAGGCGGTGTTCCACTTTTCCATAGGGGGGGTGGGTGATGGTAGGGTGTCATACCATAATATCGTGTATAATTGGGAGATCATATTTGGCCTGTCTGCTCCCTGTGTAAATTCCTTCTCAATTCGTGAGGGCTCATGTGCTATCCCCATTTTTAATAAAGATGTAAGGTAGCTTCTGAGCTGTAGGTAGCAAAAAAAATCGGAATTTGGTAAGTTAAAGCTAGTTTTTAGATCGTTCCAAGAAAGTAGGTTTCCGCCACGGAGGACAGAATTAATGTTCTTGATGCCCACCCTCTTCCATCTACTCCAATTAGGTGCTTGTGCTGTAAAGGGAATACAGGAATTGTAGTGAAGGGGTTCTAGGAGAGCATGCGGATAGCAAATGTTAGCCTTTTTCCTCCATGAGAGCCAAGAGCTAACTGCGAAGTGGATAAAGGGAGAAATGTGCAGCTTGTCTGGAAGGGGAGATCCGCAGGGGAGCCAGAGAATATCTGAAATGGCAAGAGGTTGAATGATCTGAGCCTCGAGGGCGACCCATCTATGTGGTGAGGGTTCAATGCCCCAAGCCATGTTTGAGCTAGGCGTGCGGCTTTGTAATAAGATAGAAAATGGGGCAAGCCAGTGCCACCCTGATGTTTTGAGCGGGCCAAATAATTGAACCTGATTCTAGGACATTTCCCATTCCAGACAAACCGGCAAACCTGGCTTTGAAGCCTAGCCAAATCCTTGGAGATCAGTGGGATTGGGAGGGCCCTGAAAAAGTAAAGAATCTTCGGTAGAATGTTCATTTTTACTGCATTTATGCGCCCGAATAGAGAAATGTTATATTCTTCCCAATCTGAGAGTAGGGTCTGTAGCTTCTGTAGCAGAGGTGTATAGTTAATTTTGTACAAATCACTTAGGTTTGATGGTAGGGTTATTCCAAGGTATTTTAGACCCTTTGGCTTCCAGCTAAAGCCAAAGGCCTGGTGTAAGGCTACTTGTTGGGGTTCTGATAAAAAAAAGGGAAGCGCTTCTGATTTAGTAGAGTTGATTTTGAATCCAGAAACCTGGCTAAAATCATCCATAAGTTTTACGAGATTGGGCAACGACACTTCCGGGCTGGATAAGGAAAACATTGTGTCGTCTGCAAAGAGGGATATCTTGAACTCTTCTTTGCCTACTGTTATGCCATGTATGTCCGGGGAGTCCCTAACTCGTATAGCCAGTGGTTCTATGCACATGGCAAACAACAGGGGTGAAAGCGGACACCCCTGCCGCGTGCCATTTCTAATGGAAAACTCCTCAGATAGGAAGCCCATGTTACAAATTTTAGCAGTAGGTAGGGTATAAAGGCTTCTAACAGCATTTAAAAAGTGGGGGCCGACCCCAAATTTCTGCAGAGTTATGCGCAGAAATCTCCAGTCTATCCTGTCGAACGCCTTCTCTGCGTCCACAGAAAGAAGCAGAGAAGGCGTTCGACAGGTATGAGCCCAGTGTATCAAGTCCAAATTCCGTCTGACGTCAGTGGTTTTTCTGCCCATTATAAATCCCGTTTGGTCGGGGTGAATTACACGGCAGAGTATGGGGTTTAAACGAGTCGCTAGTATTTTTGCAAATACTTTGAGATCAGTGTTTATTAATGAGATTGGGCGGTAGTTTTTACACTGCTGGGTATCTCTGTTGGGTTTGGGTATTACAACTATGTGGGCCCTAAGCATATCGGGGGGCCATTCTATGCCTTCAAACATCACATCATTAAATGTTTTTGTAAGGAGTGGGATGAGTCTGGTTGAAGGTTTTTTATAATATGCACCCGTGAAGCCGTCGGGCCCAGGGGCTTTGGAGCTTTTTAGGGATTTAATAGCAGCAGCTACTTCTTCTGGAGAAATGGGGTCATTTAGGAGGGTTCGTCCTAGTTGGGATATTGCAGGGAGGTTGGTGGAAGTAAGATAGTTGGCCACCTTAGAAGCCGGTACTTTCATTTTGTCAGTTACAGTCCCATCATAGAGTTTAGAATAGTATTGTTTAAACTCTGTGAGGATCTCCAGAGGGTTATGTACAAGTTTACCATGAATATTGCGGAGAGGTAGAAGTCTGGTCTGGGCCTGTTTCTGATTCAAGCGTCTTGCCAGTAAAGAGTCTGGTTTATTGGCTTTATCGTAGTATAGTTGACCGAGAAATCTCAGAGCTTTTTCAGACTTATGTGTCAGTAGACTTTTCATCTCTTCTCTAAGTTTATTTAATTCTAGGAGCACAGAGTCTGACCTATTGGAAGCGTGGCGGTTTTCAAGGGCTTTGATGGAAGTGGATAGCTCAGCTATTTTCTTCTCTCTCTCCCTTTTAATACGAGATGCTTTTTGTATCAGTTGCCCTCGGATAACTACTTTATGGGCAGCCCATACCATAGTTGAGGTCTGACCCTTTCCAGAGTTGAGGTGGTAATAAGATGCTATAGCTTTATCTAGTTCTGTAACGTAGCTAGGATCAGTTAGGAGAGTCTCATTGAGTTTCCAAAAGCTAGATTTGGGGGTATATACCCAGTCAGAAAAAGTAGCCAGTACCATGGAATGATCTGACCATGATATTTCTGAGGTTTCTGTATAAGAGAGAGAAGGGATCAGCAAGGCAGCCGTGAAAATGAAATCTATTTTGGAGTAGGATTTGTGTGGGTGGGAGTAAAAGGTGTGTACCTTTTCGCCTGGATGTAGGATTCGCCAAGAGTCCCATAGGTTTAAAGAGTTCAAGATATTCACCAATGCACGAGGGGGGGAGAGGCGTTTTCTAGAGGTAGAGGCGGAGTTCGGTGTTAATATTGAGTCATCTATCCTAGTATTGAAGTCGCCAGCTAAAACAATAGTGCCTGAACATTTGCGTAGCATTATATCATAGAGTGATTTAAAAAAATTGTACCCTTCCATCTGCTGGTGCATAAACGTTAACCAGAGAAAATGAACGTCCACCCATCACCCCATTGACAATCAGGATGTGTCCATCGGAATCTCTGTAGATGGAGCTCATTTCAAAATTTAGTTTTCTGTGTAGAACAATGGCCAGCCCCGCCTTCTTTTTATCGTTAGAGGAGTAGAAGTGTAAAGGATAATTTTTGTGCCAAAATTTAGGCTCTTTGCCTTTTTTAAAATGCGTTTCTTGAAGCATCCAAATATCGCCCTTCTTCCTTCTGTATTCATCTGAGGCTTGCCTACGCTTAATAGGTGTGTTTAGGCCTTTTACATTGTGAGAAATCACCACCGTTTGGTTATGTAGGGGAGCTTGTTTTAAGGTGGAACTAGCCATTGTCACCCACGGAAAGCTGCCCTAGATTGTGCAAAAGTATAATACATTCTTTCAATCGACTTGCATAATGAAGGTAAGCAAAACAAAACCACATGCAGTGTTTATATATCAAGAGATATATTAGGTTGCAGGAATCATGCCATGTAGAGAAATACCAAACTGCAGAAACCAGAGTGTAGTTTAAGGACGAACAGGAAGACATACATGGAAAGAACGAGGAGGGAGGTAGGGAGGGGGGGGGGGCGGGAAGGAAACACCAGGGAAAGAAATAGTAAGCCTTCAAAACCAATGAGAGAGATACACAAAATATAAACAAGAAGGCATTTAGGATGGGGGTAACAGTCCCATAATAAAAGATCAAGTATACTGCTGTCATAGCAGTTGTTGGGGGTCGGACCATGTCCAGAAACGACACGAACAGCGCGATCGTCCAGCCGGGTACGGCCTAGGTTATGTATAAAAAGGATACGTATTCCAAAGAACAATATAACTCTCAGACTGTGCGTAAGTAAATCCGCCAATCGCGGAGATCCAGAACTTGCTTACGGTAAAGAGGGTTCAGTCAAACTGAGTTTGCAGGTGAAGTTTGACCTTTAGTTGAGCGCAGTCTGCTAGAAGAGCGTGGTGGCAGGGTTGTCCATGCGATTGCTGGCGGAGATCTGCGGGGAGTTCCAGGTACTGATGCGTGCTCTTCCTGATCTTCATGCGAGCTAGCCCGGGAATCAAGGCACTTCAAGAGACGTGGGATGTCATCTGGGGAGGATGCAGTCATTTGAGACCCGTTATGGGTAATGATCAGCTTAAAGGGGTATCCCCAGCGGTATCTAATCTTTTTTGCCATCAGAACAGAGGTTAAAGGTTTCATTTCGCGGCGCCTTGACAAAGTCAATGGAGAGAGGTCTTGATAGATCTGCATTGTGTAGTCCAAGAAATCAATAGAAGGAAGATTCCTAGTCTTGGCAAGGATCGCCTCTTTTGTAGAAAAATAATGGCAGCGTAATATAATATCCCTAGGAGTGGCTGATTCCTTTGGTTTGGGTTTTAGTGCCCTATGTATTCTGTCAATCCTATATTCTTCTTCAGGAAGATCAGGAGTTAAGAAGTGGAACAGTGCACTAGCAAACTCAGGTAGATCTATTACAGTTTCAGGTACAAATCTAATGCGCAGGTTGTTTCTACGATTCTTGTTATCATGATCCTCTTGCGTATCTTTCATAGAGGAAAGCTCAGTTCTGAGGTCCGCAATGTCAGCTTCAGCCTGGTAGTAACATGCCTTAAGCTCTTCTAATTCCCCCTCTACCGTACTAACACGGTCTCCCAGCGCAGAGATCTCTGTTTTGATCTCAGTGATAACTTTGTTGTTAGCCGCGCTAATAAGCTTCTCAATATTGTTTAAAAGTGCTGTTAAATCAGCTTTAGTAGCATGGTCTACCTGTTTCTGCGCGCCTGAGGACTCTGGAGAGGAGGGAGCTGTGTGATGCTTTGCTGCGGCGCCATCTTTGTTGCCCACGCTCTTGCTCTTCTTGTTAAATATCTCTGCGATGGGAGCCTCCGGTTCCGCTGGTTTGGCTTTCGGCGGCATGGTGCGGGGTAGAGTAGTGTTGTAGGAGGTGTCCACCGAGTTCCGTGCTCTGTGTCAAGTGCTCTGGCCGTTCTACCGCTGAGCGATCTGAGGAGCTCTCACTCCATGCGTCTGCTCGCGGCGGCCTCCAGACTCCGCGCCAGCTCTAACGATATTTTAACTTGTTTGATTGCCCCAGACCCATGTAGGGCCTGCTTTATTATTAGGCCCTATTCTATTCTTGTGATTTAGTGTATGATATCACCTTTTGGTTGTATACATTAATTGATTATTGTGCTCAGGGTAGTTTTTATACTCTAAAAGACTGGCAGCTGTAATTGCAGCAAAAGATGGTTCTACAAAGTATTGACTCAGGGGGCTGAATAATTACGCACACCCCACTTTGCAGTTATTTATTTGTAAAAAATGTTTGGAATCATGTTTGAGTTTTGTTCCACTTCTCACGTGTGCACCACTTTGTATTGGTCTTTCACGTGGAATTCCAATAAAATTGATTCATGTTTGTGGCAGTAATGTGACAAAATGTGGAAAACTTCAAGGGGGCCAAATACTTTTGCAAACCACTGTACATATACACACAAACACACACACATTTTATAACAATAAACAAAAAACTTCCAACTAGCTGAAGTTCATAGAACATTTACAGTGCAGACTGTGGGTGTTAGGGCCAGACAGTAAGAGATGCAACAACGTGAGGGGTTTTGGGGAGCACAGAGAGAGAGATATGGTGACCAGCACTGTAAAGGTTCATGAGGAGTAAAGGTAAGGGATGCAGAACAGTGAGTGGAGGTAGGGAGCAGAAAGTCATGGAGAGCAGTAGGGTGTTAGTGGGTAGCCATAGTAAGGCCTGTTAGAGAAGACCGTAAAAGGCGGTGGCTGAATGAATGAGGGGTACAAAAGGATGAGGGGTTGTGTAGCGCAAATAGATGGTAACATCACAGTGAGAGATGGTGAAAATCTGAGGGAGGGGTGCAGTAGGATCTGGGAAAATGGAAAGCAGATATATAGGGGTGAAGTACAGTGAAGGGAAAAGCAGTCGCACGACACATTATTAAAGAGTGGTAATAGGTAACAATACTGTTTTGCAATAGTGTAAAATACTGTTTAACACAAATATTGTACACATGAGGATTACCCGGAAGGACAGGGAGACATCAAGGCCTTACTTACCTTACTAGACGACTGTGAATGGGATCTACTGTGCAGTTATTGATTTGTAAAAAATGTTTGGAATCATGTATGATTTTCGTTCCACTTCTCACGTGTTCACCACTTTGTGTTGGTCTTTCACGTGGAATTCCATTTTCAATAAATTTTATTGGAGTTTTCTCAAGTAAATTTACAAGTATACAAGCATAAGTGGTATTATACAAGTGAATATAATAACATATATGTAAGTGTGTACAGAATGAGATTAGATACAGGTACAAAGTTTGGAGAAATTTTACAAATACAATACAGTACAATTACTTTTGTATAGATTGAATTAGTAAGGATTAAAGTCTGCTACATTATACAAGCAAGATATATGGGCACAGCAGAACACATTATTTTGAACAGAACAATGTTCTGCATTGCGGAAATCAGTCCTGGAATGCGGAATCCGCATCTCAACGCGGAATCCGCCATGCAACGCGGAAACCTGCTAAAATTGCTGACTCTGATTATTTAGGTGGAATAATGGCTATATAAAATACAATGCGTAAAAGGTGTCCAGTATTGAGGCATGCATAAGACAAGTCACAGAACTTAGTAGGTGTAAGTAAAACTATGTCATCTGTGGGTGATATAACATATGGGCTAATTTGTGTCTATTGTGCCTTTGTGTCTAAGATTAGCCTTTTTCAGAAAGGAGTCCAGACAACCAGATCTTATTGACCATGCCTTTTCTGCAAGAAGATTAGACTCAACCTTCCTAAGGACTTCTTCCAATGTCGGTACATAAGGAGATTTCCAATTTAGAGCTATTTGACTCCTGATAGTTATGAATATATGGGTGATTATGAACCTCTCCTGAGTCGGGAGGTCTCTAGAGCCTAGGTTAAGAACTGCCAGACCAGGTGGGATTGTGTGTAAGGACATTGGAAGTTGTTTAAGGCATCCCTCTATGTCTCTCCAAAGCTTTTTGAGCTTGGGACATTCCCGTAATATATGTTCTATGGTACCCGTCAGGTTGCAGCCCCTCCAACATAGTGGTGATGAATTTGGATCAAATCTGGTAATTCTCTCTGGAGTCATGTACCACCGCCAAATATTTTTTATCAGGCCTTCATGATGGCCTACACAGTGTGATACTTTCTTGAGAGCATTGACGGTCATCTCCCATTCTTCAATACCAATTGTTTCTCCAAGCCAATTTTTCCATCTAGATAATTGCCATTTAGGGAATGTTTCCTTCATATCTAATAAGGATCTATAGAAGACTGAAGTACCCTTCAGATGTTTTCCTTCTGGAGAAATTAGTTTGTTAATTTTTGGAAGTATGGTGATAGGGGTATAAGGGTGTTTGTTTAGGAATTTATTCAGTTTATCAAATTTAAATTTGTCTGAGAAGGGGATTCCACATGAAGCCACCAAATCAGTAAAGGGTCTAATACCAGAATCTCCCAACAGATCCTCAACAGATTTGAGTCCACAGTCTATCCAGTTCTCCAAATCAAGATTTTTAATAGTAGCATGAAAAGTACTAAAGGGGGTGGGCAGAGTTATGGCCATAACGTCTTGTTTACATAAATTCATCACCTCTTTCCATAGTCTAAGGGAATTAGCTGTAACAGGTTTTTGAATATTTTGTTGGGGATAATCTATTTGCTATAATACGGGCATAAATTTTAACATCTGTATTTAGGAGAGAGATGGGTCTATAACTACTGGGGTCTGCAGGGTCTTTATCTTCTTTTGGGATGGTGAAAATCAATGCTGATAGAGATTCCTTGGGGAAATTACCTTGGGAGGCTACCTCATTGAACATAGCTGTAAGTGGTTTGGATAGTATGCTAATGAAATTTTTATAGTAATCATTGATATACCAATCTGGGCCTTGAGCTTTATCATTTTTAGAGTACTAATAACCTTTTCTACCTCCTGTTGGGAAAAGGGGACTGAGAGATATTTTTGTTTAAATTCTGAGAGGGAAGGGAGGTCTACTTTATCTAAATAATTATTAATAGTTTGTAAAGATGGGGTGGTAGTATTGGGATCTGATTCTAAGTTATATAGGTCTTCATAATATTTAGCTAAAGCTTCAACAATATCTTGGCGATGGTGGACTTCTATGTGTGTATGGGGGTGCTTAATTTTTAGTATTCTGTGGTATATTCTTTGGCCTTTAATTTTGCGTGCCATTGCTTTTCCAGCTTTATTTCCTTCATAGTACCAATCCTCCGAGTCTTGTTTGCCATTTGTCATAGTCATAATACATATATTCCGCTAGATCCTGTCTTCTCTCCTCCAACTCTTTAATCAAGTCGGTTCTGTGGTTGTTGAACACTTCCACTTTTAATGCCTTATTTTTTTGTAGAAGAAGATCAGTTTTCTCTCTTATTCTTTTTTTTTTTTTTATTTTTTAGTATGGCTCCTTGTTTCATAAGGACTCCCCTCATGAAAGCCTTATGGGCATTCCAGAGGGTTTCTCTAGATATATCATTGATGTGGAAGTATTCTAACAGGTCTTTTTTGATAAGGGGAAAGGTATGTTCCGAGTTTAAAATGAATTTGTTTACTTTCCAATTGAATTGTTTAGATGAGGAATCTTTTAGGTTAAAGAGAATCTGTATTGTTAAAATCGCACAAAAGTAAACATACCAGTGCGTTAGGGGACATCTCCTATTCCCCTCTGTCACAATTTCGCCGTTCCTCGCCGCATTAAATGTGGTTAAACACGGTTTTAAAAAGTTTGTTTATAAACAAACAAAATGGCCACCAAAACAGGAAGTAGGTTGATGTACAGTATGTCCACACATAGAAAATACATCCATACACAAGCAGGCTGTATACACCCTTCCTTTTGAATCTCAAGAGATCATTTGTGTGTTTCTTTCCCCCTGCAGCTATCTTCCACTGAAGTGTCAGGCTGTTTCTTCCTGCAGAGTGCAGACACCTCTGCCTGTATGTAATTCCCCAGTATGTGAAAGCCCAGCCAGCTCAGAGGAGGATTTATCCAGCTTGTAAAAGATAAGAGAGAAGAGAGAAGCTGCCCTAATCTAAATAATACACAGGCAGTGTGCAGAGAGGGGCCTGGAGGGGGGAGATGCATCACAGAACCACAACACTGAAGAACTTGGCAGCCTTCCAGACACAGGCTGACAAGTCTGACAAGAGAGAGATAAGTTGATTTATTACAGAGATGGTGATAGTAGAACGTGCTGCAGTAAGCCAGAACACATTAGAATAGCTTTTGGAACTTGTAGGATGATAAAAAACAGGATGCAATTTTTGTTACGGAGTCTCTTTAAATTTAACTGTAACTGGGGGATGGTCTGACCAGATCCTGGAGCCTATTTCTACACTTGAGACCAGTGACAGAGAGAATCTGTCAGTGATCTATTCTGGTGAATGACTGGTAAATTGGCGAGTAGTAGCTAAATTGTTTTTCTTTGGGGTGAGCACATCTCCATGTATCAAATAATTTGAATTTTAATAAGGAGGGTTGGAGGATGGAATGGGTTTTTCTACTTTTGGAGGTGCAATCTAGTTGGGGATCTACTATGGCATTCATATCACCAATTATAAATAAGTTACCCTTCTTAAATTTAGAATTTTTTTGGAAGGTTTTATTAACCTCCTTGCCGGTTTTCCCGACCTGAGCTCGGGGTAGAAAAAAGAAGCTATTAGCGGTGATCCCGAGCTCAGGTCGGGGTATGCATTGCAGAGCTTTACCTGTAGTTTTGGAGTCCCGTGCGCGATCTCGCTGCGCAGCGGGACTCCAGCCTCTCTCCCCGGCAGTGTGGGGTCTTTCCCTGGCCGCCGGGATCCCCCATGTCCCCGCTATTCTTCCGGGGACCCGGCAGCCAGTTAGAGCAGCGCAGCCGTGGTGGCAGCAGCAGAGCGGTGGTGGCAGCGTGACGTCATCGGGGGCGGGGCTAATATTGAAAACAAACTTCTCTATATTAGAGAAATATAGAGAAGTTCGTTTATATGTATATTAGCGCCATCTTGTGGGCAAAGAGAAAACTGCAGCACAGGAGCCCAGGAAGGTACTTTTTTTTTTTTTTTTGCTGCAGATGTCCCTGCCAGAATGATTTTTTTCAGGTTTTAGGGTCTGAAAGAGTGGAAAAAAATTGCACCGCTTTTAGACCCTAAAATCTGGAAAGAATCAGACCGCCAAGGAGGTTAATACATTTTACTTGATGAGAGTTTGGGGCATATATATTAGCAAAGGTAAAATTTTTGATAGTTAATGGCTCCTGAGAGTGTCAAATATCTGATCGATATCTGCTTAGAATGATTACCAACTCAATAAAGGACCAGCCTTTAAAGCGTCATAACCAAAATTAGACAGAAGTGGGTGCGTGCTCACTATAAACAGAATATTTATAGGTTAACAGTTTTTTACCTCTGAAAGAAATACGCAACACTCAGCCGTTGAATTTTATAAAATTATCTTGTTAAGAAAAATAGATAAAGCATTTATATACAGGAATATACATCTCTCCAGTTGTTGTCAATCATTCAAAAAATACATTTTCATCCAAAAATACATTTTCAAAGTTCCTTTAGTTAAAAGAGTCCATTTCAATATAGCAAATATTCTGCTGTTGCTTTTATCCTTCATCGATTGTGTTGTCTCGAGATTGAACAGTGTATGTTACACACAATATAGCTTTATCCTTAAAAGATGATTTATGAAGTTCTATTCTTATATAAAGAACTTAAAGTAGATATATCTTAATCCATCAAAGCTTGTTAATTGCTTCTAAGCTTGCAGTTGTGTTTGAATAGTAAAACTTATAGCATAGAAAAAAGTTATCTAAAACTCAAAAAACTGCTGAAGTTTAAAAAGACAAGTCTTAACTTTTGCATTGACTAATTGTCAAAGAATTCACCAAGAATAATTGCATATTACCTCTCTGGGGTTTCAGAATCACGTCTGTGAGAAGGATAAACGTCGGCCTAGGATGTTTCAATCAGCTAGGGCATCAGGCAATTAATAAATATACAGCCTGAAAACTCTCTTTTTATAGAGAATTTCTCCCAAGAAATGATATAAGGGAATTTCCAAACTATGACTTAATTGTTTATAACATCTCTATAAATGCAGGTATGAGTTCATTTTTATTTTTAGATAGAGTTCTATAGAGGCCCCTTGTGGTTATAAGTGGTAGTAGCAGGCACAAGAGATGCCCCTTGTGGTTATAAGTGGTAGTAGCAGGCACAAGAGATGCCCCCTGTGGTTATAATTGATAATGGCCAACACAAGGCTTATGGCCTAACTGTTTAATACAATCTGTCATAAAGTATTTATTATTGATCAGCTTATTAGCTATGTGTGAACACTATATGATTAACATTTTGCGTAATAAAGCGGCTTAGCTTAAGCAGTGTATATCTTGTATATCTTGACCCTGGATGGTTAAACTTACTAACACAACAATACTGCATGACATGTGAACATTTCTTCAATATTATCTCATTCTTAACCTTGTAGGAATAAACAGCTCACTTCCAAGAATAATTCTGTTTCTGATCATACTCACGAATCTCGAAATTCACTCAAATCATCTGCAAACCATTTAACATTTGTATACAATTTGGGCAAGGGGGATTATCAGTTCTCTGCATTAATATGAGATTCTGACAAGAGCATCGTCAATCTACCGTCATCATTGCAGAATGATTTCTCGACCACCAGTCCCAAGGAGTCTCTAATGGCAATACAGACTCCAGCTCTTTTTTTGACCTTGAATGTAGAATGGTATATTTTAGAAAAAATATGTATTTTTTATCTGGCTGCAGAGATTTTTGATAGACGAGTCTCTTGCAGACATATTATGTCAGGATTTTGTTCTTTCACTAATTTGTGAAGAAGAAATGTTCTGTAAGAATTTAGGCCCCTAACATTCAAGGACAAAAGCTTACAGTCATTCATTTTCTTTCAATAATTGCTTAACTTTCCCTGTGAAGCATAATACAGCAAATAAATCATGAAATGTCAATGCTTTAAAGTTATTACCCCCAAGGCAGGCCTCGCTGTTATATCTAAGCATCTCGGTTCTGAGTAAATGAAAGAAAATTAGTGGAGACAACAGTGTGCATAATCTAAAATAACAACAGAACAACAAAAGAAGAGAAAATAAAGATGGCGAGTGTAGAGGCATCCGGTTCTACCTCCACACTCACCTATAGGTGGTAGTTCAAGCCCTTCACTCCAATTAGGAGAGTGTTAGGGAAAAAATGAAAAATAGTCCAAACACAACAAGGAAAGGAAAAGAACTTCCAAAAGAAAAAGAAACAGTTAGTGACCTAACGGTCACTTCCCAAGGGGGGGGGGGAGTCTAAGTGGGGGGGAGGGGAAGTTCCGTGGAAGATACCCATACTTCAGGAGGTACCTGTAGCCCCTTCAGTTTTTTCTTTCTCAGCTTCAGACAAAGTTTGGGTGGTGTCCATTGGTGTCTGTAGCCGAGTTGGTTTTGGAGAAATAGGTGGTCTGAAAGGTCTATCTTTTTGGGGGTCTCTAGGAATGATTATCGGTATACCCCATTTGGCAAGCAGCTCGTGACCTTCCTCTGGGCTTCTGACAACATAGGAGTTCCCTTGGTCTGTGATGATCAGTTTAGGTGGAAATCCCCAGTTGTATTGGATCTTCTTATACCTCAGGGTAGTTGTAATCTGGGAAAACTGTCGTCTCATCTGCAGGGTAATCTGGGAGAGATCCTGGAAAAGTGACAGATCCTTGTATTCTCCTGACAACTTCTTCCCCTCTCTAGTAGCAGCCAAAAGCATCTCCTTTACATGGAAGAAGTGAATCCTGGTGATCACATCTCTAGGGAGGTTTCTTCCAATATGAGAAGGTTTGGGCAGCCTGTGGGCCCTGTCCACTGTTAGTTCACTTTCAGTAAGTGTAGGAAAAGCAGAGTGAAGGATGTCCATAACATATCCTTTCAACTGGCCGTTGGACACCGTCTCAGGAACCCCTCTAATCTTAACATTGTTGCGCCTGTTCCTGTCCTCCCCATCTGCAATCTTCCTCTTCATCCATCTATTTTCTGCCATAAGATGTTTTATGTGAGTCAACCAGTACATTATACGCTTTGGACATCTCTATGACCTTGTTTTCTAAACTGCTAATCCTGTTGTCTGTTTCTTGGGTAAACTCTGTCACATTGCCTGCAAGGGAGTTTAGATCACATCTGAAGCCCGACATGTTTTCAGACAAAATTTTACTGAAGGATAGCATGAAGTCTTTGAAAAACTGTTGGGTCATAGGCTGGTCAGTGACAGGGAATGATGTCAGAGTGCTAAAGGCATCCTCCACTGGGGATAGATGAGCGAATGGGGATGGATGGCTGCTCGGGTAGACTGAAACGTGTGTCCTACCTTAGGATCAGAGGGTTCATGTTGGGTAGGAGCTGGATGGGCTGCCTGTGACCGCATGACCTTCAGCGGGCTGCGCTCTCTGTGATCTGCGGGCCTCAGCGGCGTCACGGCCTCCTCATCATCATCCTCTTCCACTTCCAGGGTGTCAGCTCTGTCTTCCTTGCGCTAGGCTGCAAACAGTGGGCGGTATCTGTTCCTCTGCTCCAGCGGTGGTGGGGTGCTATAGTCAGCCTCATGGTGCAGGTCAGGCCTGTAATGGCCGGCGCCATCTTGGGTCTCATCTGTGAAGAAGCTTGAGAGCTTCCTAGGGACCGGAGATCGATATTTCTGCGGCTTGTAGCTCACTCTTCTACAGTCTGTAGTCATCTTGGGACCTTCACCCACCTTTCAGTGTAAAATGGGGCTTCTAGGATCGCTGTAGGTAGCTTTTCTGGGTGATCTCAGCGGGAGCTGCAGGCTCAAGAAGCCATTCACCTCCGTGTCCAAGCCACGCCCCCTCACGTGGAATTCCAATAAAATTGATTCATGTTTGTGGCTGTAATATGACAAAATGTGGAAAACTTCAAGGGGGCTGAATACTTTTGCAAGCCACTGTGTATGTATATATATATATATATATATATATATATATATATATATATATATATATATATATACACATACCTACATATATAGTGGCTTGCAAAAGTATTCTTCCCCCTTGAAGTTTGCCACATTTTGTCACATTACTGCCACAAACATGAATCAATTTGACTGGAATTCCATGTGAAAGACCAATACAAAGTGGTGTACACGTGAGAAGTGGAACGAAAATCATACCAGATTCCAAACATTTTTTACAAATCAATAACTGCAAAGTGGGGTGTGCATAATTATTCAGCCCCCTTTGATCTGAGTGCAGTAAGTTGCCTATAGACATTGCCTGATGAGTGCTAATGACTAAATAGAGTGCACCTGTGTGTAATCTAATGTCAGTACAAATACAGCTGTTCTGTGAGGGCCTCAGAGGTTGTCTAAGAGAATATTGGGAGAAACAACACCATGAAGTCCAAAGAACACACCAGACAGGTCAGTTTGTGAAATATTGCTCATTTGAGGAAGACAGGCACTCTGATTGCCTTTTGGACCTTTCTTCCACATGTACTTGTCTTCTAAAGGTGTCTGTTGTGACATTCCTATTTGAAATCAGACACATTCGTACTATCATAACGATTGTGAGACATGTCAATATTGGTGTTATTTACTGTAACACTGGCATTTCCTTGGTTAGTATTGCAACATACGCTGTTTTGTACACTTCGACTGTCGGAATAGTTGCTCAATGGACGTGGTGTTTGCGTACAGCTGTTTAGTCCCACATTACTTGCAGCTCTTACTTCCCGGTGGGGTTGCTGCATAGTTCTGTTAGTTATGTCACATTCTGCAGGGCGTGTATGCTGTTGATAGTAGAGGTCATCTCTTGAGCAATGGTACGTGCCTGTGTCGCATTTCTCTAGTGAGTCTCTTTCCTTCATTTTTTTTGCTGTTAATGGCCAAAGACATAAAATAATGTGAATAATGTATGTCTTGCATTTTTTTCCTCTTCAGGAACAATAGCATATATTACATGAGTATAAGAATGTCATGTAGGATCACATTGATAATTAGTTTATTCTGCAAGCAGATTCTACAAGCCCCCAAAAATAAAAATTAACATTGTTTGGCTCTGGTTTACAATGTTCAGTGTGCAGGATACTGTAAAGAAATGTATGAAATGGACAAAATGCTTCATTGTTAAATCTGAAAAATGTCACCCTCAATTGTAATTGTGCTTTCTCTAAAAAAATACCGCTTCATTGTAAAGTTATATGCATGCGTAGCAGTTTATTGTTAAGACACAATCTACCTCTATTATGACCAGTCTATATATATATATATATATATATATATATATATATATATATATATATATATATATATATATATATATATATATATATATATATAGTGGCTTGCAAAAGTATTCAGCCCCCTTGAAGGTTTCCACATTTTGTCACATTACTGCCACAAACATGAATCAATTTTATTGGAATTCCATGTGAAAGACCAATACAAAGTGGTGTACATGAGAGAAGTGGAACGAAAACCATACATGATTCCAAACATTTTTTACAAATCAATAAGTGCAAAGTGGGGTGTGCATAATTATTCGGCCCCCTGAGTCAATACTTTGTAGAACCACCTTTTGCTTCAATTACAGCTGCCAGTCTTTTAGGGTATGTCTCTACCAGCTTTGCACATCTAGAGGCTGAAATCCTTGCCCATTCTTTGCAAAACAGCTCCAGCTCAGTCAGATTAGATGGACAGCGTTTGTGAACAGCAGTTTTCAGATCTGGCCACAAATTCTTGATTGGAATTAGTTTTGGACCAGGCCATTCTAACATATGGATATGTTTTGTTTTAAACCATTCCATTGTTGCCCTGGCTTTATATTTAGGGTCGTTGTCCTGCTGGAAGGTGAACCTCCACCCCAGTCTCAAGTCTTTTGCAGACTCCAAGAGGTTTTCTTCCAAGATTGCCCTGTATTTGGCTCCATCCATCTTCCCATCAACTCTGACCAGCTTCCCTGTCCCTGCTGAAGAGAAGCACCCCCAGAGCATGATGCTGCCATCACCATATTTGACAGTAGGGATGGTGTGTTCTGAGTGATGTGCAGTGTTAGTTTTCCGCCACACATAGCGTTTTGCATTTTGGCCAAAAAGTTCCATTTTGGTCTTATCTGACCAGAGCACCTTCTTCCACATATTTGCTGTGTCCCCCACATGGCTTGTGACAAACTGCAAACGGGACTTCTTATGCGTTTCTGTTAACAATGGCTTTTTCCTTGCCACTCTTCCATAAAGGCCAACTTTGTGCAGTGCACGACTAATAGTTGTCCTATGGACAGAGTCTCCCTCTCCCACCTGAGCTGTAGATCTCTGCAGCTCGTCCAGAGTCACCATGGGCCTCTTGACTGCATTTCTGATCAGCGCTCTCTTTGTTTGGCCTGTGAGTTTTGGTGGATGGCCTTGTCTTGGTAGGGTTACAGTTGTGCCATACTCCTTCCATTTCTGAATGATCGCTTGAACAGAGCTCCGTGGGATGTTCAAGGCTTTGGAAATCTTTTTGTAGCCTAAGCCTGCTTTAAATTTCTCAATAACTTTATCCCTGACCTGTCTGGTGTGTTCTTTGGACTTCATGGTGTTGTTGCTCCCAATATTCTCTTAGACAACCTCTGAGGCCCTCACAGAGCAGCTGTATTTGTACTGACATTCGATTACACACAGGTGCACTCTATTTAGTCATTAGCACTCATCAGGCAATGTCTATGGGCAACTGACTGCACTCAGACCAAAGGGGGCTGAATAATTACGCACACCCCACTTTGCAGTTATTGATTTGTAAAAAATGTTTAGAATAATTTATGATTTTCGTTCCACTTCTCACGCGTACACCACTTTGTATTGATCCTTCATGTGGAATTCCAATAAAATTGATTCATGTTTGTGGCAGTAATGTGACAAAATGTGGAAAACTTCAAGGGGGCCGAATACGTTTGCAAACCACTGTATATATGTATGTAGATATATATATAATTTTTTTTTTTTATTAAAGTGAACCTAAACTGAGAAGGATATGTATTTTTCCAATTAAAATAATACCAGTTGCCTGACTCTCCTGCTGATCCTGTGTCTCTAATACTTTTTATCCACAATCCATCAACAAGCATGCAGATCAGGTGCAAACATGCTTGTTTCAAGTGTGTAATTCAGCCATTACTGCAGCCAAAGAAATCAGCAGGACTGCCAGGCAAGTGGTATTGTTTAAAAGGAAACCTCCATTTCCCTCTCTGTTAAGGTTCCCTAAGCTACTAGTCCATCATTAATATTTAAATACATAAGTAAAGAATTAACCTGAAAAGGTCGCAGTTGTATTTTGTGGACCCGCGCTACAAGGTCATATACTGCAGCGCGCCATATAGCAATAATATTGATTTAAGACGTTCATAGTGCAGTGTTAGTGTAATAATAAAAATATTACTTTATTTTTTTTGGATAGCACATTTCTCCTGTGGGACTTGAAGCTCTTGCAAGGCAGCCACTACATACAGCACACTCAGTAAGCAGTAGCAGTGGTATGGACTCTCGCCCAAAGAACTGGCTTACTGAATTGGTAGAGTCAAGACTTGAACCCTGGTCTCCTACGCCAGAGGCAGAGCCCTTAACCATTGCACTATTCTTCCACCATTACAAAGTGTAGCGTTATGTTAACGCACTGTTTACATTGCAATACCTGTGAACACATACCTTTATTGGTACCATATATTCCAGCGTATAAGACAACTGGGCGTATAAGACGACCCTCAACTTTTCCAGCAAAAATATAGAGTATAGGATATTCACTGTATAAGACTACCCCTCTTCCAACGCACACCAAATAAAAATAAAAATAAATCATGTGCTGGTGCTATGTATGAACAGATATTGGTGCTGTACTGTATGTGGTACTCAGTATATAACAATATATAGGTGATTGACTGGTTGGATTGGTCAACTCTCCCTAAGCGGATTGGTCAGCTCTCCTTGTCTCCCTGTTTATCAGAGCGGTATGGAAGAATAGATCGTGCTGTGCCCATAAAGCACGCCTCTTTCACCCATCTGGCCCCGCCCTTGTATCCTATTTACCTCCTTCTCCGCCTCTCAGATCTCGTACATGTGCGCCTGCGCCGCTTCACTACAGTCCTCAGCAGGGAGATCTGAGAGGAGGTAACAGGATAGGGCGTATCACCCGGCATCAATGACACCCGGCGTATAAGACAACCCCTGACTGTTCAGAAGATTTTCAAGGGTTAAAAAGTGGTCTTATATGCCAGAGTATACTGTACATTAAAGGGGAACTTCGGCCTAAACAAAGATACTGTCATTAAGTTACATTAGCTATATGAAGTAAAATAGATAGGTAATATAATCTCTTACCCACCCGGTTTTAAAAGAACAGGCAAATGTTTGTGATTTCATGGGGGCAGCCATCTTGTTCATGGGGGCAGCCATCTTTTTGGTTGAAAGGAGGTGACAGGGAGCATGAGAAACAGTTCCAACTGCCCTATGTCCTGATCACACCTCCCAGCTGCACATGCTAGGCTTAAAATCTCAAATAAAAAAGAAAAAGTAAAAAAAATTGCACCAAAACAACAAAACAAGAACAACAATATCAGAAATCCCATCATGCTTTGCACAGCATCGGGAAAAATGCCCGGGCAGTTTTCTTCTGTGCAGCTAAAAATGAGTTTTGGATAAGAAAAACAAAGTTCTGATGCTGTGCAACTATTAAATAAACACCAAGCCTTTTCAGTGCTGCTGAGTAGATTTTTAGTCTGGAGGTTCACTTTAAATGTAATTTTCCTGCCCTGTATGGTTAACTTTACTTACTCTGCAACTAAAATGGAAAGATTATTGTCTTTTTGCACCTTTTTGTTTCTTTGCGGTGTAATGCTGTGCTGTGAATGTAACGTCATAATGTAACGCAGTAGTGTATGAATCGCACCAGAAACAATCATGCAGCTGCTATCCTCATATCTGACAGTCATGTCAGAAACACCTAATCCGCTGCATGCTTGTGCAGGGTCTATGGCAAAAAAATATTAGAGACAGGATCAGTAGGCCTGCAAAGCAACTGTTATTGCTTAAAAGTAAATAAATAAGGCAGCCTCCCTTCATTCTCTCTTCAGTTGTTCTTTAACCCTCGTGACTATATGTGTTTTAATAATTTCAGGAAGATTCGACAGGTCGGGTATTTTGTCCAAGGGCCGTTAGGCCTGACTAACCAATCTTATTTTGAAGAAAATGGCAATAAACAACGTAATGATTTTAGAATGATCAAACCTGTGATTATCACGATGATGTAATTTGACATTGGGTGAAATTTAAGGAAATTAATCAAAGTTCACCAAAGTCCCTTCATGTGTTCCCATGGCATCAGCAGTGCTGGAATTAGTCCAATGCTATACGTCCTCTCACCGTGTGCCAGCTCCTGTGCATGGTATACTTTCTTTTCCCAGTATGCCACCTGACTTATAAACTATGATGTGCACTACAGCATGCTGGAGTTACAGCGGATAGGCGGACATCGCTGGAATCCGAGCGCTGTAATAACAGCGCAGGAGATTTGGGCACGGCCGGCGCCACCATAGTCCGTGATAGGAATTAAAGTTATAGCAGCACACTGTCAGAAGACAAATCTGAATTTGCTCTTCAAACACTACAAATTCGGCCTCCAGCAATTGCTGGAAGCTGAATTACATCATCCCCCATCATACACTTGGACGAGGAATAGTATTTATGCCACCGGAAACTTGTGCAGCAGCAGGATGAGCCATATACCGGCTGTATCCTGCGCCCAAGTCTTCCTACGTACACGCTGGAATCTAGATGGAAGTAATGTCCAGCACTGTTGCACACAGAAGGGAAACACATAGACCCAGAGCAGCTACAGAGCTACAGAGCGTGGGCACATTGACACAAAAGGGGCACATTGAGCCAAAAAGTGGCAACAGAGTTAAATCACAAAGAAAGACAAAAAGGGGAAGCTAGAGAGACACCGTAGGGATAATGATAGAGAAAAATAACTGCGTGAGTAACATCTCATTTACGCTCTGCTCGGGACTCTGCATAGGGAAGGAGGGAGGCTGAAGGGGAATGAGCCGCTTTTCCATCATCAGGTGCCTGTAGGCATGAGCCTACAGTGCCTTTTGGTAAAATCATCCCTGCCTATAGAACTAGTTTTAGTGGCTTCATCTATTGTGGTGGAAGTCCACCAGGTTAAAATCATCATAAAATCTGTTGGTGTGTACTTAAAATAGAACTGAATAATGTACTGTTATTGACTTTATGCCTGTCTTTCATGGTAATTCATTTTTGCTTGGTACACTACTTTTGCCTTTTTTCTCAAAGCTGTTCTGCTACAGCAGCGCAGCTTCATGAGAGCAGAACGTGTTATAAATCCGTGCGCACGCAACGCATCATTATTATTAATAAAATACTTATTACTTACATCTCCTTCGTCTAAGATGTGGATAACGTAGAATTGCTTCACGTACCAACTCTTGCCAGGGATTGTAATAGGGCCCCTTGATTTGTTCTCCGGATATCATCATGCAAATTATTCTCCCGCAGTCTTGAAATCGTCTTCTGCAGTTGTTCGGTTGTCAATTTCTTTTGCTTATGCTTGAAACCTGCAATACACATAGGATTAAGAATGTATTTGTAATGCTTTACAAAAAATACATTATGATCTGCAACTATTACCTGTGACGTTGCAATATTGGTTGCATACGTAGTGTCAGGCCCGGATTTAACTCAAAGGTGCATAGAGACACAGATGCCCTGGCATCCTAGAAAATGCCCTCCATGAACCAACAAACCCCCACCAAACTACAACGCAAATGTGTTACCTGTCCTAGCTGCCAATGCTCCCTTACTTCCCTTGCCCAACATAAGTAGCTACAGTTCCTCCTTAGTCTTAGGTAGCCAGAGGTATCGTCATTATCAAGTAGCTAGAGGTGCCACAAAGTTGTTAAGCTTGGAGGTGTAATCTCCACAGTCAGCATGCAACACATAAGCTGACGTGAAGGAGGTACACACCAGCACAAGGAATCAGGATATCCCCAGTTTAGTGGAGGAGAGGACTGACTCCAATAGGAGATTGTGGTGCACAGAGCCGGTGCAGATCCGAACAGCCACAAACAACACTTTCGTAATAACGTCTCAGCGCAAAGTAGCGCTGAGCGCATAAACCAGGACTAAGGAGATCAGGACAGGTAGACAGAATGAACGCTTGCTTAACTAGCCACTACTTAGTGACAGCAAGCGTCCACAATAAAACAGACTGGAATGAGGTAGCCAATGCGTTTGCAGCAATGGCGTGCCTCACAAAGACAGGACAGGATAGTCAGGAAATAGCAGGATCAAGATAGATGAACGTAACACAGATAAATATACAATAAGTATGATTTCCTAGCGTATTACAATTACAGCTATCAATGAAACTATTTGTAACGTCTGACTAACATATGTATATATCGTTAATGAACCGATATATGACATAAGCAGGAACTCTGACTAAGACTGGAGTAATACAGGGAACAGGACTCAGAAGGATTCGCTATCTCTTCGCAGAGATGAACGCAATCCACAAACAGGAACAGGATAACTAGCTCAGCGTGCTGGAACGCTGACTAACGGAACACAGGATGTAAACAGTTCGTGTACGTATATATCAGCGACACTGATGTATCAACGTAACACGAATACAAGGAAAATAATAAACGTGCAAGTATGCGTATATATTGGCGATGAACCAATATATGACACAAGACAAGCAAAGTAACAACTTCTAGAAACAAGAGCAGAACTAGGAGGACTCGCTGACCCCTTCGCAGGAGTCAGCGCAGTCCACACGGACTAGGAACGAGGTGGGGCACGGGCAGAGTAACAGACTGAATCTGAGACTATGGTAGCCCATCAAGCATTGCAGGAAGCAGTTCTTTATACTGAGGTCATCCAATGGGAGCAGACCTGCAGATTCCCACACAAGTGAATGGTAATTAATCACAGGCTGACAGCAGGAAAAGGCAGACAATGATATGCAGCCTGCAGGAAAGGGATTGCCCCTCCATTGCAGCAGACAATGTTTGTGTACACAAAAGCATATTAAACTGTCATTAACTTCAGAGCGACTGCAGATGGAATCAGCAACTAGTTTAAGTGCAAACCAAACTATGCAAGAAAATGCATGTAATGACATCAGAACTGCTTGGGTTACAATACCACTGCAGCCAGCAGTAAACGCTGCAGACATGATCATAACAAAAGTATTAGGTAGGTAGAGGAACATCAGTATTAAGTAGGTACTGGTGACTCAAGGCTGAAAGGAGATCTCGTCAGTGGAATGCAGCGTGAGTAACATCTCATTTACACTCTGATCAGCACACTGTATAGGAAAGAAGGGAGGGAGTTGATCAGGGAGGATCAGGGAGGGTAGTGGTCTGCCTTTACATCATCAAGCACCTGTAAGCACATGCCTATAGTGCCTTATGGTAAATCTGGCCCTGGTTAGTGACAACACTATGGCCCCTTTACTACACGGACATGCTGTGGTTATTCCTTTATCCATCATATTCTAATATTCCTGATATGTTTGAGTAATGCAGGTAAAGATAATGGGGTCCCCTAGCCTAACTTTCATGGCTCCCTCAGATATAGGCACGCCTACACAATACCACCTGCCACACCTTATGGACGTGACTTAGCTGGTCAATTGACATTGTCATGCAAACAACAGTGCACATAGTTCATGGCCACAGAAGACACAGAGTGGAATTAAAGAAAACAGTGAAACAATCAAAGAATGTGTAAAAAATAATTATGTAGTTAAAATCAAACAGAGACAACAGGCGTATAAAGAGAAAAATATGGCTGCCTCCACCAACCTGACACTACAGCATGACATGCCTGTATACATAAGCCTACAGTGTTATAGTCAAATTGCAGAGTACAAGTTCATAAACGCTCTACCCCCTTGTCATACTAGTCGGTGCAGGATCTGGAGAGCCAGGCCATTTGTGTAAACCAAGAAGAAGGGATCCACAAACCAGACTTGGCTTGATGAAAACATATTTGTTCTTTATTAGAAAAATCCACATGACAAAAATGGTGCAATAAAACCACAGGATCAACTGACGCATATCTGGCTTAAAATCTTCCCTTAGTCATAGTTAAAGTGAGCCTGTTAAAGAGACTCTGTAACATCAAAAACCTCCCCTGGGGGGTACGCATCTCGGGTGGGGGAAGCCTCCGGATCCTAATGAGGCTTCCCACACCGTCCTCTGTCCCACGGGGGTCTCGCTGCAGCCCTCCGAACAGCCGGCGACAGACCCGACTGTAGATTCAATATTTACCTTTGCTGGCTCCAGCGGGGGCGCTGTGGCTGCTTTCGGCTCGGAAATAGACGGAAATACCCGATCTCAGTCGGGTCCGCTCTACTGCGCAGGCCCGGAAACTTGCGCTTGCGCAGTAGAGCAGACCCGACGGTGATCGGGTATTTCCGCCTACTTCGGAGCCGACAGCCGTCAGAGCGCCTGCGCAGGAGCCGGGAAGGTAAGTATTGACGTCACTGCTGCACGGAGGGCTGCAGCGAGACCCCTGAGGGACGGAGGACGGCGTGGGAAGCCTCATTAGGATCCGGAGGCTTCCCCCACCCGAGGTGAGTACCCCCCAGGGGACGTTTTGTCGTTACAGTTCCTCTTTAAGGAAGAGGCTATAAGTAATTGGGGGAGGTGAAACTCCACCCCTCTCATCAAACAGCCAATTCTTTAAAGGAACATTACATACAATAGTGAAAGCATCAATTAATTATACAAAATATTTGAACAAGTTTTAAAAGGGTAGAAGTAATGTAAAAAAAAAAGCAGCCACTGGACAGAAATATCATTACAAGTATACAAAAAGGAGGAAGAAGTGACATCTGACACTGGTGTAAGAATACAAGTGCAAGATAAACCAAGAATTATGTCAAGAAGCATTGATACTCATGCACAGGTTATGCAACCCAGATATTAATATTCATACACCAGACTCAGATCCCAGCGTGTATTCAGGCCAGAAGGAGTGCGAGTACCCATCTTATGGATCCAATAGGCCTCACGTTTCAATAAACGCCTTTGTATATCGCCTCCCCTAATGGGATAACTGACCCGCTCCACCCCTTGAAAGCTAAATGATGATAAATCACCTTTATGCTTATTTTCAAAGTGCTTGGAAACTTCCGATTTTTGGAAAGTTTTCCAGTGTGTACCACAATAGTGTTCGTCTATCCGTGCTCTGAGATTGCGGGTTGTGCACCCCACATATTGGACGCTACACAAAGAACAGGAAATGACATATATGGTATATTTAGTATTGCAATTGACATATTGTTTAATGGGATAGTTCTGATTAGCTGAAAAAGAGAATATTGTGGTTCCTTTTGTATGACAGTGACAATAGTTGCAAGTACGGAAACCACAGTGGTATGAACCGATTGTGGCCAACCAAGTGGGAGTATGTATTGAAGATGGAGACCTAAAAAGGCTGGGTAAGAGAATTTAACCCAGGGTTCTTACCCTTCTGGCAGAGAAGCGGCACCCCCTGTCGAGGATGTTCTTGAGCTTTGAATCCGAATACAGCACTGGAAGATACTTCCTCACAATATTGGTGATTTTTGTGAATTCCAGGCTGTATTTAGTGACAAAAGTCACATTATCACCTCTGGCTCGGTCTCGGCTCCTGGTTTCCAGGAGTTCAGAATGTGGTCTCCTCATACCCCTGAGGCGTCCCAACTCCAACTGCCTATCAGTGTAACCTCTCTTTCTCAACCTAGCTTCAACCTGATCAAATTCTAAATTTAGATCTTGTGAATTAGAGCAGTTACGAGATGCCCTGGTAAATTCTCCCGTGGGGATCGCATTACTGGTGTGTCTGGGATGACAGGAATTGGCAAGCAAGATTGAGTTACCAGCTGTAGCTTTGGGGAAAGTTCGTGTAGAAACACAATGGAGTGCAGGATCACCCATCATAGTTAAATCCAGATAGTCAATTTTAGTAGTATCAATATTCATAGTGAACCTCAAGTTGAGTTTATTGTTAACATATTCCAGGAACTCCTCAAGAAGGCCCGGAGGACCCCCCCCCCCACACACACACACCAACAACAAATCAATAAACCTGCCATACCACACAATATGGGAGGCATAGGGGTTATCATCTCCAAAGATGCGGAGCTCCTCCCACCACCCCATGTATAGGTTGGCGAGTGAGGGGGAAAACTTTGCCCCCATAGAAGCTCCACATCTCTGGAGATAAAACCCCGAATCAAACATAAAATAATTGTGTGTGAGGAGGTACTCCATGGCCCTCAAGAGAAAGGTCCGTAAGGGTATGTCTAACGAGGAATACTTGTCAAGATGAAATTCCAAAGCCTCTAATGCTAGTTCATGCGGAATGGAAGAATACAAGGGCGTGACATCTAGGTTCACCTACTAAATTCACCTTCCCACACGAAGTTCTCAAAACTGGAAAGAACATGAAGTGTGTCCTGCAGGTACCCAGGTAGTCTTAAAACAAGGGGCTGGAGATGTGCATCAACCCACTCCCCCAGGCACTTGCCCACGGAGCTGATACTCGCAACAATCGGTCTTCCCCGGTGGGGGGTGCAGGGCTTGTCTTGTGGATCTTGGGGAGATGGCGGAACACGGGCACAACGGGGTGCTAAGGACATAGAAATTCCACCACTCGTTGGGTATAGTCAAATTATTAAATTAACTTGCTTAATTGCTCAGTTTGCTTTTTGGTTTCTGTAAGCACATGGAATTTGAACTATGTTCTGAATAACTTTTTCAGAACTATTCCATATTATCATGTAAGTTATCATATATTTTTAGTTTAAATGGCTTTTGCAGGTGACAATAAACATAATAGACTTTAAACAAGGAGGACTTTCAATTCAAGTACCGTATATTCCGGCGTATAAGACGACCCCCCAACTTTTCCAGTTAAAATATAGAGTTTGGGCTATACTCGCCGTATAAGACTACCCCTCTTCCAACACACACCAAATTAAAATAAAAAAATCATATACTGGTGCTATGTATGAACAGATACTGGTGCTGTACCGTATGTGTTACCCAATATATAACAGTATATAGTCAATTGACTTTTTGCATTGGTCAACTCTCCTTGAAGAGTAACTGTCAGGCTGCAGAAGCTAATTTAAACCTCTATTCTCCTGTGTTAAACAGTTTAGAAGGAAGCCATAAAGCAATTAGTGAAGATAAAAATCTCAGTTACCTTTGATGTGTGCTTATCAGAAAGGCTGTTATAGAACCATAAGGACGCAAGCCGCATACTAAACTGCAAAGCATTCTGGGGCCCTCCCCTCGGCTGCTAATGAGACGGTACAGGAGCTTCTAATCAGTCCAGCGCGTAGCACTGATAAATATCCGGGCAGAGTACACTGCAGGAGTCAGCTATTGTTCCTAGCCACATGGCTCATTAATATTCACTGCACACTGTGTTGTTCAAGTAGGAGCTTATCTGTGATCAGGAAGCAGGCAGGACATGACGACACATTTGACAGAAAAACATGGAGCCTGCCATGAGCTGTCAGGAGCATCTATCTCTGCATATACTATATACAAATTCTGTGAAATCCAAACGTGGACAGTGAAATGCATATGTAATGTAAGTACAGCCAATCTTTAGCTACTGATATATGTGTTTATTTTCTCTGAGACCTTATACCTAACAGCTCCTCTTTAACCTCCCTGGCGGTAAGCCCGTGCTGAGCACGGGCTATGCCGCCGGGAGGCACCGCTCAGGCCCCGCTGGGCCGATTTGCATAATTTTTTTTTTGCTACACGCAGCTAGCACTTTGCTAGCTGCGTGTAGCATCTGATCGCCGCCGCTACCCGCCGATCCGCCGCAATTCCTCTCGCCGCGGCCGCCCCCCCCCCCCCCCAGACCCCGTGCGCTGCCTGGCCAATCAGTGCCAGGCAGCGCTATGGGGCAGATCGGAGTCCCCTCTGACGTCACGACGTCGATGACGTCGGTGACGTCATCCCGCCCGTCGCCATGGCGACGGGGGAAGCCCTCCAGGAGATCCCGTTCTTTGATCCCGTTCTCCCGTTCTCCGATCGCCGAGCTGAGCAGCGGCTATCATGTAGCGAGACTTTGTCTCGCTACATGAAAAAAAAAAAAAAAAAAGATTTGCTGCCCCCTGGCGGATTTTTTGCAAACCGCCAGGGGGGTTAAGTAGACTGGTCAGCTCTCCTTGTCTACCTGTTTATCAGAGCGGTATGGAAGAATAGATTGCGCTCCCTCAGCAGGGAGATCTGAGAGGCGGTAACAGGATAGGGTGTATCACCCAGCATCAATGACACCCGGCGTATAAGACGACCCCCAACTTTTCAGAAGATTTTCAAGGGTTAAAAAGTAGTCTTATACGCAGGAATATACTGTACATAATTATGTATATTTTTGGGGAAAAAAAGCCTACCTTTTCTGCAATTTTCTTCTGCATGACGTCTTTTTTTCCGAAGAAGGAAGACATTTTTGTCTCTCTTTATAAGGAATACATAATCTGGACAAACCAATTCACATAACTTCACATTTTCCCCATTTTAATTGTTTTTTCATCCTTTTCTTTGTACTTGTGTTTTCTGTAGTATTTGCTTCATCATTAACATCTTCTTGGTTATCATGCAGTGTGTCATTATTGTGTGTGGTATCATCTTGATATCTTGAATGAATACTTAAATCTTGTGGTTCTTCATCGGTATCATTATCTTGCTCATTTATTGCATGGAAGATTTCAGGATTATCTGGCCTGTACACATTTACAGGGGTTGGACAAAATAATGGAAACACCTAAAATTTTGATATCATAATCTTTGAACATGTTTTAAGCAATCAAAACTTGACATATTTTTTTGGGGGGTTGGACAAGATAATGGAAAAACCTTGAAAATCAACAAAATATATTTTAATATGGTGTAGATTCACCTTTTGCGGCAATTACAGTGCTCCAAAAAGGTCTCCAGGAAGACTGGGTCTGCTAGGCTCAGCTACTTGCTGGGTGCGATGAGTGGGGATAGCTGTGATCTCAGACTGTGGAAAGGCCTCCTGCAGATGACTTATTAGGGCCTGCTGCAGCTCACGCATCCTCTCCTCTTGCCGGCTTGCTGGAATGAACTGACCCAGTTTCCCCTTGCATCGAGTGTCTAAAAGGGCGGCCAACCAGTAGTCATCCCTCTCCTTAATGTTTTTGATCCGGGGATCCCTAGGGAAGCATTTCAACATATGAACAGCCATGGGGAAGAGCTGAGCCTGCGCCTCCAAATCATCCGGTCTGCTCAACATATCAAAATCCTCTGACTGCTGCTGCTGCTCGTCCTGCCTTCCAATGTTTCCCCACCCATGAACCACAGATGCCACACTGGCCTGCTCTCCCTCCTCACAATGGTCAGGCACCTCAAGTAAGTCCCGCGTGAAAGTAAGCTCCTCCTCCTCCTCATGTGCCTGAGTCTGGGTGGCTTGGAGCAAGCTTTCTTGTTCAAGCTTATCAAGCGCATCCTCCCCAGCTGTCATCAGGCTACTCAGAGTCTCGTCCAGCATGTACACGAGAGGGATCACTTCGCTGATACAGACATGTGCCCCACTTACGAATGTTGTAGCCTGATCGAATGGGCACAAGACACGGCAGACTTGATACATCAGCCGCCACTCTTCCTGGGTGAATCGGGCAGGTGCACCCTGGATGCCATGTCCTCCTTGGAGGTACTCTGCAACCGCCTTTTTCAGCTCGCACAACCGATTCAGCATGCGAAGTGTGGAGTTCCACCGTGTTGCACTGTCTGCAATGAGCCTATGGGGGGCAGGCCATGTTTCTCCTGCAATTCATACAGCGAATCTTTGGCATTTGAAAAGTGACCTAACTTCGATACTTTTCTTGCATGCTGCACCACATCACTCAAACCTGGGTAGGTGCGTAAAAAGCGCTGCACCACCAGGTTGAGTATGTAGGCAAAACATAGCACACGGGGGATGTTGCCCTGATTCAGGGTGTCAATCAGATTTGCTGCGTTGTCCCATACAACATGACCAGCCTGGAGTTTTCTTGGGGTCAGCCACTTCTGCACCTTTCCATTGAGAATGGCCAGGACATTTGCTGCAGTAAGTCTCTGCTGCTCAACGCTGACTAAACCCAGAACCGCCTGACAACGTCGTTGTAATACTGGTGGGCTCAACTGTAGCGGTTGCGACATGAGTAGAGGCAAGTGTGGAACTGTTCCCCTTGACCCCACGGGGTGGCACAACCAGCTCACTGGCCTCCCCAGGACTGGAACCCTCCTGTTGACATTTAAGGGTGACCTAATGTGCCGTAAAGGATATATAACGTCCCTGGCCATGACAGCTGGTCCAGCAATCCGTTGTGAGATGTACCCTGTTGCCTACAGAATAATCAAGGTACAGGGTTACATTATCCACAGTTTGGCGATACAGGTCAGGTATTGCTGTCCTAGCAAACAAATGGCGGCTGGGGATCCGCCATTCTGGTATGCCAAACCTCAGCAGCTTGCGAATGGCTGTACCCTCCTCTACAAGACTGTAGGACAATAACTGCTGGACCATAGCCTGTGACAGCAGCCCATTCAGCCTCCGGATCCTGCTGTGATGGGAAGGCAGGGGCTTTGTCGACCTTATCGACTCAGTAATTAAGGACTGGGTGCACCTTATGACCACAAATGTTGCATATGACAATGTGGGGATCAGATTCATCAACGGTAAAGTACTTCCAAACTGGGGCTTTCTTAGATGATTTTTTAACTGTTTTTTCAGTCTCAGGCCCAACAGTTTGGGAGAGGGTGCTTTCAGCTGCAGGCTCAGGCTGTGGCTGCTGCCTCGTTTCAAAAAGCCTACCAGAAGAGCCTCTGCTTCCACTAGGTCTAACGGTATGCTGATGCAGCCTCTGCGGCTCTGATTTATCTGAGCTGGCATCATCATGCTGTTCAGACGGGGCATAGTCCCTATCCATATCATCGTCACTACATCCCTCATAACAACCAAGCTCATCATCATCAGGATAATTTGGAGAAAGAAGGTGCAGAGAGCCCTCCTCCTGGATGTTATGTTCTCCCATTGAGGACTGAGACTGATTGCGGGCATGGTACAAGTTGTCATCATGATCATCACCCGCCAATCCCTCATCGATAACATTCTGACCTTGATTGAAAAAAAATCTGGGCATCAGACTCTAGGTTTATGTCTGACTGCGAAAGAGCTTCGTCCAAGGTCTGAAATATGTGCAGTATATGGAAGTAAAGGTTCATTATGGATGTTGGGGGCAGATCTTTGAGCAGGCGTGGGTGTGCTGCTGGTACTGCTGCTACTCTCCGGTGCCTGAAGATTGGGGGACTGAGAACCGCTATCTCTCATCACAAAGTCCACAATATCATCAGCCTGGCTCTCCCTAATGGGGCGTCGTGGGCCCTTCATCATCATAGAATCGCGCGTAAGATTGTAGGTTTTTTTGGAGTTACATCTTCACTCCTCACTGTGCCTGTTGAGGATTGGCCACTACCTCACACTGATTGTCCCCTACCAACTGACTGTCCCCTGCCAGTTTTGGACTGACCCCTGCCTGGTACAGAGCATCCCCTGCTTGGTGCAGAGCGTCACCTTCCTGCTACAAAATCTCCCCTTCCTGCTGTGAAATAGGGATGTACTTTTTGGGCTTTTTGGGCTGCTGGTTCTTGATCACTGCCTGTCAAGGTGCCATACAAACATTTTTTTGCAGTGGTTTCAATTCCTCGGGCACGGCCTGCTCTACCTCTGCCAGACATTGTAGGGAATATGTTCAGCAAGTGCCAAACGTTATTGTTTTATTGAAATGTAGGGGAAAGTGACAAATGATAAACTTGTCTAAAAAAAAATAAAAAATCAAATGAAACTTACAATGTAATAAGGGACGAGAGGACTGGAGAGCTAGTCCAAATTATTTATCAATTGCTTTGGGACAACGCACTTGAAATAAATCCCCCACAAAAAAATGAAAATAAAATTCAATCAAATCAAATAATTAAAATGATAAAAAAAAAAAAATAACAGAAATACAATTCACTCTCAGCACACGATCCCTGAATCTAACTTCTTTCACTCTATTACATATCACAGGCCCTCTCTTGTCTCTACAATCTACACGCTTTCACTGTAAAATCACAAGCCCTATAATCAGTTTTCCCTGCCTCTAACACTAAACAGAATTCTAACCCTAAACAAAGCCCTAACTACAATAATCAACTTCCAAACACAGGCTTTCAATCACACAGATCAAAGAAAATGCAATAGAATTGCAAGTAATATGGGTGTGTAACTGTGTATCACTCTCTGTCTCACTCCTTCTCCTCAGAAAGTGAAAGCAACCCACAATGAACACAGATCATGGCTGACAGCTTATATACTGAAGGGCGGGAGAAGCTACTATTGGTTTCTTAGGATGTAGCTCCCAACCAAACATGTTGACTGATTGGCTACTCTTAGAAAAGGGGAGTTGTACATTAGTAATTACGCATAAAATTACGCGTAAGTTAGCGTAAAATTACGCATACCTACGCAATTACGGTAGAAGGCGTAATTACGATACAGCTTTACAGCTTACTCGTACATAATTATGCGTAAGACCGTAAAAGTTACGCGGAACGCTTACGCGTAAAAATTGTAGTGCATTACGATGAGAAATTACGCGCATGCGTAATTTCGGCCCAGCACTGGTGGCTGCATTGTTTCTGTTGTAAAAAGCAGTGTACAGAAAACGTCAATAATTCAGCTTTCAAAGAGCATAAATCACATTTGTATTTTCCAGCACAGGACGCTCACAATTAAGTCTGAGGTAAAAAGTCTGTCAAATTCCCGCCAAAATGACTCAAAGGGATACTCTAGGGGGTCGGGGGGAAAAGAAGTTGAACTTACCCGGGGCTTCTAACGGTCCCCCGCAGACATCTTGTGCCCGTGCAGCCACTCACTGATGCTCCGGCCCCGCCTCCGGTTCACTTCTGGAATTTCAGACTTTAAAGTCTGAAAACCACTGCGCCTGCGTTGCCATGTCCTCAATCCCGCTTATGTCACCAGGAGCGTACTGCTCAGACACAGACTATACTGGGCCTACCGCAGTATGCTCCTGGTGACATCAGGGGAAGCGAGGACATGGCAACGCAGGCGCAGTGGTTTTCAGACTTTAAAGTCTGAAATTCCAGTAGTGAACCGGAGGCGGGGCCAGAGCACCGGTGAGTGGCTGCACAGGCATAGGATGTCTGTGGGGGACCATTAGAAGCCCTGAGTAAGTTCAACTCATTTTCCCCCGACCCCCCCCCCCCCACAGTGTCCCTTTAATTCAGTAAACTAAACTCTCTGAGGTATAATTCAATGGGTTCATTGATAATTATGGCTGCATAGATTGGTGAAATTTGATGGAGTGCGACAACAAAATGAAAAATGCACTTTTTTATTGAGATATGTCAATTCGTCTGCTTTTTCACAGACATACTTTGGAGTATTTTGGTAGTTCACCCCTTAAATGATTTAGTAAATTCTTTTGAATACAATGATATCAGATATGTGTGGCTAGACTATTTTTTGATAAATCGCTAGGAAATAAGCACCATTTGAGATTTTAGAGAGCACTAATGTTAATGCTGGTATTGTTGCAGTATATAGTATTTTCTGGAAAGCTGTGAAGTAAAAATCCCGCCAAAATCATCCAATTCTGCAAACTAGACTAACCAATGTCTCCGTTCATTGGTGTACTGAATATCTGGCTGTATTGATTTTTTGTGGTATTTGATAGAATGTATGAAAACAAATATAAAAATAGCTTTTTTTTCCTATAGTTAAGACATCACTAGGTTGCCTATGCTTCCAGAATGTCAGTGTGCTGCCTGGCTCCGCCCCCAGGAGCCAGGCAGCACGCTGACATTCCGGAAGCATAGGCAACCTAGTGAGGACTGAGCGCCTTGTATCCGCGGCCAAGGGCTGCTTTGATGTCCTAACTATAGGAATGCCTTTTTATTACTTTTAATAAAGAAGTTTTATGTGGAGACTGATCCGAGGAGCATGGATTACTGCATATCACTACGTGCAAACTGACAAGCAGCTATCCGGTGAGTGAATTCACGAGGGGGGAACACTGTTTCTATCCCCATTGGTGAAGGCACGTCCCTCTGGAGTGCAGCACGAGGTGGAGATTGCAAAGTTGTCCAAACAGTGCTGAGCACTATGTGCGCTCTCTCTACTTTGTTTTCAGTACATATATGTGCTGAGAGCAAGTGACTCCAATGCAATGGCAGTGCAACCCCTAAGAGGCTAAATACCTGTGAGTACTATACATTACAAACTCAAAGAGGAATAGGGCTGGAGGGAGGCAGTTTGTGCAGTAAATCCTTAATGCATGGTGTGGTCTTATAGACCACTTTGTCAGAAGGAACCATGCTGGTGACATGGGGGGCAGCCCAATAATGATTTATATAGACCTATGTCATGAATACAAATAAATGTATAAGAACTATATGAAATTATGGTGGAATAACCACAGCTTGAAGCTATATATCTAGCAGGGGATTTACCCCGTGGCTCGAGAGTACAGATATTTCCATCATGGCAAGTTGAGCCTGAATTTAAAAAGATCTGGGAAACTGGTCTGGGTAAGTGTTCATTGATTATCATTAACCTGTTGATTGATCATGACCGCTTACTGATTGATAAGGTCAAAGCTAGGGTTATTGAACTAAGAAACCAGCTCGATAGCCATGAGGATAATAAATGTGTACAGCTTTTTCTAAAACAGGCAAAAAAAGAGTTTGATGACCATGAGATAAGAATTAGTGAAGGAAAAAAATAAAAAAGCTATTATGAGACAAGATTATGGTACTGGCAGGGCATACATGTGGAAACACCAAGGCAGAGGCAGACCCAAGGGTAGGCCTGTGGGACAACCCAAAAGCCCCAAAAATCCAAGTCCCCCATGCCCTATGTGTAAAAGCCTGGACATTACTGAAAGTGAATTGTCGAGTGATTTTATTTTAAGCAAAGCAAGCGATCTCAGCACAGAACCAGGCGGGGTGGAAAGGGTAGAGGCAACTATAAGAGGTGCCAATCAGACAAACCCCGGGAGCAATTAAACGCAAACAAACAGTTCATAATCCATATCCCAAGAGCGGCAACCACTCGGGTGAACTTATGATTATTTACTTATCTGAGTATGAATTAAGCCCCGATGAAATATCTGTCCTTGGAAAGGGGGGAAAGGGCCTTTCCTTCACTCCTACTTGTATGGTGGACAATTTCTCTTTAGTCAAGGATGTGTTCCTATTTTGCAGGAAACTTCTGCTTAAGAGGATCTATCGGAAGACACCAACTGATCTGCACCAATTGGGATTGGAGCCCACTGATGGAGAACTATTGCAAGCACGCATTCAATTGGAAACAGAAAGTAACGAGATGGATGGTAGTTGTATGAGAAATTTTAGAAAACCTTCCACATATGTTTCCCCCTTTGACACCTGCCCTCAAATAAAGATCTTTTACGACCTAATGTGCAAAGAAATCAGAAACCTTAGGTGGAACAGACCCCCAAAAAATAATAATTTGTCCCGGGCTAAGGAAAAAGCACTATGGAGGTTGTCCAAGAATAAGAAACTAGTTAACAAGGAAGCGGACAAGAGGGGAACATGGTTATTAGGCCAGAGCACATGTATAGAAAAGCCTACAGGCAGCTAGCTAACCCAAATTATTAGTGTAGACTGCCTTCTGACCCTACTTGTGTCTTTAAGAAGACTTTGGACAATTTATTGTGTTTGGCAATGTATACTGGAATCATAACCCAAAAGGAGTGCCAATTTATCACTGTGGAACACCCAAAAATTCCCACAATATTTTTTTTAACCTAAAGTGCACAAAAATATTGAAAAGCCACCTGGTCGACCTATTGTGGCTGTAATCACGGACAATGGGCTATAAGATACTTTTTGCAGAGGGAGTCCTTGGAGAATACTGAATTGCACAACTTTATTCTGACCCTCCTCTGCTTCATATTGGAACATAATTATTTTTTATTGACAACCATTTTCACAGACGGTATCAGGAACAGCTATAGGGGCCCAATCTGCTCCCTCTTATGCCTGTCTGTTCTTGGGGTGGTGGGAGAGGGAAAAGTTTTTTTCCTCGGCTATGGACCGGTATCACCTCCACATCTTGGGGTGGTACCGGTTCATAGATGATATCTTTTTCTGGAACGATGGCACTAAGGAATGTGAACAGTTTCTTGCTGCTCTAAACTGTAATGATTACAATATTCACCTTACAAGTAAAATCTCAACACGGATAGTGGAATTTTTGGACTTGAGCATAATCCTCAGTGAGCGAAATAACAAGTCTGTTCAGGAAGCCGACAGCCACAAATAGCCTGTTACACTTTCATAGCTGTCATAAACGGCATTTGAAAGAAAACACCTCAGTGGGACAGTTCTTACGTGTAAAAAGAAATTGCTCATCTAATTCTGATTTATTTTTTTTTGCAGCACTCAAGCGAGCTTACTGAACGATTCCGACATAGGGCTTACCCTGAGAAGATTGTATCACAAGTATTTAATAGAGCAAAAACAACACCCAGAGAACAACTGCTAGTAAATAAGCCCAAGGAAAGGATTCAGGATTTGAGGTTTGTGACAAACTTTTGTGGCCAATGGAATGAGATTTGTAAATGACTGTCTAAACATTGGGAAATCCTGCTAACAGATGATGTTCTCACAAAGCAACTATCAACGTGTGCTAGGAGGGCGAGAAAACATAAGAGACATTGGCCTCGATTCATCAATTGTTAATGAACGCTTACCGAATGCTTTATCGAGCGTTCAGTAATTTAGCACTACCAGTATTGTGAAGATAGTATTCAAGAAGCTCATCGAATGGTAATATCAAGCGTTCAGTAATTTGGTGGTAACGGTGTGGTACAATTTCCTAAACTAGTATTCTTGAACTAGAAAAGGGGCGTGTCAGTGCGATAAATTCCGATCCCAATATCTCCTGCACTGATGTGTCGTAGTTTAGATTTATCCTGTCGGTATGTTGTAATTGTAGCTATTAGTTGCTAAGGAACTCTTGGACAACTGCAGTGAAAAGAATATGGAGGCTGCCATATTTATTGTTTTTGAAAACTATACCAGTTGCCTGGCAGCCCTGCTAATTTATTATACTCTATTACTACTACCTGCTTAAAGGGGAACTTCAGCCTAAACAAACATACTGTCATTAAGTTACATTAGTTATGTTAATTAGAATAGATAGGTAATATAATCTCTTACCCACCCCATTTTAAAAGAACAGGCAAATGTTTGTGATTCATGGGGGCTGCCATCTTTGTCATGGGGGCAGCCATCTTTTTGGTTGAAAGGAGGTGACAGGGAGCATGAGACACAGTTCCAACTGTCCTGTGTCCTGATAACCCCTCCCAGCTGCATGTGCTAGGCTTCAAATGTCAAATTCAAAATGTAAAAGAAAAAATTATTTGCACCAAAACAGCAGAATGAGAGCAACAGCATCAGAAATCCCATCATGCTTTGCACAGCATTAGGGGAAAAATGCCCGGGCAGTTTTTTTCTGTGCAGCTAAAAATGAGGCTCGTATAAGAAAAAAAAAAGTTCTGATGCTGTGAAACAGTTGAAGAAACACCAAGCCTTTCCAGTGCTGCTGAGTCAATTACTATTGAACCTGCCTATTACTATTACTATTTAGTCTGGAGGTTCACTTTGGCCTCTTGCACACTGCAAGTGATTCAGATTCAGATTCTGCTTTTTAATCAGTTTTTACATCCAATTGAGATTCCGCTTTGCAGTGTGCAGGGAGCAAACTGCAAATCGGAATCGGATGTAAAAACTGATAAAAAAAAGCGGAATCTGAATCGGAATCACTTGCAGTGTGCAAGAGGCCTACAACACCAGAAACAAGCATACAGGAAATATGGTAAGATCTGACAATGTCTAATGCTAGTTACTCACCATGCAATTTTCTGGCAGATTTACCTGCCTGAGTGATTATTTCCAACATATTGGGTCTGAATTTAGAACTACTATCCAATCAATTTTCCATTTTCCAAGTGTTTTATCGATTGATTTCCGTTCAATTCTATGAAAATCTATTGGAAAAAAAAACCCAGATAATCTGAAATTGGACGGAATTCAGATTGGACATGTTGGAAACAATGGATCTGGTAGGTCAGTCAGATCATTTTATGGTGTGTTCATAGGTTAATCTGTCGGAAAGTTTATGGTGTATTTCTAGCATAAAATGCCTTATCTGCTGCATGCTTCCTCTGGGTTCATGTCTAAAATTATTGCAAGCACTGGATAAGCATGACCGCCAGGCAACTATTGTAAATATTAGTAAATATTCTTTTTACATCTTTTGATTTGTAATGGAATTTTGTAATATCTAGGGCTTACTGAATTTTAATTTAACATGACTACTCCTTACGCTTTCATGAATATAATATGCTGTTTTAATAGCACACCTAGTTACAAACTAGGCAATCATATTTATTGCTAAATCTTGTTTGCTTGTTTACTTGCATGTTTTATTGAGCGTAACATTAACATTAACTATATTTTCAATTCTGCATATTTCAACTGCATCTTCCTAAAATGATTTTTCCATTATTAAAACATTTGTAAGCTGTGGTTGAAATTTGTTGCATGAACAATACTTCAATGTAAATGTAACTTTCGAATCTCAAAAAATAAAATGAAATTAAAAAACATTTCTTTACACATCAAATATAGTAATGGAAATCATCAAGTGTTGTAATTTTAATCTTGACATAAATTATTTCTAGTTCCACATACCATTGAAATAACTTTGTTAAGAAATGGAAACATCCACATTCATTAGAAAGTGATGGAGCAAATATTTTAGCATAAGTTGTATTCCCTTAGTGTGTATATTGAAAATGTAATGGCCTCCCTGTCATGTTTGTGAAAATAGGTAATTATGTAGGTCTACATTTTCTGTAAGCCAATATTCTCTTGTAATCAGTAAATGTACATGAGTTTTTTTTTTACATTAAATACCTTTCAACTATCCACGGTCTCCATATGATACTGTAAATGATGTGTAAATTAAAGTGATTCAAAACTCAAAAAAATGTTATCCATCAATTTTGACTAAATACTATGAAACCAAATAAAGTATTGCTCCACAGTTTGCAAAGGAAACAGATGTGTAAACTGTTGCACAATAGAACAGTGTACCAGTTTGGAAAGCTTTGAAACCAACATTAAAATAACGGAATGGTTTTAATGCTGCCAGGAACCGACTGGTTTTTACTCAAAATCTGCCCTAGTAATTAGTTTTGTTTGGTCATTAAATTGAGTTTGGTTTGCCTGTAATTCTTGGTGTCTTCACAAAACTTAGTGAAAAGCTGATTAAACACCTGCAACTCTCTAGTAAGGGCATTTCTACTCTGCAAATTCTCACGTTTGTATTCATTGTCAGACTGACTACTCACAAAAGCTTGGGAATAAGGCTACGTACAGACATGCGATTACAATCGTTTGTAGCAAACGACGAACGATGTTACGGTTAGAATCGGCCGATGGTCGTTTTCAAAATGTCTCTCAAACGTTCGTGTACGACCGACGGACGAACGATCGTTGCGCACGAAACAGGAAATGACTTAATTCACATCGGTCGTCCATAACCTTTGTAGACGATGTTATCAATTTAAATATGTGACGCATATTGTGTGTGCCAATAGAAAAAAGGAAATGACATCAATTAATTGACCGAAGGTCTAGTAGATTTTAGGAAGTGACGTAGTTGTCGGACGATCTTTCTGTAGCGAACGATTACAGGAAATGACGATATAACCATATAAAAGCGTTCAAATTTACTTGCCATTCGCGCAGTAATATTCTAAACGTACGTTTCGACTGTACGTACCATTCGTTCGTCGTACTACAACTGGTATTTGTTTGGCCATGCCTTGCCATCTACCTAGGCGCAAGAGAGCTGCCGTTGCATATTTATGTTTTTTGCAAGTGACGAGGAATGTTATGCTCTTTTTACAAAAGAAGAAAAGTTGTCCTTGGGTGAAGAGTTGGCTGCAGAAAACTGAGCTGTTGAGTCAGGACAATTTGGTGCAGGAATTGCGCCTTACTAGCCCTGCGGACTTCAATAATTATTTGCGTATGCCAGACAGTGCGTATGACTTCTTTCTGTCTGTAGTGACTGCTGACATTCAAAAATGTGACACATGGATGAGAAAAAGCATAAGCCCGGATCAGCGCTTGTGTGCCACTCTCCGCTATTTAGCAACTGGCAGGTCACTGCAAGATCTCAAATTCAGTGTTGGCATTTCAGCTCAATCTCTCGGAATAATTGTTCCTGAAACCCGCCAGGCATTAATAGATGGCTTAAGAACAGAATATTTAAAGGTCAGTATAAACTCTAGTTGTTTTTTGTTATTTTTTTTTTTGGGGGGGGGGGTTTGTTCGGGGGGGGGGGGGTACTTTGTATGCATGTCATCATATTTCTTACTGTCACCATTTCAGTGTATCTGCTAACATGTGTATTAATGTTATTGTTTTCTCTGCTCACAGTTTCCACAAACATCTGAAGAGTGGATGGCAATTGCAGAAGATTTTTTTTTGTTATGGAATTTTCCTAACTGCGGAGGAGCAATAGATGGAAATCATATTAGGATTTGTCCACCAGCAAATACCGGATCATACTATTACAACTACAAAGGATTTTTTAGTATTATTTTGATGGCCATCAGTAATGCCAGATATGAGTTTATTTATGTTGATATAGGTAAAAATGGACGAATGTCTGACGGTGGAGTGGTGGACCAAACATCCTTTATGTCTAAATTGAAAACAAACAATCTTAATTTGCCAACGACGTCTGAAACCAAGTTTGGTTTAAATTTTGTTTTTGTTGCCGACGAGGCATTTCCTTTGCACAAACATATTTTAAAACCGTTTCCTCAGAAAACCCTCAACAGCCAACGGGAAGTATACAACTACCGTCTCTCTCGGGCCAGGCGGTTAGTGGAAAATGCCTTTGGTATCCTTGCTAATCGTTTTTGAGTTCTACACACTGCAATACATTTGAGAGTGGACAAAATTGATCAAGTGGTTTTTGCTTGCTGTGTTTTACATAATTTTTTGCGCAAAGAGTACGGTGTGATCTACTTCCCTCAGCACTCAGTGGATAGAGAGGACATTGATGCAGGACGTGTCTTGCCAGGGGAGTGAAGATCTAATGCAAATGTCCTGACTGAACTCCAAACAGCAGCACCTCGCAATGCCACAGCAGAGGCAAAAATAGGGCGTGATATGTACTGCGATTATTTTAATTCTGTTGGATCTTTGTAGTGCCTTTTGTATATCTTTGTGTGTGTTTTAGTGTTTTTTGAGTATCTGGAGTGAAGATATCATGTTATAATATAATTTACTCACCTTTCATTTATGTATTTGTTGTTATTGGTTAAGTCGAGTGGGTATGTGTATGTGTGTGATGTGTTTCAAAAAAACCATTGAATACTACATAGCACAGGAGCACAAGTCTCTAGCTGAATAACATTGAATCTGTAACTTAGCTAGTAACAAAATAAATATAATATGTAATATGATAATGTACTACTTATCTGCCGCCCAGCCCCAGATGTACCTTAGCAGTAGTCGTTCAATCAACAACCTGATACAAGCATGCAGATGACATAAACCACTGTCATACCATTGTGACTCCATGATCACCATGTTTGTAGCGGGTGTGTGAGTGAAAGTACTATGGAGTAATGTTCATCCCAAAACGCATGGAATTTGAACATCAAAAAACCAACATAGGCCTGGTGCACACCAAAACCGCTAGCAGATCCACAAAATGCTATGGGTTTTGGGTGCGCAGGACAGACATTGTGCCCAGTGCACACCAAGCGGATTTGAGGCACATCCGCCTCATCATCCGCATGCCTAATGTGATTAAATGGCCTGATGCACACTGGGGTTTTTTTTTTTTTTTTTTTGGCAAACAGCAAATGTGCAGCAGGAGGCACGTTTGTGGTTTGCATAAACCATCAAAGTGCCAGTGTGCACCAGCCCATGCAATTACATTAGCCATGCGGATGCTGAGGTGGATGTGCCAGGCGGATGCGCCCGGTGTGCACTGGGCCATACTTAGCAATGTGTGTACATGATCACCACCTGTAATTGCAAATTGTGTAAGCACATAGCTAATATGGTTGACACAAATACATACATAAGATCTTTGCTTATCAACATTTATTGAATTTTGTTAGTACATCACGTACACAAAAAAACAAAAAAAAAAAAAGAAATCAAACGTTTAATACTTGTATTTCAAAATGTGTTTATCATACACGATTATTTTTCATCAACCTTTATCACATATTAGTAAAGTTTTTATCCATTGTCCAAAAATTATCACCTTGCTCTGCATATTATTGGTTATGTATGTTTGGTGCATGTTCACTCTGTGTAGCATGTGCATAATGATGATGACCATGGTATTGTTCGATAGGGTAGTTAGGAGGGTAGTGTTGGGTTTGGAAATGTGGGTGCATTGGTTGTGTTGGTAGAGTTGGTAATTGTGGTGCTTGTGTAATGGTTGGGTAGAATGGTTCTGCAATATTCAGTTGTGCTTTGTTTAACAAATCAAGAATTGAGGATTGTACCATACAACTTTTTTTCCTTGTGAGTGCCCACAATTTACCTGCCACAATGTTACCAAATGCATCAAATTCATCATCTTTTTTGGTTCATTATAGTTTTTGCTTGATCCATTGCTTCTTGACAATCTTCCAGAATCCCAATCATCCTCTTGCGAGTTTTTTTTGTGTGGCAATTTTGTCACCTTTCTTCCCACTTGTCCTGGTGCTTTCTGTGTGCTATGTGTTGATTCCTGTGAAGTTGATGGGTTGGTGTTCTGTGTGTGATGAGAGAACACATACATTAACTCCAAAAATGAATAGGGTTAATATTTTAGTGCCTGTTTAGCCTACAAGTCCATTAGTGATGTAGGCCAAATGGATGCAATTAATGGTTATGCTAATCACTGCATTAACCCCCTTGGCGGTATGAAAAATACCGCCAGGGGGCAGCGCAGCAGTTTTTTTTTAATTATTTTTTTTTTAAATCATGTAGCGAGCCGAGGGCTCGCTACATGATAGCCGCTGCTCAGCGGCATCCCCCCAGCCCCGCCGATCGCCTCCGGCGATAGGCGATCAGGAAATCCCATTCAAAGCCATGGCGACGGGGCGGAATGACGTCAGCGACGTCGGGACGTCATTGGGAGATCCGATCCACCCCTCGGCGCTGCCTGGCACTGATTGGCCAGGCAGCGCTCGGGGTCTGGGGGGGGGCGCGCGCCGCACCGGATAGCGGCGATCGGGCGGCGGCGATCGGGGTGCTGGCGCAGCTAGCAAAGTGCTAGCTGCGTCCAGCAAAAAAAAAATGAAGTAAATCGGCCCAGCAGGGCCTGAGCGGCACCCTCCGGCGGCTTACCCCGTGTCACACACGGGGTTACCGCTAAGGAGGTTAATAAAGGTGGTAGCTCTGCACAAAATGAGAAGTACAATTGAACTATAATTTTAGTGATACAGGCAGGTAAAAGGCCTAAAGTCAATGAGCTGACATGTTATTGACTCACAGGTGCTTAATCATGCCACAAGTTCATGTTTAACATAGAAAATTAACGTGTATCAAAACCTTTTTTCATACATTAGAATTCTGCTTTTCTGTGGAGCTTCCTCCTTATTGGAAGCATATGTGGGTCAAGTTGCCCAGTCCCACCACTATCCTGATGTCTGAGGTGTAGCGTCATATAATTATTTGCCAACACAGCATCATTTTTTTTTAATTTTTTTTTGGATAGTGAATGAAACATGTCGATCAATTCATGACAATCATGGTTGTATATTCACCAATGTGTGTGTATTGTCAGACCCTTATTTACTATACTAATTCGAAGTTATCTGTCCCCACCTGCTATGTGTTAAAACTTCCTCTCACCCATATAGGACCCCATGGATGGTTTGTTAGCGTTTTCAGAGTTCCAACAATTATTCCTCATCACACATGTATAAACTTCGTACAAATGCTATCCTATGTGTTTTTGTTTCCTATATCACATTGATCCAGTGTGAGCATTCACATTGGATATCATTAGCAACATGTTTGGACTGCACATGACCATTGAAAGGCGTTGGTAGTGTGAACTGGCCCAAAATGTCATTTTCGACTGCTGGTGTTCTATGTCAATGATGTAATGTATTCATGAGACACGTGAAACAAGCATGCACATAAACCAGTATTAGTAGTGTCTACACACATGATGACCATGCTTGGTAATGGCCTGTGCATTCAAGTATTACAAAAAGGCTTCCTAAAATTAGTGATCAACATAACGTCTCCAACATGCTGTACATGGTTAAACATTAACTGTACGGTATTTATAGGCACAGTGTGTTTCTATCACACACCATATGTAGCAAAAGTATGATATGTGCTTAACAGGGCCTTATGTTAGTTTATTATTATGCTGGTTTTCTTTTGTACTCCTTCTGCACACAGCCCTTAAAGGGGAAATGAACTATGGGTACATACACACATCACCACATGTGTCCCACGTCAGTTGCCCTTTTAAACACTAAAGGCCCGGTTCACACTTGCGGTTCTCTGCCAAACGGACCGGATGACCTGACCGGATCCGGACCGGAACCGTATGGTTCTGATCCGGATCCGGTCAGTTTGCATCAGGTGTTCATCAGGATGCGATCCGGATCCGTTTGGCAAAAGATAGTAGAAAAGGAATAAAAATGTTGGGGTCTGGGAGGTCAGCAGAAGGTGGACCTGTGGAATCAGGCCCTCCGCTGTTTAGCACTCACCTCCACCTCCGACATACTGCCAACATCTCCAGCACGTTTAAAATCACTGCTGCTCCACTCCAAAATGCTTGCCCGTGTGTCCCCATCCAAAATCGCCGCTTCAATACGCATAGGAAGTGGGGTAGAACATCCGGATTTTTAGCCAGTGTGTTGTGCGCTCTCCGGTTCTCATAGCTTTGTATTGGCCGGATGGTGCAGTCCGGCTCCGCCCCGGATACGGCTGCCGGAGGAGCCGGACCAAAAAATAGCGCATGTTGGAACGGATGCCGGAGTCCGGATCCGGTCCGGCTCCGGTCCGGCAGAACGGACGCATGTGAACGGACGCATAGGCTTTCATTGCTATGCCGTGCATCCGTTCCGTCCGTTCTGCAAGCGGTCCGGCTCCGGCACGGCGATTCCGGACGGCCACCGCTAATGTGAACCGGGCCTTAATGCTATACCATCTGCAGTGTCTCACAATCTACATTCACACAGTCTTACCTCTTCCGATTGTTCCTGCTCATGTGGTTGTTGTTCGTTGCTGTCACTTTCTTCATTGTCGTGTGTGAGACTACTAACAGATTGTCGAGGTTCCTCTTGGTCTTCTGTGAAGAGTAGTAGATCATAATACCATAATCTTGGTGTATAGATTTCATCAGCAGCTGCTCCTGATCTCTGTGAATCTCGTACTTTATTCAATTCTTTTTTGAACACAGTTCGTAGATTCTGTATCTTTCCCTTAATTAATTCCACATTGGCACTTGGAAGCAGTGGTTGGCACAATTTCACTAGTTCTTTGTGTGCTTTCAACTTCATATGTCGATTTGAGTAGTCTTTAGATGTGGTTTTCCAAAGGCATGTATGTGCCCTGTACAGTTCAATAAATTCTTTGAGGAATTCCGGATTAGTGAAGATATCAGCAGTCACATTACTGTGTATGAAAGTGGAGAAAACTCACATTACTACATGTATTCATAATGTGGACATACCATAACAATAGCACTAACTTAGCTACATTTTATATTTGACAACTATGTATTGGCAGTCATGTAGTTCAGGACCTATGGGACCTAAATCAAGGTTTACATTTGGACCTAAAGTACACTATACACATAATACTTGATAAGTGAATTAAATTCAAAAACAGTGTCATAGTTCTAAAGCAAGGTCGAACATTATACAACGTATGTTATACAGTAATGAACGTACATTTGTTAACGAGCGTAGCGGCAGTGTTTTCGAAACGTACAGTAAGCTAACAAACGTACGTTCCTAATTATGAAATATGAACGTTCACATACACATACGTACTACCTTATACTTTGTGTAATACACGACATTACAGTGACTGTACATCATAGAACAGATACTTACCTAGTACGCTGAGTCATGGTTGTTTCCACGCAGTAAGTGCATCACCAAAATCACATTTGAACTTTTATTTATGCAGCATTTAAATAGTGGAAACGTAATAGAACGTCTTAACATTACATAACGTACGTACGTTTGCACCGTTACCTAACGTACATTTACAGGGTTTAGTTCATTTCCTGTGATGTCATTTCCTTTGTTCACAACGAAGACTGCATTCTGAGCACAGACATGAGTTCACTCAGCAGCAGCAGCATCATGCGAGCCACAGCAATGTCCAAAAAGGAAATGAGGGAGATGGTGAGGATCCTGAACAAAAAGGACTATGATGGCAGGAAGGAAGTCTATAAACATCCAGTTGCTAGAAAAAATCGCATCCTCGACCAAGTGATAGAATCACTTCTACACAATTACAATGTGGTGCGCACTAAACATCAGCTGCAGCGAAGATGGTCTGACTTGAAACTCAGAGAAGAATCGGTTTTGGAGGGACTGAGAGCCAAAATCGAGAGAAAAAGTAAGTTTATATATAAGTGAGTGTTTCATGATATAACCAGTTCGGCCTATCTGGACGAGCTTCCTTGTCCAGATAAGCACTGCTGCTGCCGCCGGCTGGTGCGCGCGATCGGGCGCACCCCCGCGCGTGCTCCCGCTGCCTGCCGCTAGCCCCCCGAACAGTGAATGGGAATTCCCATTCACCGATCTAACTTCCCGCAGAAATACCGATGCTTTCTCTCCAGAGAGCGCGGTATTTCTGCCCCCAGGAAACATCTCCCCAGCATTTTAGTTCCTGGATGCGAGATTGTTCGCATCCAGGACTTTTTTCACTGTGGCAATCTTGTGGCCAAATAGTAAACTGCACCAACATACAATTTTAATAAAAAAATATTATTTTACATCTAAAATTAGCAGTTTCCCTCCCACACTAAAAATTACCCACATACACTTTTTTTATTTAAAAAAAAAAAAACTACAATAAAAAAAACCCAACATAAATAGTTACCCAAGGATCTGAACTTTTTAAATATGCATGTCAAGAGAATATGTTATTATATTATTTAAAATTATAAGCTTATAAATAGTGATGGACGCAAATTGAAAAAATGCACCTTTATTTCTAAATGAAATATCGGCACCATAAATTGTGATAGGGACATCGTTTAAACGGTGTAATAACCGGGACAGATGGGCAAATAAAATACATGAGTTTTAATTACGGTAGCGTATATTAATTTCAAACTATTATGGCCAAAAACTGAGAAATAATGAATTTTTTTCATTTCTTTCTTAGTCTTCCTGTTAAAATAGATTTAGAAAAAAATAATTCTTAGCAAAATGTACTACCCGAAGAAAGCCTAATTAGTGGCGGAAAAAACAAGATATAGATCAATTCATTGTGATAAGTAGCAATAAAGTTATAGGCGAATGAATGGGAGGTGAACGTTGCTCGGATGCATGAGATTTTCAGACTGCGGTGCTGAACCGATTAATATCTATTTTTTAACTGTCTGACATTATGAGAGTGTACAGTGTGAGCTGTATCTTCCAACACAAATATAAACAGACAGAGGTGCCAAGCCTTATCAGGACCTACAGCTGTGAGTTACTCCTGTAATTTAATTCCTGAAGAAGCGGGTTTTGTACACGTGAAACGCGTCGCAGTGTTCCTTGGAGTATGTGAATAAATTTTTGTTGACTTGAATCGACAGCATCGCGTCTGCTTTAGGTCGGCTGGTCCACCACCACCACCTAGATGTTTTAACCTTTTAGTACCTTTTATCCTACTGGCGCCTCTGTACATTGTTTCTTCCAACACAAATGTAGCACATGTAAATAAGGATTACAGGAATAGGCAGAGATGTCAGTATTTGAATCATGGGGTGGACACATTCTAATATTCTATGTTATATCTGTTGCGGTGTACAAGAACCAAATTTTATAAACATATATACAGATTTATGACATAACGTGCACATATTGGCAATGTAACATGCATTATGCAAGTACTAATAAACCAAGATTGTGTTATTGTACATAGTATCAAAATAGTAATGAGAACATATATGTGTCAGAATAGATTTTCTGTATCTCATTTATATTTATATCACTTTTTTCATAATACAGAACGTAAAGATCGACGAAGGAGGCTGAGAGCTAGACAGCAGCAGCAAGAGGAGGAGGCGAAGGTGGAGGATGATGATGATGCTATACTGGCAGAGGCAAATGAGGACAACACAGTCCTTCAAGATGATGGTGCGGAGGAAGTAGACGCAACAGAGTCTACTACAGGACCACAACATAATGATGAAGGTTAGTATACCTACCTTACATGTATAACTTTTTGAAGAGAAGGTTGTGCAAACACACAATGTTCCATTTTCGTTTCACTTCACAGATGAAGAGGCAGAAGTCAGCCAAGAAGATCCTGAGGATAGTACTGAGAATCAGGAATCGGGTGAGCAGATGCTTGTGTTTATTTGTACCACAAGTAATCTGTATAGATAAAGTTATTCATAATAACAACAAGTATGAGCCGAACAATTTTTAACCATAATGCCATGAATGTTTAGCTTCAACATTTGTTCATTGAAACAAAATATAAGATATTTTTTATACTGATAGCCAATAAAGCCCATGAAATGTGATCAAGTTTATAATAGACCTATAATTTAAAAAATTGAAAAAAAAAATAGCGATCGCAATCATCATTGTACGTGTCATTATTTGACACTTTGCCACAACTCTTGTTTTTTTTTATTTTGGTAAACAAGGGATATGTCTGTAATAGATGTGTTCATATTTTATGGACTTTAATGGCTATCAGTATGATTTTTCATTATGTATTTGTGGTTCCTTTTTTGGGGGGGGTTGTTCATTCCTTTGTGAGAACAAACACACCTTAAAGAGAATCTGTATTGTTAAAATCGCACAAAAGTAAACATACCAGTGCGTTAGGGGACATCTCCTATTACCCTCTGTCACAATTTCGCCGCTCCTCGCCGCATTAAAAGTGGTTAAAACAGTTTTAAAAAGTTTGTTTGTAAACAAACAAAATGGCCACCAAAACAGGAAGTAGGTTGATGTACAGTATGTCCACACATAGAAAATACATCCATACACAAGCAGGCTGTATACAGCATTCCTTTTGAATCTCAAGAGATCATTTGTGTGTTTCTTTCCCCCTTCTGCTCTCATGCACTGAAGTTTCAGGCTGCTCTTTTCTTCCTGCAAACAGCTTTGCCCTTGTTTGTAATTCCTCAGTATGTGAAAGCCCAGCCAGCTCAGAGGACGATTTATCCAGCTGATTAGAGCAGCTTCTCTCTTATCTAAATAACACACAGGCAGTGTGCAGAGAGGGGCCTGAAGGGGGGAGATGCATCACAGAACCACAACACTGAAGAACTTGGCAGCCTTCCAGACACAGGCCGACAAGTCTGACAGGGGAAAGATACATTGATTTATTACAGAGACTGTCATAGTAGAAAGTGCTGCAGTTAGCCAGAACACATTAGAATAGCTTTTGGAACATGTAGAATGATTAAAAACAGGATGCAATTTTTGTTACGGAGTCTCTTTAAGGTAAATGTACACAATGAACACACTTACATTGCTTTGATAATTACCTTATAAAGGGGCCAATACACCTCATGATTTTGACCCACATATACAGGCCATTCTATCACTATGATACATTTGTCGGAGAAATTGTCGTGCATATGATGACCACACCATTGATGTTGTATTTGAAACTTTTGTAAGGTAACTCTTCATCTGAATCCATCCATGTAGAAGAATATACACAATGGCTGCCAGCTCCAAAGTGCGTTGATAGTGGCCCTGTAATGCACGATATCCTCCACTAGCGCAAAGCCATTACCTGCTTTGCCCAGCACAATTCCTTGCTTTATCCGCAGCCTCTTCTCAGCTTGTCTCTTCCAGCTTCACATAACTTCCTGTCCCAGCCGGAATCCTACACAGTAGAGCGCCCTGTACTGTTTAAACTTCCACGGCAGGAAGTTATGTGAAGCCAGTCCGCAGCCAAGAAGAGGCAGAGGGGACCAGGAGAATAGCTGTGGCTGGAGCACCCATAGTGTAAGCTCCACAGATTGACATTGGTTGCCTGATTAAAGTAAAAGTCACTATCTGTTCTCTGTCTAGGCAGCTATAAGATCCCTCTCTGATCAGAGTAGACCAGAGAGGGATCTATGTCTTGATCAAATCTGAATTTGTGACAATAATGCATTACTCATGCTGTTTGAGCCTGATGTTATGTACGACTCGCTATGCTACAGTAATAAGTGAGGGGTTTATTGGATTGTGCAACATAATTTTGAGATTTGCAACGTATGCACAAAACATTCCTGGAACAACACCTTGGACTGTTAACATACATATACACACAGGGCAAACTAGTGATATAAGGATTGTGTGGTAAATGCTGATCTCCAACCTTAGTAGGGGTTAGCATTAATAGATAGTAGGCCACATGTGCAAAATTGTACCCAAAGCTAATCATGTACTCCAAATGCCACAATGGATAGCAGAAGTATGACAGGCACAGTCATGACTTTTCACACAAAAATCCATTGTTACAGATTGTATGATTTATCAAGTGTTCATCAAATGGCACACATGGGTTTAGTCCTTGTACCAAAATTGGACTCACTATTACATAAAGATGAAGTGATGACCATATCAACATTTGTAATGAAAGCAGTAAAATACATACAAATAGTATGAATTCCACATTTACTATTGTTCATTTCTTATCCTAGATTATATAATTCTGACAGAAGTCACACCAGAGGATGGTGGCCAAGCCGACACACAGACACACTATGGTGAGTATTACAAATGGTGAGAACACCATCACACTATACTGGTGAATGTTCTACAATCCGGACATGTCATTAAAGGGACTCCGAGCAGTGCAGAAACTATGGAAAGATGCATATCATTTTAAAGCTCTCTTTCTCCTCTTTCCAATGATATATAAATTGCCACCCTACGCCTTTTAGTTTTCGCTATTTTTGCGATTGAAATTGCCGCGGCCGCGATTTCAATCGCGAAAATAGAGAAAACTAAAAGGTGTAAGGCGACGATTTAGGGGTCGTCAGAAAGAGGAGAAAGAGAGCTTTAAAATGATATCCATCTTTCCATAGTTACATTGTATTACACAGGGCGACTTTTTCTGCTGATTGGAGCTGCTGACTTTAGGAAAAAGTCGCCCTGTGTAATACAATATAACTATGGAAAGATGGATATCATTTTAAAACTTTTTCCTCTTTCTGGTGACACCTAAATCGTCGCCCTACGCCTTTTAGTTTTCTCTATTTTCGCGTTAGAAATCGCGGCCGCGGCAATTTCAAACGCGAAAATAGCGAAAACTAAAAGGCGTAGGGCGGCGGTTTATATAGCATTGGAAAGAGGAGAACGAGAGCTTTAAAATGGTATGCATCTTTCTATAGTTTTTGCACTGCTCGGAGTCCCTTTAATGCCTATTGTCTGTCCTTTTTCAATGACATGATCACACATCTACACAGATAAGTTATATGTAAGTAGTCAAGCAATACTGACTCTAATAAAACCACCACAATTTTTACGTCCCCTTGGTGTGTGGTCATAGGTGCATGGTCAAAGCATATTTGTGGGGAACATCACTTGTCTGGGGGTGGGTCACACTTTTTGGAGACTTGGATGAGAATAATTAATGTTTGTTACGTGATGAGAACACAATGTAAAGTGATGCAAAATGTATGTTACACACATTGTATTGTTTGTTTACTTCAATATTAGTTATAGACCATTGCTCAAGGTTTTTACTTGATGCATTTCTACTATAGCACACCATGTCATCAACAGTGTTGGCAGTAGCCAAAGGATCAGGGGAGATGTTGATGTATAGGAGGTTGTGGAGCCATTAACAGCAACATATTTAATTTGGAGAGGGGAGGAGATAGAAACTGTATAGGCTACATACCGAAGATAACCATAACGTTGCATGTTTGCTATATTTGCTATCACATTTGCTGTGTGAACTGTCGAGAATTCACATCCCGTATATAGTCAACTTCCTTTCTGTAGTTTTTTAGCAGCTTGGATCCACTTTACTATGTTTTTTTGGCTAATTTAATACATTTTAAGGCACATAGTTGTAAACATTACTATTTACACACTTTATCAGATATCAACACTCAACAACAGGAAGCTGACCGAGATGACATAGCTGGAACCAGCAGTTTGCCTGGAATGGCCGACTACATCAACCTAAGTACACATTACAATACATACATTAGTACATTTGTGTAGCATTATGTACACACTCATACACGTGTTGAATGTATATGCTACCTCAACATGATAGTGAACACACTACTAACAATAAATCACATTCAGTACAATGTTAAAGATAAGTGCATGTCACACACCATGCACATAATAACAGCGTGATTTACAAACATTATTCACACTCATAAAGCTGACACATATGATTGAAACATTAGTATTTTCCATATAAGGGAGGATACACATACATGTGTACAGCATGTGTGTAGAGTGCCTTATGCTTATTGATGATGTATCCTTTATGTGATAAGTACCTTCCTTAAACCACATGTGTTATTTCTGTCCTTCATATACAGCACACACTCTTTGTGGCAAATATGGCTATTGGCCATCACTTGCAACAACAGTTTGCATGCTTCTGAACTAGATGCCCACCATTATAGTTAACCACCAGGGAGAACACTTTATGTCACTTAACATTTTATGTGGAAAAATGAGTTATTGAAGACAGGGTAACAGCATGATGAAGTGTAAAATTCATTAATGATATGTTTATGTTCTTTTTTCACAGCGTATCACGACACTTCACCACCCACCACGACAGCAATCCGGAATTTTTTCACATTACACTTATTGACACCATTCCACAAAACCGATTCAACTCGTTTGAGCTCCTCAAGTCACGGGAGATGTATTGGATCCAAATCCTAAAGTCCCTTACTCCAGGGGGTCTTAATGAACAACTGGAAAAAATCTACTAATTAACCACCCCTCCAAGCAGTACAATTTTTATCCGTCCTCTCCTTTTAGAAAATTGAGATTTTGTTTTTAAGTTGTACTATAATTACATATCTATGTTATATTGCATTGTTTTAGTCATACTTAAACACTTGTTTGAGTAGGGCAGAAATAGTCTGAACACTGCTTTTTATATTGTATGATTATAAACTGTTATATATATTTTTAGATGTACCCTTGTACAGACTCATATTTTCCAATGCACGTGTTTTAAGGTAATTGTATACTGAACAAGATTGTTTTATATCAAATTGGTAACTTAATTTCCTGCTAAAACATTATATACAAATGGTAGAAAAAATCATTTTTGTCTCTATGCGAACTCTGATAACGTTTTTCACATATAGTCCAGTAGAGGGCAGCAGAGCCCTTTGGTGAATAGAACTGAACATACGAATGGCCATACCACAGAATCTTTTACAGCAAATAAATATAGATGTCCTTTTTAAAAATAGCCACACACTGTAATGATGTATATGGTCTATCATGCAGGAATATTTTGTGCTCTCACACTCTTTAGAAAAGGTTATTTCGCCATTCATACCATCCCCACCCTTCCCTAATCCAAAATGTCCGCTTTGGATGCGGAAGACTTTAGTATGCGTCACACTGCCCACATACACAGCGCGCACATGCGCATAAGAGTAGGACCACAACAGACCCGCCCCACCGTCCACTGCGTGCGTACGTTCTATACGACGCAACGCTTTGAACACAGCCGCCCTCCAGACCCCGCCTATTCCCTCCACAGTGGCTAAACAAACCTGGCCGCTCAATCACGCCCACCTCATCGCCCCGCCCACGCCACGTCGTCCTCCACGTCCTCAGCTCCCTTCTTAAACCCCGCACTAGCAACATGCCGGCACAGAGGTGCCAAGCTTTACTCAGACTACACGCTGGTAAGTTCTTATTCCTTCCCTTCACGTTTTTGCAGCCCAGCAATAGGATTCCTCACCATGTTCGCTATACTATTAGTAATTTGGCCTGATCACCAATAATTCTACCCCACTTGAGTAACACAGCCCACACATATACTGTATTATTCCACATGTTTTTCTCACAGCCAAAGGAAAAGCCATACTTATAAGCATTATAACTGATCCATGATTAACTATATGATTCTAATGTGGCACTTTCAGTGACTAGATCACAGCATAGTACTGTACCCTACACTGAAATTATATGCATGTTGATACCAGAAAATATGTGCATGTTGATACTTGTAATAATCATGTGTGTATAGAACATACTGTACCTATACAATTGTACCACACATAGTATTCTGATGATTGCTACGTATCTCTGTCATTCTTCCAGTGTATTGCTCCTGTCCCTTATTGCCTGAAGAAGCGGGTTCTTGCCTGCGAAACGCGTTGCGACTCTTGTACCGGGAGTAATTGAATAAACTGTTTATATGTTTTGAAATTCGACAGCTTTTGTCCGTTTATGGTTGGTCGGTCCACCACCACAACCACAACAATTTTAAACTTTTTAGCTACTTTTATCCTACCGGCGCCTCTGTACACCTCAACGTATCTTGAAGTCCACCCTTGGTGGAAGGGTGTTTTACCCTACTATTTTCTTCTGTCCACGGAGAGCGACGTTTTAACCCTGAGTGGGGACAGGCTTGTTCTCCCCACCTGCCTGAACAGTGGTTGCTTTGGAGGCAACCCTGGTTTGTGAGTATATTACTTACAGTTCATAACACATCCCACCCTTTATTAATACTTACTACACTATATGGGCTCTCAGTCTTCTTTTTCATATGTTCTTTTTTCAGGCAATGAAGAAATAATGAAGACGAAAGAGCAGTCAGTGGAGGACTATAATAGTCTAGAAATAGTGAAAACTAACATGTGGGCTTCCATGAGTAAAGTCCAGCAGCAGATGCTTAAAGTGAACTTCCAGACTAAAAATCGACTCAGCAGCACTGAAAAGGCTTGGTGTTTCTTTAACAGTTTCATAGCATCAGAACTTTGTTTCTCTTATACAAGCCTCATTTTTAGCTGCACAGAAGAAAACTGCCCGAGCATTTTACCCCTGATGCTGTGCAAAGCATGATGGGATTTCTGATGTTGTTCTTCTCATTCTGCTGTTTTGGTGCAATTTTTTTTTCTTCCATTTTGAATTTGACATTTGAAGCCTAGCGTGTGCAGATGGGAGGGGTTATCAGGACACAGGACAGTTGGAACTGTGTCTCCTGCTCCTTTCAACCAAAAAGATGGCTGCCCTCATGACAAAGATGGCAGCCCCCATGAATCACAAACATTTGCCTGTTCTTTTAAAACAGGGTGGGTAAGAGATTATATTACCGATCTATTCTAATTAACATAACTAATGTAATTTAATGACAGTATGTTTATTTAGGCTGAAGTTCCCCTTTCATTACCCTTATCTCATTATTTATGTGAACAGATGTCCCAAAAATCGTAGATGCAGCCTAAACAAACATACTGTCATTAAGTTACAATAGTGATGGGAATTAAAAAACATAGATAATATAATATATTAGCATCCCTGTGAAAAATTTGGTTTTATGATGTCAGCCATTTCTTTGTGCCAAATGAGGTGACAGGGAGAGGAACTCCAATGCCTTTTTTAACTTTGCTTAAAGCGGTTTAACACCCAGCATTACAACTTTGCTTTAAAAGATTGCTTACAGCTTACAAACTATTATGCCAGATTTTTTTTTAAGCAGAAATTCACTGAATGGGTTAAACATGACATTTTAGTGTTGGATTCAACTAGGAATCCGCTTCCGTTCTTATCTTTAGTTACAAATGTATCTTTATTTGGAATACAAATAGACCTTTGAAAAGCCTGCTGGGGAAGCCCTCTTTGTTCTCTCAGAGCAGTGTTTGTTTGTTACTTTGTAAATAGATACATTTGTAACTAAACAAGCAAGCACAGAGGAGATTTCTAGCTAAATGCAGCACTAAAATGTCATGTTCAATCCATTCAGTGAATTTCTGCTAAAAAAAAATCTGGCATAATAGTTTATAAGGTGTAAGCAATCTTTTAAAGCAAAGTTGAAATGCTGGGTGTTAGACCACTTTAATAGCATAGCTTATAGACCTGTTTAAATGAAAGATGTGTTTCTTTTTATTCTAGGTACAGCAGATTTGACAGCATAGCTGATCATTTGCTGAAGCCCCTCCCACAATGAGGCCTCAGTACCGCGGTACTCATTATACAGCTCAGTGAAGCGAAGCATTATGGGATTGAACTTCTGAGCTGCGTCATTAGCTTGGGACAATGTAGCAAGTTAGGTTCCGTTCCTTCACGTTAGGCTGCAGTGTCTTCTCTTCGGACAGGCTCCTGTAGCTTATTGCATATGTGCTAATTATTTTTTATGTAAGAGTTATTTGAAGTAGCCCTGCATGCCTCCAATCCTTCTCTACTTTCTGGTAATGTTAGAGAAAGTGGAGCATGATTGGAAGTTATGCAGGGCTGATCGTCACCCCGGCCAGCTGCATCTATGGTGGTCCGTCCTTTATTCCTCCCCCCCCCCCCCCCCTAATGGCAGATCTGCTCTGCATAGCCTCTGCTCTTCCTGTGTTTGTTTCTGGCTGTGCAGGGCTGTTGTAGGGAGACCTAGCTGGATGTATCCAACGCAATACGGTAGTTTCCTCCCCCCACCCCGTCCCTCCTCTGTATGGAGGTATAACAGCCTTTGTTTTTCCTCTACTTACTTGTCCTGGCAGCGGCTATGCAGGGTAAAATCTGTGTAGCAACATCTTTGTTCTTCCCAAGTACAGGAGGGGAGTGGTGGGGGCTGCTGTTTTTTGTGGGGGATTTTTTTTCTTGACGGATGTTTTTCATTAGTGGGAAAATTCATATCATATCCTGTAACATATACTGTTTTTTTGTCTACATGTTTGAGCCCTTGATTTATTTTCTGTGTGATTCCCCTGTTTGTTCTCATGTTTTTGTTTTCTCAGTTTGTTACTGTGTTTTCCTCCATGTTTGTGTACATGTGTGTGCTTCCTATGTTTGCTACTATGTGTTCCCCTTGTTTGTGTACATGTGTGAGCTTCATCTGTTTTTTACTATGTGTTCCTCTATGTTTGTGTACATGATCTTCCTATGTTTGTGTACATATGATCTTCCTATGTTTATGTGCATGTGATCTTCTTCATATGTTTGTTACTATGTTTTCCTCTATGTTTGTGTACATGATCTTCCTATGTTTGTGTACATATGATCTTCCTATGTTTATGTGCATGTGTTCTTCTTCATATGTTTGTTACTATGTGTTCCTCTATGTTTGTGTACATGATCTTCCTATGTTTGTGTACATGTGATCTTCATATGTTTGTTACTATGTGTTCCCCCTGTTTGTGTACATGTGTGATCTTCCTCTGTTTATGTTCCTATGTGATCCACTGTATGTTTTTCATGTGTGAGCTTCCATTACGTATTTTTGTATTTGATAACCCATGTTTATTTACATGTATGAGCTTCCTATCTTTCTTTTACGTTTGAGCTCATTTTTTTTTATGTGTGAGCCTCTGTTCTAACATTTTAGCATACCCGACAAAATTAGCATACAAATGCTACTAAGAATGTGCAATGACATGCAGGTCATACATTAACCCCATAATACCCATCAGCAGCACTAACCTTGCAACCCGAATTAGCTGCCTGGGTGCTAGTGTGCAATCTCCACTATCCAAGTGGACATAGGCCTCGATTCATAAAGCATTTCCGCATGAGGAAATGCAGAAAGCCGCTCGCTTTACCGACCACACAGCAAAATATGTATTCATAAAGGCTTTTTCCGCATGAAAAGCCGACATCCACGAGCAGAGTGATCAATCACCGCCTTGCGCGGTGATTATCACAGCAAAACTAACAAATGTCAATTCATAAAGATTAGAGGTAGCGGTATGCGGACGGGTATTACCGCTACCTCTGATGTGGCGAGAAGCGTGCGGAATCCGTTGCAGTGAATGGGACAGACCTCCCAAGCAGCTGCAGAGAGAACACCGCACGGAGGGATTCCGCCTGCTTCTCCGGCTTCCGCATGTCTCCCGACAGCCTAACGCCTGCCTACAGCGGAGTATCTCCGCACGCCTGTCACAACAGGCAACATTTTTATGAATTACCACCCTGAAGGCTGAAATACCGACAGCGGTGTTTCCCCGCTCCACTTTCCCCGCTCGCAGGCACTTTTATGAATCGAGGCCATAGAGTTAGAATAAAAATTTGTCCGAGCGGTCAAGGGGACACTGATTCTACTAAAAAGGGGTATATCACTTTAAATGTATGCTGTTTTTGTCAATGTATGCTAGTTAGTTGGAACACCTCCTCTGTTTATTTTACTGTGGAGCACTTTTGTTGAGCTCCCAGTGTGGTAGGCCTGTTTCACATTAGTTTTTTTTTTAAAGTGGATTGGAACTGGAACCTATGCTGTAAAAAATTAACGGATGTGAATGAATCCAATGTTAACATATGGATCCATTCGCATGCATTCATTGGTACTGATATGTTCTGGTCCCCGGATCTTAAATATGCTGCAGGCCCTATTTTTCCGGACCCTACTGTCAAGCGGAATGGATGTGGACAAAAAATGCTGCAGCATTTGGGGCAATGTGAAATTGAATATTTCTTTACACTATTGAAGAAACGTACTGTTTCATGGGGGATGGAGTAATGGGCCGATGCGAACTGGAGTGACGGGAGGGTGTGGTGGGTGGGTGAGTGAGTAAGTGAGTGAGGGAGGGTTTATACATACCTAATCTTCAGTAGCAGCCGGAGTTAGAGCCTTCTGTCTTTTTCCGGGTCATGTGACTAGTCACGTTACCTGCTGTGTAGTCACAGCGGAAGAGGAGGAAGCCTCTACCGTCTGCTGGTAAAAAAGATTAGGTATGTATTTGCTGAGTGAAAATGGATTAAATCAATAATTGATTAGATCTGTTTTCACTATGTGAACCTGGCCGAGGACAGAGCCATCTGGATCCAGAGAATTGGAGACTGGAACTGTTCACCAGATCCTTTTGGCTGCAAAAGCAAATTTTAAACGGGCATTATTGTGTGAATCATCTGTTTGTTTACATGTTTTGAGGCCTGGTTCACATTGTATAATGCTAATGGATCAAGCCAAACTTATCTGGTCTCTGCCTCATTGAATCCTGAAGGATTGGTGTACACTTGAAAATGGATTTGAGAAAATGGATATGATCACTGTTCAATCTGATCGGTATTCACTTTATTTGCCAGTTGAGGGAGAGTGCAGCAGCTGGGCTAGTGGTAGAGTGAGGGTTAAAATATACCGAATGGTCTAATGAAGCCGGTGGTAGAGAGGGTTTTAGGCTTTTTGTTATCTTCCACGTAATGTGACTAGTATAGGTAGTTAGCTATAGGCCCCCCACTACAGGTAGTCAGGCATAGGATCCCCAGCATAGTTAGATAGTATCAGTGCCCCATGTAAACGTTAGCCAATTGGTTGCCTCTAGTATTGGTAGTCAGTGTTGTTGCACCCAGTGTAGGTTAGATAGGCAGATGCCCTAAGTATAGGTTAGATAGGTGTGTGCCTCCAATATAGGTAGACACTGTAGTTTCCACCAGTGTAGGTTATGTAGGAAGTAAAAACTCAGTGTCGGTTAGTTAGGTACCAGCAGTATGGGTTAGATAGGTATGAAACGTTGGTATAGGGTAATTACGTAGATGCCCCCAGTATATTATAGATAGGTAGGTGCCCATGAAAACAGTTCAGCGCCGACTCTTGAGATCCTCCACCATCACCTCTAAGTTCAAACATACGCTTGCCATAAATCCATAGACCTTCATTACATTGCCTATATTTAGCTTTTATGGGTCTGCAGCTGGTCTTCCTCCTGCTTGACTTCGCTCATGTCCAACTGTATCCATAGTCTTATCAAATAGAAGATTTGCCACAAATATGCACTGAAAAGATAAATAAAACATATGTATATAAGGGTATTTATCTTGTAGAGGTAAATCTATTTCTTCATAGGAGCATATGTAAGTATAAAAAAAAAACTCTAATAAGGGAAAATTTGGACATCAACCCCAATATGTAACAGCGTTTCTCAATTTGCAGGGCGCCATCCAAACAAACGTTAAACACTATGCTCGACTGGTTTCAATGTGTAAGTTACATCAGGAGCTGCGTTTCATTAGCAGCCCCTGATGAAATGTACACATTAAAAAGGTCGAGTGTGGCATTTAACGTTTGTCCTTCACAATGAGAAACGTTGTTACATAATGGGGTTATTTTCAAAATCTCTGTTTTTTTTTTCTTTAAAACAAATGCTTTTATGAAGTATTAGATGTACCTCTGGAAGATAAATACCCTTATATACATATGTTTTATTTATCTTTTCACTGTATATTTGTGGCAAATCTTCTATGTGCTGAGACTATGGATACAGTGGGCCATGAGCGAAGTCTAGCAGGAGGAAGACCAGCTGCAGGCCCATACAAGCTAAACATAGACAATGTTTTTTTACCTCAGATCATTCACCTGCTCGACCGATAAATACATAACTTCACTGCCATGCTCCTAGGTCAAGCTGAGCTGTCATCATCGGTTATCAATATAGCAGGAGAGAAGGGGGGGTTATTTTACATTTTATCAATCTATTTATTACAAAACTTTATTAAACCATATAGAGCTATGCTACTTCCTTCATTTTCTACCCTACCCCAGCTTTCTCTCATCTTACCACTTAAAATCAAACCTCTTGCCACACTCAACATCCGTTCTCCACAGGCGCTCCATCCATACTCCATTTAACCCAACCTTGGCCCGCCTCACATACTCCCTACTCTTACTTCCTACTACTCTTACCTAAGCATTTCCGACCAGATCATTCGCCATTTATATAAGGCACTATCTTGGAATTTTTCTTCTTCTTCCCATTCCTCCAATACTAGAAATTTTTTCATCTCCCCTATCCAGTCCCTCAGAGTAGGAGCCTCTACCTCTTTCCACTTACATGCTATTAATTTTTTTGCCACCACCGCGGCTGGATAGGTCAGATTCTGGACTTCCCCTGTCCCCAGGATAGCCTTTGTTTCTGTAAATCCACAGATATTTTGCCTTCCTCTATTACAGAAGGATTCAATTTCCATCCAAAATTTGTGGATTTTAGGGCAGGACCACCACATATGGGCGAGTGAACCCCTGTCTGCTTGGCATCGCCAACATTTATTGCTTGTATTAGCTCTCATCTTACTCAGTCGTGCTGGTGAGATGTACCATCTCGCTACCAGCTTATAATTAATCAGCTGGTAGGCGGGAATCTTAGATGTCCAGATCTTCTTAAAAATCTTTCCCCAATCCATGGCTTGAATCGGTTTTAAATCCATTTCCCATTTTGTGCAAAAAGGGGGACGCAAGGGATCATAATAACCACCAATAAAATTATACAACAGGGATATTGATTTATCTTTTTTAACAGCAGAACTGAAACAACTCTCAAAGAAATTCTTCTGTCCGCTGATTTTGCCTCTTATTTTATAGAAAAAACTTAATAATTGGCAGTATTTAAGACCCTTTACCTTATCCTCCTTTATTTTTATCATTTGATCTGTGAACTCTGTCAACGTCGTAGCAGGCTCAAATATTGTATCCCTAAACCATTGCTCATTCATACCAGGTTCAAAATTTGGATTATTACCCAATGTTGCCAGGGGTGATAGCCTTTTCTCATATTCTACTTCCAATAATTCCGCAAATGCCCACAGGGTTGGTGCGAGTAGAGGGTGTGAAACCTCCTGGGCTGCCTTCCTAACCATCTTTGGATGCCATGATGAAACCAAAGCAAAATCTATTATCTCTTTCTCGTAATGAGACCAGAACATATGGGGAGGCGCAATTCTTATATCCAATAATCTATCGAGATGTATGCTCCTATAATAGTGGTTAATATTAGGGGCACCCATTCCCCCCCTATCTTTAGAACGGCTGATAGTTTTATAAGCTATCCTATGTTTATTTTTCCTCCAAATAAAATCCCCAAACAATCGGTCCCACTCTGAAAACCACGATCTTGGCACGGCTATGGGAAGGTTTTGTATAACAAAATTTATCTTTGGTAGAATTTTCATTTTAATAAAATTAATTCTACCTATAACATTTAGGGGGGAGTTTTCCATAGATCTTACAAGATGTGTACATTCTTCTTGAATTTTTGAATAATTCTCTCTAAATAACTCTCCTTCGTTTTTACATATATAAATCCCAAGATATTTAATTTTCTTATCTGTAGCGTTAAAATGATATTTTTTTTTTATCTCCTCTAACACATCACGATCACAACCCATATTCAGAATCTCCGATTTTGTGTTATTTATTTTAAAACTCGATACTCTGCCAAATTCTTCAAGGATTTTACAGACTTTATCTAATGAGATCTGCGGATTCGTCAATGTCAATAATAAATCATCAGCATATGCCAAGATCTTGTTTTCATACTCCCCTATTTTCCACCCCACAATCTCTGGATCATTCTGAATTATAGAGATCAACACTTCCATACTTAAATTGAATAGGAGGGGGGAGAGGGGGCACCCCTGTCTAACTCCATTATTTATTGGGAAGGGCTTAGATAGAATCCCATTAATTTTGACTCTTGCCTCTTGATTTCTATAAAGACCCTTAATTCTATTTATAATAGTCTCTCCAAAGCCGAAAAACTTAAGGGCAGTAAACATAAATGGTCTAGATATACGATCGAAAGCCTTTTCGGCATCGATGGCTAATAAGATTGCTTTATTTTTATCATGTTTAATTCTGTGTTGAAAACTAATTGCAGAGAAAATATTATCGCGCATTTGACGTCCTTTTCTGAACCCTGCCTGTTCCTTACCCAGTATTTTGTCTAAGACCTTTTCCAGTCTAAGAGTTAAAATCTTCGCATAGATCTTCACATCTGTATTAATAACAGATATTGGTCGGTAGCTTTGAGTTTCATCTGGGATTTTCCCCTCCTTCAGAATCAATGTTATTGTTGCTAGGTTTCCCAATCGGGTAAATGGTTCCTTACCGTTTTCCTCATTCATCATTTTCCCGAGCATTGGTGCTAATTTGTCTATAAAGGTCTTATAAAAGATTGTTCCATATCCATCTGGGCCCAGACTTTTCCCATTCTGCAATGTTAGAATAGCATCATGCACTTCTTTCAGGGTAATAGGAGTCTCCATTAAATCTTTTTCTTCGCTACTTAATCGGGGCAGCTTTAAATCATCAAAATAGTCTTCGATTTGCTTCGCCGTTGTCGTTATGTCTAAATTATATAATTTGTCAAAGTATTTACCAAAAATATCCCCCATTAGGGATGTGTCATAACAGAGCTTACCTTCTGCATTTTTAATTTTTTCAATAAAATTACGAGTTTTCTTTTTGTCTAACAATCTAGCCATCATTCTGCCTGGCTTATTGATATTAATTGAGTACTCTCGTTTCAGCCGTTTATATTGGTTACGGCATTCCGTATTCAGCAGAGAGTTTAAGGAGAATCTAATCTCCACCAGCTTTGTATAATTTAAGTCATTTGGCAGGGATTTATGATCTTTTTCTGCATCATTTAGGGCCTGCATCAGGTTTTCCAACTGTTTCTTTTTTTCCCATTTTAACCTACTTGTTTGCTTAATTAAAGAGCCCCTAATAACGCATTTAAGACACTCCCATTCTGTCCGTAGTAATGGAACGGAGTTCTCATTCTCTTTACAATAAAGGTCAATTTGTTCTTCAACTATTTCCTTCACCCCGGGCTCTTTCAACAATTGCTCATTTAATTTCCAATTAAATTCTGTTCCTATTTTATTATTCCATTGAATTGTAAGAAAAACTGGCGCATGATCCGAATATGTAATGCAGCCTATCTTAATATCTATAACATCTAATAAGTTATCCTGTTCCAACAAGAAAAAATCCAATCTTGAGTAAGTATTATGAACCTGAGAAAAGAAAGTATAATCGGAAACGTCTTGGTTATGTATTCTCCATACATCAGCCATTTTTTTACTTCTAAGTTTATTCACCAACAACCGCAATTGCTTTTTCCCTATATTGGACTTTTTTTTTGAGGAATCTATTTCGGGATTTAAGGCAACGTTGAAATCCCCTCCCATTATCAACCTTCCCTTTTTATATTCCCAAACAGTGTCCAGACTTCTCCTGACAAAAAGGCTCTGCCCTACATTGGGGGCATAGATATTGACCAGCGTGATTGGATGGCAGTCTAATTTACCTATTATCATCAGAAATCTGGCATCCTCATCCTTTCTTATCTCTTCAATCTCAATATTTATTCTGGAAGAAATCACAATTGCTACCCCTCTAGATTTCCCTGTAGTTCTTGAATTCACAATCCATTGGTCATATTTTTTATAACAATTACCCGGGTTATAATTACCTCTAAAATGGGTCTCTTGTAAAAAAGCAATATCAATATTATTTTTATTTAGTTCATTTAAAATCCTTCCTCGTTTACTCCCGGAGTTTGCCCCATTAACATTTATTGTTACAATTTTTATATTATTCATCAAGAGATAGTAATGGTAAGCCTAATGATAAAGGCCGTATATCCAGGTAGTTGTGGACGGAAACCAAGGCTCATACCACACCCATACATCTTGCTTTTTTTTACCAAATCAGACACACATGGAGAGACATCGGTCCTCCCCCTTTCTTTCTCACATTGATCCATTGTTCTTTTGTCCCCACAGTCGCAAAAAATGCGAACTATTAGTGGAGACTTGTCTCTCAGACACCCCAAACCAACCAAAATTATGGTAGGCTTAGGTAGATCCCACTACGGGCTCAGGCCCGCCTCCTCCCTCGTCTCCAATCTCCCAACCCCTTATCTCCATTGGAGGTAAATTAAATTTAGTTAGTAATGGAGCAATCGGATATCCATCTTTCAGAGTGTAGGAATTATTCGCCATTGTAACCGTCAAGGAGAGAGGGAAACCCCAACGGTAGGTTCCCCCTTTTTCTGTTACCATAGTTAATATGGGTTTCAATAGTCTACGCCTAAAAATTGTTCTCCCTGACAAATCATTATATAATTCTATTTTATGCCCCTTAAAGTCCACCTTGCCAATTTCTCTCGCTTTCCTTAAAATATTTTCTTTTTGGGCAAAAAAATGGACTCTACAAACCACATCCATCACATTCCCACTATCAGAAGCACGAATTTTCCCTACTTTATGTACCCGGTCCAGCTCAATTGTTTCAGGGGCATTTTCTCCCAACAAATTTTTAAAAATATCGTTTACTATGAGGGGGAGTTCTGTATGTTTCAAATTTACTGGCAGGCCCCGGATTTTTATATTATTTCTCCTTCCTCTATTTTCCAAATCATCTACCTTGGTGGCCAGAGAGATTAGTTGTTTTTGCTGGTCGCCAATGGTTTTGTCATGAGTAGCAATAGTTTTTTGATTTTTTTCCACCTTGGATTCCAGTGACTCAATTCTAGATGTCAGGTGTACTATAGCTTCTTGTAGAGGTTTAACCTCTTCAGCAATCACGTTCTTTATAGTACTTTGAATTGTCTCTACCATAATTCCTTGCCAGGAAGATGAAGCTTCCTTAAACCATTTTTCTAGCTGCGTATCAACCCCTTCTTTAGAGATATACTCCTGATTATCCTTCCCCTTACAAACTGATGGTCTTGTACCCGCACCCTCACAGTATTCAGCAATTTTTTTATAATGTGTGGAGATATCTTTAGGTGTAATAGAACCAGCAGCCTGAGCAGACAGGGGTATTTGTCTTTGTGGTGTATCTAGGGGTTTAAATTCAGGTTTTTTCTTATTCTCCGATGCCATATTTAGATTTATTGATTGTGGGTTTGGTGAAAAACCGTAATTACCCAACTTATTATTGTTTTTAACAGAGAGATGTTTTACTCTGTTTCTAGTTCCAGTAGCCATACAGGTAGTCAGTAGCCATAAAAATTACCTAGCCACAACTAAGTTTCCTTGTTTCCAAATGTCGCCAATATCACCAAGTGCCTCTATCCCACTCGTCACTTCCTCCGCTCCCCCCTTCCACTCCTCCCTCCTACAGTATCCACCTTATCAGTATTAGAAACAGGACTGAAAAGTAATTTATCTCTGTACATCCACAATACAAAAGAGAAGAGGCAGCAAAACCTTTTTATGATTATATACTTATCGAGTTCACGTAGGAATACCGGCAGGGATCCACTTCTGAAGCCTCTCCAAGCTAAGTCTTTAAGTCTTTAAGTCTTTAATGTATGCCCAACAAAAGGGCAGAGGCAGCAGCAGCCACAGCTCGCCTAGGCTACAGCCCCCCACACCACTCCACTCTATTCCCCCGGGCAACCAGGGGCTAGGGGACAAAAGGGATATATAAGACAGGGGAGCTCGGAAAAACGCCTAATGTGCCACAGTGTGGAGCGTGAGCACCAAAGAGCATCAGAAAACAGCCAAAAGAGAGATAGAGTGCACAGGGGAAAGAGGAAAACACTCACCACCTTCTGGTCACCAGCCGGCACCCGATCGTCCCCACAGCCAATCCCGCAGTCTGCTCTGTCCCCCACCGCCCCCCCAGGACCAGGGACCGGGACCACCGAACCACCAATCACCAAACAGCGGCCACCGCCCCCCCAGGAAGTGAGGGGAGAGGACAGAAAGTCAGGACCCCAGGACGGGAACCAGCAAGTCCGCAACGGAATGGAGAGCCAGGACCTGAGGCGAAAAAAATCAGTCAAATGCGGAAGCCAGCGCGAACCACGGGGGCCAAGGCAGCAACCCCCCCAGCAACGTCCAGCAGCACCAAGACCAGGAACAGGCGAGCAGAAGCGAGCAGAGCGGAGGTCGGACAAGACGAAGCGAGCACCAGCGGACACAACAAGGCAGAATGCAAAACAGAGGGTCCACAAACCTCCCCCTGCCGCCACAAAACCGCCCCAGCCGCCACAGGACCGCAACGAGACCGCCGGCACCCAGCACCAACAGGGGCAGAGCAGGACAGAACACCGACAGCTAGGCAGAACTGCAGAGCCGCGCAGCCAACAGCGCAGCAGCACGCAGCACACAACCGGCAAGCCGCCGCACTAGAGAACCGAAGGCCAGACAAACCAGGTAAATTAGATAAGTCAAGCAAAACTGGAGAAAAACAATAGAAACAATGGAGCCATCAGACGGCTAGGGGTTAGCTGGGCAACCAGGGAGAACCAGAGAGAGCCAGGGAGAACCAGAGGACACGAGGCGGGCCTCCGCCATCTTGCAGGAAACGGATCACGGGCCGACGTCACTCCTCCACATCACACCACAAAAAAAAAAAAAAAAAAAAAAAAAAAAAATAAACAGACAATGTAATTATGGTATAAGGATTTCTGGCAAGTGTATCTTTGTTCTTATTGGTGATGGTGGAGGATCTCAAGAGTGTGTGTTGAATTGTTTTCATTGGCATTATAAAAATAATGATTGGAATAACTGACTTTAGCAGCTTTTTTTTTTTTGTATGATTTATAGCCTGTTTTTAATTGACATTTTACCTAATAAAGTCTAGTTTACCGCTATGAGATTCTGAAAGCAGATAATTTGTGGCCAGTCGTGCACTTTACAACAAACATGGACAAGTTACACATACATCATGGGTGCACTCCTCGTTTGCACAGTAATGTAGCAGTGAATAAGAACCCTCTAACCTGTCTTCAAAAGGTAGTGTGTGTGGTGGAGGGGGGGGGGGGGGGGTGGGAAAGATCTTATGTAGCCATGCATGTGTTGTTGACTTCTGTTGCACTGTGAGGAAACGCGGAAGCCGCCGCGTGTGCCAAGAGCTAGGCGGCTGACTCCGCGTCCTATGCGGCGGTTTGCATGCGTCTGGTTGTTTGGTGGATCGCGGAAAAGCCACCGCATGTCCTGATAGCAAAGCGGCTGTTTGCATGCAGCAGCGTGTGCTTGGTGTGGCTGGGTCTGTTAGTGCACCTGGACAGATGGAGAGCTATGCACGCGTGGGCCTGAATGCAGGACCTTTATACCAGCAGGGGAAGTGTCAGCTGATCAGGAAGGTCAGCTGACTCCTGTAGGACTCATGATTGGCTGAATGGTTCGGGCGGGGCAGCAGAGTCCAGCAACTATATATTCTGCTGCTTAATCAGTTGCTGGTTGCCTGTCGTTGCAATCACATACGTGGGAGCACGCAGACCCTTAGTCAGATCCGAAAGTGTGCCGGGACCAGCTGGAGCTGTAATCCTACACTTAGCTAGATTCTGTTGATAGTCTAAAGTACTAGTTTGATTGTGATTATCTGTTATGACTTTCTGCCTGTCTGACTACACTGGCTTACCCTTAGACTCTGCATCTGACTCCTGATTCTGTACCCCGATATTTCTGATACCCTGTTGCCGAACCTCGGCTCGCTCTTAGACTCTGCATCTGACTCCTGATTCTGTACCCCGATATTTCTGATACCCTGTTGCCGAACCCTGCTTGTTTATTC